>NW_024731136.1:0-4039 GCF_018991925.1 Homarus americanus | reverse complement strand
GAGGTGGAGACGGAAACTGGAGGATTTGACAATTTCACTGACGTGTGGTTTCCAATTTAGTTTGTTGTCTATGGTGACGCCGAGGAGCTTCGTGGAATCTACAACCTGGAGTGTGTTCGGACCTAAAGTAATGGAAGGAGGTGGGACAATGTCGGAGGAGAGGTTGATGTGCATAACCATGGTCTTAGTATGGTTGATGGTGACATGGTTGTTGGTGGCCCAGTTTTGAAGACTGTTCAATAAATCCTGAAGGGCGGTATAGTCGGGAGCAGAATTGTTGACGCTGATCCCAATGGTGGAGTCGTCGACATATTTCCAGCGAGCGGGGGTTTCTCTTAGGGCATCATTGATGAGCATAAGGAAGCAGAGTGGTCCCATCTTGGTGCCTTTGGGGACGCCACAGGTGAGTGACTGAAAGGTGGAGACAGCCCCTCGGAAGCGTACAGCTTGGCGTCGGTCACTGAGGAAGTCTGTAAGCCATGGTATAAGACTTCTCCGAAGCCCGAGGTCAATAGTTTTGTTGATGATTATAGTGGTCGACTAGGTTTGAATGTTTAGGGAAATCAATGAAGGCGATTAGCCATGACGTTTTCTGCCTCGAGATTTGGCGGCATGTAACGAGAAAATGACAAGACGAAAGGAGTTGGTGGAGGAAGTTTTCATATTGCCAAACTGCTGAGGGTCTACGACTCCTGCAATATCAGCATAAGCCCAGTCGAACACAAAATTTTCACAGATTAGGCTGGGTATTGGGGTGATTGCAATAGGTCGTAGCTGATTTAAGGATTGTGGGCTGGTTGACTTGGGCACTGGTGATACATAAGAGGTCTTCCAGTCAGTTGGGCATCTGGCTTGACTGTGAGAAGCATTGATGATGGAGCATAGGGGTTTAGCAAGCTCAGGGGAGAACTCCTTGAAGAGTTTCATTGGTGTCACCGGGGTGGTAGAGCGTTTAATTTTGGGTTTGTTCAGGCGGTTACTCAAATTTTTCCTGTCAGTGGAAGGGGCTGAGGTACAGGAGAGTGGTTGTGGCCGGGCCGGGAGATGTCTGGCATATAGTAGCGAAATGGTTATTTGTTTGCTCAGCTGCGTCAACATTAGTGAGATGGCTAAGGAAGGGGAGGGGGTGTGTCTTATTGTTTAGTCCACAGAGTTCTTTAAGCTTACCATACCATTGACTGACGTTGGTCTGCTTCAGGTGTTGTAATTTGGTTGGGTAGTGGGACTTCTTTGCAGTGCGTATTTCGCGGATGACTCGGTTGCGAAGGGACCTGTAGCGGATGTGGTCATTGAGATGAAAGGCTCTGTCTCTCTGTTGCATAAGTCTTTTGATCCGAGGTGTGATCCAGGGCAAGTTAGCTGGGTGAGATCTGACGGATTTCTCGGGGAAGAAGTGGTGGTGAGCTTCCGTGGTGGTGTTGGTATAATTTATCCATTTGGTTTCCACGTCATCCACGCTAAGTACTTCAGTCCAGGGATGGTGAACTATCCACTGCCCGAAGAGGCGCACTGCAGATCAGTAATCGGCCTGTAGGTCTTGATGTAGGGTCTCTGTACTTGAGTGGGAGTGGCAGCTGGGGACCAGAGCACTGATAAGTGTGTGCTACACCCGATAGGAGGCATTGGTTGAGGTGGTTGGTACTGGTCCGCTAAGTCAGTTAAGATAAGGTCAAGGGTATTTTGACCGTGTGTGGGGAAGGTCACAACTTGTGATAGTGATACCTGGTCCTGGATATCAGTGGTGTCAATTTCATTATAATTCCCACATAATACTAACTTGGCACATGGGTACCTAACTCTGAGGTGGTAATGAGATGATTGATAAGAGTGTCTCTGGTGGGTGAGCGAGGCGGATGGTATGCCACACAGATTATGATGGAAGCAGTGTGGCCCGGGTGGGCCTGTGGCACAAGACGTACCCATAAAGCTTCCACATCTGCTGGGACTTGAACATCCAGGCGTGACGGGCGTAGGTCACCTTGACAGAAGAGGGCAACGCCCCCTCCGCGTCTATGTGAACGAAGGTGATGAAAGAGTTGATATCCCTCAATATGACACGTTTCAGGCACAATTTGCCAAGCCTCACATATGGCAACGACGCTCGCGGCGGCTGACTTGACTGTAGTTGCCAGCTCGTCAAACTTGTTAGCTAGGGAAGTGACGTTGGATAGCAGTAGAGACGGGAGATCGTACCATATCCGTGGAACTTCAGTGTGGTGGTATGGTCTGTCAGGGGTGGGTTTCTCCGGTTTCCTAGTGGAGGTTACGGTTCTAATGGGCTTATGTGTATGACGGCCCTGTCTACGGCTACGCGCGTGGAATATGTTCAGTGACTTGAGTCGCGCGATAACACTGCCATCAGGATAACCGTTCCCACGCTTTAGATGGTACAGAGTGCGTCGGGAGTAAGTGATTGGTGGCCATCTGTTGTGGGCGGACGGAAGTGTTTGTCACTGACGGCACTTTGAGGGCCACTGACACTGGTAGACATCTGTTAATATTTGTCAGTCGTAAAGACCGTGGGTCTTTGTCCCTGGTGCTTGGGGTCGCCGACTCAGTTTTCACGATATATGTAAACACCGCGGTGGTCCTTGTCACTGGCACTTTAAAGGTGACCGATAAAGTGCCCACTGTCTGACTTTTCCTTGGGGTGCACTATCGGAGCACTGTATGATAATCACTTATTGCACTGATGACTTGAATGTTTTGCTGAGAAAGTGTGTGTGTGTGTGTGTGTGTGTGTGTGTGTGTGTGTGTTATCTCTCTCTTCTTTTTTTCTCTTCTTATCGTTCTGTCTCTCCCTCCTCTTCTTTCACTGCACATACTGTGGGTATATTTTATCTTCTCCTTTTCTCTCTCTTTCTTTTTTCCTTACATCACTACACATAAAGTAAGTCAGTCTCTCTCTCTCTCTCTCTCTCTCACACATTATATCTAGATTTAAAAATCATACACTATTCTCTCTCTGTCTCTTTTTCTCTTCTATCTCACCTTTGTTTTGTCACTATTTGTGTTGTGTGTATGTGTATATCTCTCTCTCTACTGTTTTGTTGTTGTCATCTGTCTGTCTGTCTGTTTGTCACCTCCTAACTCCTGCTCTGTCTTTTTCTCTATAATCACTGTCACTCTCATGCCTCAATAGTGCCTCTCATAGACACTATCATTTCCTCGTTGACACCATTATTCTATCATTATCTAACTTAATAACTCACAGGTCCTTTGTAACGCCAACCTATAATGTTTCAAGTATTTTGGTTAAGTACATGCGGTCATTAGCCGGACTTTGTGATTTTGGTTGATGTTGAATGTTAAGTTTAGGTTAGGTTGGGTTGGGCTTGGTTGGGTTGGGTTGGGTTGGGTTGGGTTGGGTTGGGTTGTGTTGGGCTGGGCTGGGTTGGGTTGAGTTAGGTTAGGTTATGATAAGGCGTGACTAACATAAAATAAAGAAGATGCAGATGGTAATAAAGCATTGAATTCTGGAGAAGTTTAAGTCAGCCTGATGTAACAAAAAAAAAATATTTGTTTTGGATGACATATGGTATAAGAGATCCTTTAGTAATGTACAGTACTACCTTATCGACCTAAAGATATATCCTGAAGAAGACGTCAAACCAACTCCAATCTTCGTCATTAATTATTCAAGAGAATTTAATAATTCACATCGACTAACACTTAAGGCTTAGTTGTAGGTTATTCAGGAAGTGTTATCACATTTATAAAGGAAAGATTACACAAGAATAAATAATTAGTTCGACTTTTATTTTCCCTAATTCTACAAAGGGTTTACTTAGCTTATGAATATTCGTTACTTGGTCTCAAAGATCGCCAGCTGACAGAGAGAGAAACGAGATGTATAAATCAACTGAATCATTGAGACCAGGCGAAAGATTAAGGTGCGAACTGAGTTAATATTGCAAGGCGTCTATTCATCATGGAAGCCGCTGCAACACGTTGACACAACATCATTCACTCTCTCTCTCCTCTCTCTCTCTCTCTCTCTCTCTCTTTCTCTCTCTCTCTCTCTCTCTCTCTCTCTCTC
>NW_024731135.1:0-9933 GCF_018991925.1 Homarus americanus | reverse complement strand
CTAAATCGACCCTCAATTGACTATGACAGTCTGCCACAGGGTGTGTGGCGATTCTCGGATTATTTCGTATAATATTGTTATAAAGTACTAAATCGACCCTCAATTGACTTTGACAGTCTCCCACTCGTTGTGTGGCGATTCTCGGATTAATTCGTATAATATTGTTCTTAAATACTAAATCGACCCTCAATTGACTTTAACAGTCTCCCACTCGGTGTGTGGCGAATCTCGGATTATTTCGTATAATATTGTTCTTAAGTACTAAATCGAACCTCAATTGACTTTGACAGTGTACCACTCGGTGTGTGGCGATTCTCGGATTATTTCGTATAATATTGTTCTTAAGTACTAAATCGACCTCAATTGACTTTGAGAGTCTCCCACTGTGTAGATGATTCTCGATTTTTTGCAAAAATATTGTTCTTAAGTACTAAATCGACCCTCAATTGACTTTGAGAGTCTCCCACTCGGTGTGTGGCGATTCTCGGATCACTTGGTAAAATATTGTTATAAAGTACTAAATCGACCCTCAATTGACTTTGGCAGTCTCCCACAGGGTGTGTGGCGATTCTCGGATTATTTCGTATAATATTGTTATAAAGTACTAAATTGACCCTCAATTGAGTTTGACAGTCTCCCACTGGGTGTGTGGCAATTCTCGGATTATTTCGTATAATATTGTTTTAAAGTACTAAATCGACCCTCAATTGACTATGACAGTCTGCCACAGGTTGTGTGGCGATTCTCGGATTATTTCGTATAATATTGTTATAAAGTACTAAATCGACCCTCAATTGACTTTCACAGTCTCCCACAGGGTGTGTGGCGATTCTCGGATTATTTCGTATATTATTGTTATAAAGTACTAAATCGACCCTCAATTGACTTTGACAGTCTCCCACTCAGTGTGTGGCGATTCCCGGATTATTTCGTATATTATTGTTATAAAGTACTAAATCGACCCTCAATTGACTTTGACAGTCTCCCACAGGGTGTGTGGCGATTCTCGGATTATTTCGTATATTATTGTTATAAAGTACTAAATCGACCCTCAATTGACTTTGACAGTCTCCCACTGGATGTTGCGATTTCCGGATTATTTCGTATAATATTGTTATAAAGTACTTAATCGACCCTCAATTGACTTTCACAGTCTCCCACAGGGTGTGTGGCGATTCTCGGATTATTTCGTATATTATTGTTATAAAGTACTAAATCGACCCTCAATTGACTTTGACAGTCTCCCACAGGGTGTGTGGCGATTCTCGGATTATTTTGTATAATATTGTTCTTAAGTACTAAATCGACCCTCAATTGACTTCGACAGTCTCCCACGCGGTGTGTGGCGATTCTCGGATTACTTCGTATAATATTGTTATAAAGTACTAAACCGACCCTCAATTGACTTTGAAAGTCTCCCAGTCGTTGTGTGGCGATTCTCGAATTATTTCGTATAATATTGTTCTTAAGTACTAAATCGACCCTCAATTGACTTTGAGAGTCTCCCACTCGGTGTGTGGCGATTCTCGGATTATTTCGTATAATATTGTTGTAAAGTACTAAATCGACCCTCAATTGACTTTGACAGTCTCCCATTCGCTATGTGGCGATTCTTGGATTACTTGGTATAATATTGTTTTTAAGTACTAAATCGACCCTCAATTGACTTTGACAGTCTCCCACAGGGTGTGTGGCGATTCTCGGATTATTTTGTATAATATTGTTCTTAAGTACTAAATCGGCCCTCAATTGACTTCGACAGTCTCCCACTCGGTGTGTGGCGATTCTCGGATTATTTCGTATAATATTGTTCTTAATTACTAAATCGACCCTCAATTGACTTTGAGAGTCTGCCACTGGGTGTGTGGCGATTCTCTGATTATTTCGTATAATATTGTTCTTAAGTACTAAATCGACCCTCAATTGACTTTGACAGTCTCCCACTCGTTGTGTGGCGATTCTCGGATTATTTGGTAAAATATTGTTATAAATTACTAAATCGACCCTCAATTGACTTTGGCAGTCTCCCACTGGGTGTGTGGCGATTCTCGGATTATTTCGATTAATATTGTTATAAAGTACTAAATCGACCCTCAATTGACGTTGACAGTCTCCCACTCGGTGTGTGGCGATTCTCGAATTATTTCGTATAATATTGTTCTTAAGTACTAAATCGACCCTCAATTGACTTTGACAGTCTCCCACTGGGTGTGTGGCGATTCTCGGATTATTTCGTATAATATTGTTATAAAGTACTAAATCGACCCTCAATTGACTTTCACAGTCTCCCACAGGGTGTGTGGCGATTCTCGGATTATTTCGTATATTATTGTTATAAAGTACTAAATCGACCCTCAATTGACTTTGACAGTCTCCCACTCAGTGTGTGGCGATTCCCGGATTATTTCGTATATTATTGTTATAAAGTACTAAATCGACCCTCAATTGACTTTGACAGTCTCCCACAGGGTGTGTGGCGATTCTCGGATTTTTTTGTATAATATTGTTCTTAAGTACTAAATCGACCCTCAATTGACTTTGAGAGTCTCCCACGCGGTGTGTGGCGATTCTCGGATTACTTCGTATAATATTGTTATAAAGTACTAAACCGACCCTCAATTGACTTTGAAAGTCTCCCAGTCGTTGTGTGGCGATTCTCGAATTATATCGTATAATATTGTTCTTAAGTACTAAATCGACCCTCAATTGACTTTGAGAGTCTCCCATTCGCTATGTGGCGATTCTCGGATTACTTGGTAAAATATTGTTATAAACTACTAAATCGACCCTCAATTGACTTTGACAGTCTCCCACTAGGTGTGTGGCGATTCTCGGATTATTTGGTATAATATTATTATAAAGTACTAAATCGACCCTCAATTGACTTTGACAGTCTCCCACTCGCTATGTCGCGATTCTCGGATTACTTGGTAAAATATTGTTATAAAGTACTAAATCGACCCTCAATTGACTTTGACAGTCTCCCACTGAGTGTGTGGCGATTCTCGGATTATTTCGTATAATATTGTTATAAAGTACTAAATTGACCCTCAATTGACTTTGACAGTCTCCCACTGGGTGTTGCGATTTCCGGATTATTTCGTATAATATTGTTATAAAGTACTAAATCGACCCAAAAATGACTTTGACAGTCTCCCACTCGGTGTGTGGCGATTCTCGGATTATTTGGTAAATTATTGTTATAAATTACTAAATCGACCCTCAATTGACTTTGGCAGTCTCCCACTGGTTGTGTGGCGATTCTCGGATTATTTTGTATAATATTGTTCTTAAGTACTAAATCGACCCTCAATTGACTTCGACAGTCTCCCACGCGGTGTGTGGCGATTCTCGGATTACTTCGTATAATATTGTTATAAAGTACTAAACCGACCCTCAATTGACTTTGAAAGTCTCCCAGTCGTTGTGTGGCGATTCTCGAATTATTTCGTATAATATTGTTCTTAAGTACTAAATCGACCCTCAATTGACTTTGAGAGTCTCCCACTCGGTGTGTGGCGATTCTCGGATTATTTCGTATAATATTGTTGTAAAGTACTAAATCGACCCTCAATTGACTTTGACAGTCTCCCATTCGCTATGTGGCGATTCTCGGATTACTTGGTAAAATATTGTTATAAACTATTAAATCGACCCTCAATTGACTTTGACAGTCTCCCACTGGGTGTGTGGCGATTCTCGGATTATTTGGTATAATATTGTTATAAAGTACTAAACCGACCCTCAATTGACTTTGACAGTCTCCCACTGGCGGGAATATTTGTGTAAAGTACTAAACCGACCCTTAATTGACTTTGCCAGTCTCCCACTGGGTGTGTGGCGATTCTCGGACTATTTCGTATAATATTGTTATAAAGTACTAAATCGACCCTCAATTGACTTTGACAGTCTCCCAAGCGGTGTGTGGCGATTCTCGGATTACTTCGTATAATATTGTTATAAAGTAATAAACCGACCCTCAATTGACTTTGAAAGTCTCCCAGTCGTTGTGTGGCGATTCTCTCGATATTAGTTTCGACCCTCAATTGATAATATTCTCGAATTATTTCTTAAGTACTAAATCGACCCTCAATTGACTTTGACAGTCTCCCACTCGGTATGTGGCGATTCTCGGATTATTTGGTAAAATATTGTTATAAAGTACTTCGTCGACCACTCAATTGACTTTTAGTCTCCTGGGTGTGTAGCATTCTCAGATTTAGCTATTATAATATTGTTGCCAAGTACTAAATCAGTATAATTGACGATCTCACCTCGGTGTGTGAGATTCTCAGATTGTTGGTAAAATATTGTTGCAAAATTGCTAAATCGACCCTCAGTGGCTTTGACAGTCTCACTGGGTGTGTGGCGATTCTCAGTTATTTTCGTACTGTACATAAAATTACTAATCGACCCTCCAATTGGCTTTGTGTAATAACCAGAGTCTCCCACTGGGTTTGTGGCGATTCTCGGATTTTTTCGTATAATATTGTTTTAAAGTACTAAATCGACACTCAATTGACTATGACAGTCTGCCACAGGGTGTGTGGCGATTCTCGGATTATTTTGTATAATATTGTTCTTAAGTACTAAATCGACCCTCAATTGACTTTGAGAGTCTCCCACGCGGTGTGTGGCGATTCTCAGATTACTTCGTATAATATTGTTATAAAGTACTAAACCGACCCTCAATTGACTTTGAAAGTCTACCACTCGCTATGTCGCGATTCTCGGATCACTTGGTAAAAAATTGTTATAAAGTACTAAATCGACCCTCATTTGACTTTGAAAGTCTCCCAGTCGTTGTGTGGCGATTCTCGTATAATTTCGTATAATGTTGTTCTTAAGGACTAAATCGACCCTCAATTGACTTTGAGAGTCTCCCACTCGGTGTGTGGCGATTCTCGGATCACTTGGTAAAATATTGTTATAACGTACTAAATCGACCCTCATTTGACTTTGAAAGTCTCCCACTGGGTGTGTGGCGATTCTCGTATTATTTCGTATAATGTTGTTCTTAAGGACTAAATCGACCCTCATTTGACTTTGAAAGTCTCCCACTGGGTGTGTGGCGATTCTCGGATTATTTCGTATAATATTGTTTTAAAGTACTAAATCGACCCTCAATTGACTATGACAGTCTGCCACAGGGTGTGTGGCGATTCTTGGATTATTTCGTATAATATTGTTATAAAGTACTAAATCGACCCTCAATTGACTCTGACAGTCTCCCACTCGTTGTGTGGCGATTCTCGGATTATTTGGTAAAATATTGTTATAAAGTACTAAATCGACCCTCAATTGACTTTGACAGTCTCCCACTGGGTGTGTGGCGATTCTCCGATTATTTGGTAAAATATTGTTATAAAGTACTAAATCGACCCTCAATTGACTTTGGCAGTCTCCCACTCGGTGTGTGGCGATTCTCGGATTATTTCGTATAATATTGTTATAAAGTACTAAATCGACCCTCAATTGACTTTGAGAGTCTCCCTCTCGGTGTGTAGCGATTCTCGAATTTTTTGGTAAAATATTGTTCTTAAGTACTAAATCGACCCTCAATTGACTTTGAGAGTCTCCCACTCGGTGTGTGGCGATTCTCGGATCACTTGGTAAAATATTGTTATAAAGTACTAAATCGACCCTCATTTGACTTTGAAAGTCTCCCAGTCGTTGTGTGGCGATTCTTGTATTATTTCGTATAATATTGTTCTTAAGGACTAAATCGACCCTCAATTGACTTTGACAGTCTCCCACTCAGTGTGTGGCGATTCTCGGATTATTTCGTATAATATGGTTATAAAGTACTAAACCGACCCTCAATTGACTTTGACAGTCTCCCACTGGGTGTGTGGCGATTCTCGGATTATTTCGTATAATATGGTTATGAAGTACTAAACCGACCCTCAATTGACTTTGGCAGTCTCCCACTGGGTGTGTGGCGATTCTCGGATTATTTCGTATAATATTGTTATAAAGTACTAAACCGACCCTTAATTGACTTTGCCAGTCTCCCACTGGTTGTGTGGCGATTCTCGGATTATTTGGTATAATATTGTTATAAAGTACTAAATCGACCCTCAATTGACTTTGACAGTCTCCCATTCGCTATGTGGCGATTCTCGGATTACTTGGTAAAATATTGTTTTAAAGTACTAAATCGACCCTCAATTGACTTTGACAGTCTCCCACTGAGTGTGTGGCGATTCTCGGATTATTTCGTATAATATTGTTATAAAGTACTAAATCGACCCTCAATTGACTTTGACAGTCTCCCACTCGGTGTGTGGCGATTCTCGGATTATTTTGTTATAATATTGTTATAAACTACTAAATCGACCCTCAATTGACTTTGAAAGTCTCCCACTCGCTATGTCGCGATTCTCGGATTACTTGGTAAAATATTGTTATAAAGTACTAAATCGACCCTCAATTGACTTTGACAGTCTCTCACTGAGTGTGTGGCGATTCTCGGATTATTCCGTATAATATTGTTATAAAGTACTAAATTGACCCTCAATTGATTTTGACAGTCTCCCACTGGATGTTGCGATTTCCGGATTATTTCGTATAATATTGTTATAAAGTACTAAATCGACCCAAAAATGACTTTGACAGTCTCCCACTCGATGTGTGGCGATTCTCGGATTATTTGGTAAAATATTGTTATAAATTACTAAATCGACCCTCAATTGACTTTGGCAGTCTCCCACTGGGTGTGTGGCGATTCTCGGATTATTTCGTATAATATTGTTATAAAGTACTAAATTGACCCTCAATTGAGTTTGACAGTCTCCCACTGGGTGTGTGGCGATTCTCGGATTATTTCGTATAATATTGTTTTAAAGTACTAAATCGACCCTCAATTGACTATGACAGTCTGCCACAGGTTTTGTGGCGATTCTCGGATTATTTCGTATAATATTGTTATAAAGTACTTAATCGACCCTCAATTGACTTTCACAGTCTCCCACAGGGTGTGTGGCGATTCTCGGATTATTTCGTATATTATTGTTATATAGTACTAAATCGACCCTCAATTGACTTTGACAGTCTCCCACTCAGTGTGTGGCGATTCCCGGATTATTTCGTATATTATTGTTATAAAGTACTAAATCGACCCTCAATTGACTTTGACAGTCTCCCACAGGGTGTGTGGCGATTCTCGGATTATTTTGTATAATATTGTTCTTAAGTACTAAATCGACCCTCAATTGACTTTGAGAGTCTCCCACGCGGTGTGTGGCGATTCTCGGATTACTTCGTATAATATTGTTATAAAGTACTAAACCGACCTTCAATTGACTTTGAAAGTCTCCCAGTCGTTGTGTGGCGATTCTCGAATTATTTCGTATAATATTGTTCTTAAGTACTAAATCGACCCTCAATTGACTTTGAGAGTCTCCCACTCGGTGTGTGGCGATTCTCGGATTATTTCGTATAATATTGTTGTAAAGTACTAAATCGACCCTCAATTGACTTTGACAGTCTCCCATTCGCTATGTGGCGATTCTTGGATTACTTGGTATAATATTGTTTTTAAGTACTAAATCGACCCTCAATTGACTTTGACAGTCTCCCACTGGTGTGTGGCGATTCTCGGATTATTTTGTATAATATTGTTCTTAAGTACTAAATCGGCCCTCAATTGACTTCGACAGTCTCCCACTCGGTGTGTGGCGATTCTCGGATTATTTCGTATAATATTGTTCTTAATTACTAAATCGACCCTCAATTGACTTTGAGAGTCTGCTACTGGGTGTGTGGCGATTCTCTGATTATTTCGTATAATATTGTTCTTAAGTACTAAATCGACCCTCAATTGACTTTGACAGTCTCCCACTCGTTGTGTGGCGATTCTCGGATTATTTGGTAAAATATTGTTATAAATTACTAAATCGACCCTCAATTGACTTTGGCAGTCTCCCACTGGGTGTGTGGCGATTCTCGGATTATTTCGATTAATATTGTTATAAAGTACTAAATCGACTCTCAATTGACGTTGACAGTCTCCCACTCGGTGTGTGGCGATTCTCGAATTATTTCGTATAATATTGTTCTTAAGTACTAAATCGACCCTCAATTGACTTTGACAGTCTCCCACTAGGTGTGTGGCGATTCTCGGATTATTTCGTATATTATTGTTATAAAGTACTAAATCGACCCTCAATTGACTTTCACAGTCTCCCACAGGGTGTGTGGCGATTCTCGGATTATTTCGTATATTATTGTTATAAAGTACTAAATCGACCCTCAATTGACTTTGACAGTCTCCCACTCAGTGTGTGGCGATTCCCGGATTATTTCGTATATTATTGTTATAAAGTACTAAATCGACCCTCAATTGACTTTGACAGTCTCCCACAGGGTGTGTGGCGATTCTCGGATTATTTTGTATAATATTGTTCTTAAGTACTAAATCGACCCTCAATTGACTTTGAGAGTCTCCCACGCGGTGTGTGGCGATTCTCGGATTACTTCGTATAATATTGTTATAAAGTACTAAACCGACCCTCAATTGACTTTGAAAGTCTCCCAGTCGTTGTGTGGCGATTCTCGAATTATATCGTATAATATTTTTCTTAAGTACTAAATCGACCCTCAATTGACTTTGAGAGTCTCCCATTCGCTATGTGGCGATTCTCGGATTACTTGGTAAAATATTGTTATAAACTACTAAATCGACCCTCAATTGACTTTGACAGTCTCCCACTAGGTGTGTGGCGATTCTCGGATTATTTGGTATAATATTATTATAAAGTACTAAATCGACCCTCAATTGACTTTGACAGTCTCCCACTCGCTATGTCGCGATTCTCGGATTACTTGGTAAAATATTGTTATAAAGTACTAAATCGACCCTCAATTGACTTTGACAGTCTCCCACTGAGTGTGTGGCGATTCTCGGATTATTTCGTATAATATTGTTATAAAGTACTAAATTGACCCTCAATTGACTTTGACAGTCTCCCACTGGGTGTTGCGATTTCCGGATTATTTCGTATAATATTGTTATAAAGTACTAAATCGACCCAAAAATGACTTTGACAGTCTCCCACTCGGTGTGTGGCGATTCTCCGATTATTTGGTAAATTATTGTTATAAATTACTAAATCGACCCTCAATTGACTTTGGCAGTCTCCCACTGGTTGTGTGGCGATTCTCGGATTATTTTGTATAATATTGTTCTTAAGTACTAAATCGACCCTCAATTGACTTCGACAGTCTCCCACGCGGTGTGTGGCGATTCTCGGATTACTTCGTATAATATTGTTATAAAGTACTAAACCGACCCTCAATTGACTTTGAAAGTCTCCCAGTCGTTGTGTGGCGATTCTCGAATTATTTCGTATAATATTGTTCTTAAGTACTAAATCGACCCTCAATTGACTTTGAGAGTCTCCCACTCGGTGTGTGGCGATTCTCGGATTATTTCGTATAATATTGTTGGAAAGTACTAAATCGACCCTCAATTGACTTTGACAGTCTCCCATTCGCTATGTGGCGATTCTCGGATTACTTGGTAAAATATTGTTATAAACTATTAAATCGACCCTCAATTGACGTTGACAGTCTCCCACTGGGTGTGTGGCGATTCTCGGATTATTTGGTATAATATTGTTATAAAGTACTAAACCGACCCTCAATTGACTTTGACAGTCTCCCACTGGGTGTGTGGCGATTCTCGGAATATTTCGTATAATATTGTTATAAAGTACTAAACCGACCCTTAATTGACTTTGCCAGTCTCCCACTGGGTGTGTGGCGATTCTCGGAATATTTCGTATAATATTGTTATAAAGTACTAAATCGACCCTCAATTGACTTTGACAGTCTCCCAAGCGGTGTGTGGCGATTCTCGGATTACTTCGTATAATATTGTTATAAAGTAATAAACCGACCCTCAATTGACTTTGAAAGTCTCCCAGTCGT
>NW_024731134.1:0-41623 GCF_018991925.1 Homarus americanus | reverse complement strand
TAAGTAGTAGTGTGTGTGTGTGTGTGTGTGTGTGTGTGTGTGTGTGCCGATCACATTACTCCGGCATATTTCTCACTCTCAATATGAGGATGACCTGTCTGGTTGGATTATAATCACTTGCATTAGACATATTTCACGGAGGAGAAAATTGATTGAAGCTGGAGATGGTTTTTGCGAGGCTGATATAAATATACGCATTATACAAACATACATTAAACATACAGTACATACACATATAGCTACATCATACATCCCAGTATATTTAATACTAAAAAATATTGCTAAAAGTAATATAAAACGACCATAAAATCAGAGGAAAAGTACAAATAAGCCAGACGGAAGCAGGAACTAAATCAGGGAGGGTGAAGGAAGGTAAATATGATGAGAGTCTGGTCAACACTTCACGTCCCTCACACTACAGTCGAGAGAGAGAGAGAGAGGAGGTGAAGGGATTGAGAGAGAAAGAGAAAGGGAGAGAGAGAAAGAAAAAAGAGAAAGAAGTGAGAAAAAGAGTAAATATAAATGAGAGAGAGAAAGAAAGAAGAGGAGAGAGAAAAGAAGAGAGAGAGAGAGAGAGAGAGAGAGAGAGAGAGAGAGAGAGAGAGAGAGAGAGAGAGAGAGAGAATAGCAGATTAGCACTAAAGGATATCATAACTTACTATAACATGTAAAATTCACTTATTCTTTTATGTATTAACGTACCTCATCTACTACATCCCCTCCTTCAGGTAGCTCCTCTGACTTCCCCTCCTTCAGGTAGCTCCTCTGACGTCCCCTCCTTCAGGTAGCTCCTCTGACGTCCCCTCCTTCAGGCAGCTCCTCTGACGTCCCCTCCTTCAGGTAGCTCCTCTGACGTCCTCCTTCAGGTAGCTCCTCTGACGTCCCTCCTTCAGGTAGCTCCTCTGACTTCCCTCCTTCAGGGAGCTCCTCTGACGTCCCTCCTTCAGGTAACCTTGACGTCCCCCTCCTTCAGGCAGCTCCTCTGGCGTCCCCCCTCCTTAGGCAGCCCTCTGACCTCCTTCAGGCAGCTTCTCTGAGGTCCCTCCTTCAGGTAGCTCCTCTGACGTCCCTCCTTCAGGCAGCTCCTCTGACTTCCCTCCTTCAGACAGCTCCATCTGACGTCCCTCCTTCAGGTAACTCCTCTGACGTCCCTCCTTCAGGTAGCTCCTCTGACCTCCCTCCTTCAGGCAGCTCCTCTGACGTCCCTCCTTCAGGCAGCTCCATCTGACGTCCTCTCCTTCAGGTAACTCCTCTGACGTCCCCTCCTTCAGACGTCCCTCCTTCAGGCAGCTCCTCTGACGTCCCCTCCTTCAGGCAGCTCCTCTGACGTCCCCTCCTTCAGGTAGCTCCTCTGACGTCCCCTCCTTCAGGTAGCTCCTCTGACGTCCCCTCCTTCAGGCAGCTCCTCTGACGTCCCCTCCTTCAGGCAGCTCCTCTGACGTCCCCTCCTTCAGGTAGCTTCCCTGTGCAATCCTGGCGATAACACGTGAGTCTCCACACTCTTTTATCAATGTAACTCACCTTTTTCCTTCGTTATTATACCCCATCATACACATATATACAGTATAATTTATTACTTCGTGTTTGCATCGTTGGAAACATTCTTCTTCGTCCTCCGCCCCGACACAGTTTAATGGCTAGTAATGAACCAGAGCATAAAAAACGCTGGCTAGTGAAAAGACCGGAAATTAATTATACGTGATTAGTGAACAACCACAGAAAAGGTTAATTACATAATTAATTTTTGTGTTACGTGTGTAGGTAGGTAAGCAGAGCAAATTTTTACGGTTAATTGATTTCCTTCCTATTTTGAAAAGTTATTTCATTTCACTTTTCATTTTATATTTATTTATGATATGTCATGTATTTATCGTATTCTTCTTGTTGTTCTTATACTGCCACTGACGAATTATTGTCCGTTGACCCTTAGTGAGAGACTGAGGGAGCCTTTGAGACCCTTAGTGGGAGACTGAAGGAGCCTTTGAGACCCTTAGTGGGAGACTGGAGGAGCCTTTGAGACCCTTAGTGGGAGAGTGAAGGAGCCTTTGAGACCCTTAGTGGGAGACTGAAGAAGCCTTTGAGACCCATAGTGGGAGACTGAAGGAGCCTTTGAGACCCTTAGTGGGAGAATGAAGGAGCCTTTGAGACCCTTAGTGGGAGACTGAAGAAGCCTTTGAGACCCTTAGTGGGAGACTGAAGAAGCCTTCGAGACCCTTTGTGGGAGACTGAAGGAGCCTTTGAGACACTAAGTGGGAGACTGAAGGAGCCTTTGAGACCCTAAGTGGGAGACTGGAAGAGCCTTTGAGACCCTTAGTGGGAGACTGGAGGAGCCTTTGAGACCCTTAGTGGGAGACTGGAGGAGCCTTTGAGACCCTTAGTGGGAGAGTGAAGGAGCCTTTGAGACCCTTAGTGGGAGACTGAAGAAGCCTTTGAGACCCATAGTGGGAGACTGAAGGAGCCTTTGAGACCCTTAGTGGGAGAATGAAGGAGCCTTTGAGACCCTTAGTGGGAGACTGAAGAAGCCTTTGAGACCCTTAGTGGGAGACTGAAGAAGCCTTCGAGACCCTTAGTGGGAGACTGAAGGAGCCTTTAAGACCCTTAGTGGAAGACTGGAGAGGTTTCATCCATTGTCAATATCCTCAACAGGTGTGTAAAATTTTTCACCTTTGCCAGACACTAATTAAGGTCACAGCTCAAGAAAAGGGAAGCAGGAGGACCGCACCCCACCCAAGGGAGTCAATCATCTTCAGCGACTTCTTCAGGTTAGGGTTAATGATCAGTAGAAGTTTTTAACGCTCTCGGGTCTTGATATATTAGATTCATATTTGATGATACTTTTTTTTACGTTTCTGACCTAAACTAGGTACTTACTCTCTCGCAATCTCTATGAGTTTTATTTTTTTACTTTTGCTACCACCTTACTCCAGTGACCAAATTACTCCAGTGACCACCTTACTCCTGTGACCACCTTACTCCTGTGACCACCTTAGTCCAGTTACCACCATACTCCTGTGACCACGTTACTCCTGTGACCACCTTACTCCTGTGACCACTTTACTCCAGTGACCACATTACTCTAGTGACCACCTTACTTTAGTGACCACCTTACTCCTGTGACCACCTTACTCCAGTTACCACCATACTCCTGTGACCACGTTACTCCTGTGACCACCTTACTCCTGTGACCACCTTACTCCAGTGACCAAATTACTCCAGTGACCACCTTACTGCTGTGACCACCTTACTCCAGTGACCACCTTACTCCTATAACCACATAACTCCTGTGACCACATTACTCCAGTGACCACCTTACTCTCGTGACCACCTTACTCCTGTGGCTACCTTACTCCTGTGACCACCTTACTCCAGTGACCACCTTACTCTAGTGAACACCTTACTCTAGTGACCACCTTACTCCTGTGAACACCTTACTCCTGTGACCATAGTGACCACCTTTCTCAAGTGACCACCATACTCCTGTGACCAATTTACTCCAGTGAAAATCTTACTCCTGTGGCCACCTTACTCTAGTGACCACCTTACTCCAGTGACCACCTTACTGCTATGACCACCTTACTCCAGTGACCACCTTACTACTGTAACCACCTTACTCCTGTGACCACATTACTCCAGTGACCACCTTACTCTCGTGACCACCCAGTGATCACCTTACTCCAGTGATCACCTTACTCCAGTGACCACCTTACTCCAGTGACCACCTTACTCCAGTGACCACGTTACACCAGTGATCACCTTACTCCAGTGACCACCTTACTCCAGTGATCACCTTACTCCAGTGATCACCTTACTCCAGTGACCACCTTACTCCAGTGACCACCTTACTCCAGTGACCACGTTACACCAGTGATCACCTAACTCCAGTGATCACCTTACTCCAGTGATCACCTTACTCCAGTGACCACCTTACTCCAGTGACCACCTTACTCCAGTGACCACGTTACACCAGTGATCACCTTACTCCAGTGACCACCTTACTCCAGTGATCACCTTACTCCAGTGATCACCTTACTCCAGTGACCACCTCACCCTGTGACCACCTGACTCAGTGACCACCTGACTCCTGTGACCACATTACTCCTGTGACCACCTCACCTCTGACCACCTGACTCCAGTTACCACATTACTCCTGTGACCACCTGACTCCTGTGTCCACCTGACTCCAGTGACCGCCTTACTCCTGTGACCACCTTGCTCCAGTGACCACCTGACTCCTGTGACCACCTTACTCCTGTGACCACATTACTCTAGTGACCACCTTACTCTAGTGACCACCTTACTCCTGTGACCACTTTACTCCAGTGAAAACCTTACTCTTGTGGCCACCTTACTCTAGTGACCACCTTACTCCAGTGACCACCTTACTGCTGTGACCACCTTACTCCTGTAACCACCTTACTCCTGTGACCACCTTACTCTCGTGACCACCTTACTCCTGTGACTACCTTACTCCTGTGACCACCTTACTCCAGTGACCACATTACTCTAGTGACCACCCTACTTCTGTGACCACCTTACTCCTGTGACCACCTTACTCCAGTGACCACCTGACCCTGTGACCACATTACTCCTGTGACCACCTTACTCCTATGACCACCTTACCCAGTGACCACATTACTCAGGTGACCACCTTACTCCTGGACCACCTTACTCACAGTGACCACTTTACTCCAGTGACCACCTTACTCCTGGACCACCTGACTCCAGTGACCACCTGACTCCAGTTACCACATTACTCCGGTGACCACCTGACTCCTGTGTCCACCTGACTCCAGTGACCGCCTTACTCCTGTGACCACCTTGCTCCAGTGACCACCTGACTCCTGTGGACCACCTTACTCCTGTGACCACATTACCTAGTGACCACCTTACTCTAGTGACCACCTTACCCAGTGACCACCTTACTCCAGTGACCACCTTACCCTGTGAACACCTCACCCTGTGACCACCTGACTCCAGTGACCACCTTATTCCTGTGACCACATTACTCCTGTGACCACCTCACTCCTGTGACCACCTGACTCCAGTGACCACCTGACTCCAGTTACCACATTACTCCTGTGAACACCTGACTCCTGTGTCCACCTGACTCCAGTGACCGCCTTACTCCCGGACCACCTTGCTCCAGTGACCACCTGACCCTGTGACCACCTTACTCCTGTGACCACAATACTCTAGTGACCACCTTACTCTAGTGACCACCTTACTCCTGTGACCACTTTACTCCAGTGAAAACCTTACTCCTGTGGCCACCTTACTCTAGTGACCACCTGACTCCAATTACCACATTACTCCTGTGAACACCTGACTCCTGTATCAACCTGACTCCAGTGACCGCCTTACTCCTGTGACCACCTTGCTCCAGTGACCACCTGACTCCTGTGACCACCTTACTCCTGTGACCACAATACTCTAGTGACCACCTTACTCCAGTGACCACCTTACTCCAGTGACCACCTTACTCCAGTGACCACCTTACCCTGTGACCACCACCCTGTGAACACCTGACTCCAGTGACCACCTTGCTCCAGTGACCACCTGACTCCTGTGACCACCTTACTCCAGTGACCACATTACTCTAGTGACCACCCTACTCTGTGACCACCTTACTCCTGTGACCACCTTACCCCAGTGACCACCTGACTCCAGTGACCACCTTGCTCCATGACCACCTTACTCCTGTGACCACCTTCCTCCTGTGACCACCTTACTCCAGTGACCACCTTACTCCTGTGAACACCTCCTGTGATCACCTTACTCCAGTGATCATTATGCCTGTGACCACATTACCGTGACCACCTGACTCCACGTGACCACCTTACCCTGTGACCACCTTTACCCAGTGACCACATTACTCCAGTGACCACCTGACTCCTATGACCACCTTACCCTGTGACCACCTAACTCCTGTGACCACCTCACTCCTGTGACCACATTACTCCAGTGACCACCTTACTCCTGTGACCACCTTTCCAGTGAACACCTTACTCCTGTGACCACCTTACCCTGTGACCACCTTACCCTGTGGCCACATACTCCACTGACCACCTTACTCTAGTGACCACCTACTCCAGTGACCACCTTACCCTGTGACCACCTTACTCCTATGACCACCTGACTCCAGAGACCTTATTCCTGGACCACCTTACTCCTGTGACCACATTACCTAGTGACCACCTTACTCTAGTGACCACCTTACTCCAGTGACCACCTTACTCCAGTGACCACCTTACTCCTGTGACCACCTCACTCCTGTGACCACCTGACTCCAGTGACCACATTATTCCTGTGACCACATTACCCCTGACCACCTCACTCCTGGACCACCTGACTCCAGTGACCACCTGACTCCAGTTACCACATTACTCCTGTGAACACCTGACTCCTGTGTCCACCTGACTCCAGTGACCGCCTTACTCCTGTGACCACCTTGCTCCAGTGACCACCTGACTCCTGTGACCACCTTACTCCTGTGACCACAATACTCTAGTGACCACCTTACTCTAGTGACCACCTTACTCATGTGACCACTTTACTCCAGTGAAAACCTTACTCCTGTGGCCACCTTACTCTAGTGACCACCTGACTCCAGTTACCACATTACTCCTGTGAACACCTGACTCCTGTGTCCACCTGACTCCAGTGACCGCCTTACTCCTGTGACCACCTTGCCCAGTGACCACCTGACTCCCAGACCACCTTACCCTGTACACCTTACTCTAGTGACCACCTGACCCAGTTACCACATTACTCCTGTGAACACCTGACTCCTTGTCCACCTGACTCCAGTACCGCCTTCACTCTGTGACCACCTTGCTCCAGTGACCACCTGACCCTGTGACCACCTTACCCTGTGACCACAACACCTAGTGACCACCTTACCTAGTGACCACCTTACCCTGTGACCAATTTACTCCAGTGAAAACCTTACTCCTGTGGCCACCTACCTAGTGACCACCTGACCCAATTACCACATTACCCTGTGAACACCTGACCCTGCATCAACCTGACTCCAGTGACCGCCTACCTGTGACCACCTTGCTCCAGTGACCACCTGACTCCTGTGACCACCTTACTCCTGACCACAATACTCTAGTGACCACCTTACCCAGTGACCACCTTACTCCAGTGACCACCTTACCCTGTGACCACCTCACCCTGTGAACACCTGACTCCAGTGACCACCTTGCTCCAGTGACCACCTGACTCCTGTGACCACCTTACTCCAGTGACCACATTACTCTAGTGACCACCACTTCTGTGACCACCTTACCCTGTGACCATCTTACCCCAGTGACCACCTGACTCCAGTGACCACCTTGCCCTATGACAACCTTACTCCCGGACCACCTTCCTCCTGTGACCACCTTCCCAGTGACCACCTTACTCCTGTGAACACCTTCCTCCTATCCACCTTACTCCAGTGATCACCTTATGCCTGTGACCACATTACACCAGTGACCACCTGACTCCTGTGACCACCTTACCCTGTGACCACCTACTCCTGTGACAACCTTACTCCTGTAACCACATTACTCCAGTGACCACCTTACTCTTGTGACCACCTTACTCCAGTGACCACCGTACTCCTGTGACCACCTTACTCCAGTGACCACATTACTCCAGTGACCACCTGACTCCTATGACCACCTTACTCCTGTGACCACCTAACTCCTGTGACCACCTTACTCCTCTGACCACATTACTCCAGTGACCACCTTACTCCTGTGACCACCTTTCTCCAGTGACCACCTTACTCCTGTGACCACCTTACTCCTGTGACCACCTTACTCCTGTGGCCACATTACTCCACTGACCACCTACTCTAGTGACCACCTACTCCAGTGACCACCTTACTCCCTGTGACCACCTTACCCTATGACCACCTGACTCCAGAGACCACCTTATTCCTGTGACCACCTTACTCCTGGACCACATTACTCTAGTGACCACCTTACCTAGTGACCACCTTACCCAGTGACCACCTTACTCCAGTGACCACCTTACCCTGTGACCACCTCACTCCTGTGACCACCTGACTCCAGTGACCACATTATTCCTGTGACCACATTACCCTGTGACCACCTCACTCCCCTGACCACCTGACTCCAGTGACCACCTGACTCCAGTTACCACATTACCCTGTGAACACCTGACTCCTGTGTCCTGACTCCAGTGACCGCCTTACTCCTGTGACCACCTTGCTCCAGTGATCACCTGACCTCAGACCACCTTACCCCGTGACCACAATACCTAGTGACCACCTTACTCTAGTGACCACCTTACTCATGTGACCACTTTTACTCCAGTGAAAACTTTACTCCTGTAGCCACCTTACCTAGTGACCACCTGACTCCAGTTACCACATTACTCCTGTGAACACCTGACCCTGTGTCCACCTGACCCAGTGACCGCCTTACTCCTGTGACCACCTTGCTCCAGTGACCACCTGACTCCTGTGACCACCTTACCCTGTGACCACAATACTCTAGTGACCTTACTCCAGTGACCACCTTACCCAGTGACCACCTTACTCCTGTGACCACCTCACCCTGTGACCACCTGACCCAGTACCACTGACCCCTTGACTCACCTTACTCCAGTGACCACATTACTCTAGTGACCACCCTACTTCTGTGACCACCTTACTCCTGTGACCACCTTACCCCAGTGACCACCTGACCCAGTGACCACCTTGCCCTGTGACCACCTTACCCCTGACCACCTTCCCTCCTGACCACCTTACTCCAGTGACCACCTTACTCCTGTGAACACCTCCTGTGACCACCTACTCCAGTGATCACCTTACCAGACCACATTACACCAGTGACCACCTGACTCCTGTGACCACCTTACCCCAGACCACCTTACCTGTAAACACATTACTCCAGTGACCACCTTACTCCTGTGACCACCTTACTCCAGTGACCACCACCTCCCTGTGACCACCTTACCCAGTGACATTACCCAGTGACCACCTGACTCCTATGACCACCTTACTCCCTGTGACCACCTAACCCCTGACCACCTTACTCCTCCTTGACCACATTACTCCAGTGACCACCTTACCCCTGTGACCACCTTTCTCCAGTGACCACCTTACCCCTGTGACCACCTTACCCTGTGACCACCTTACCCTGTGCACATTACCCACTGACCACCTATTCTAGTGACCACCTTACCCAGTGACCACCATACCCCTGACCACCTTACTCCTGCAGGACCACCTACTCCTATGAACACCTTACCCCTGTGACCACCTTACCCTGTGACCACCTGACTCCTGTGACCATCTTACCCAGTGACCACCTTACTCCAGTGACCACCTTACTCCAGTGACCACCTTACTGCTGTGACCACCTTACCCCAGACCACCTTACCATGTGACCACCTTACCCTGTGACCACCTTCCAGTGACCACCTTACTCCTGTGACCACCTTACCCTGTGACCACCTTACCCCTGCCCAACCTTACTCCTGTGACCACCTTACTCATGTGACCACCTTACTCCCAGACCACATTACTCCAGAGACCACCTTAGTCCTGGGACAACCTACCCAATGACCCCTACACCTGTGACCACCTACTCCTGTGACCACCTTACTCCTGTGACCACCTTTACCCTGTGACCTTACCCCTGTGACCACATTGCCAGAGACCACCTTACCCTGGGACAACCTTACTCCAGTGACCACCTAACCCTGTAACCACTTTACTCCTGTGACCACCTGACTCCAGTGACCACCTTACTCCCCAGACCTTACCAGTAACCACCTGTCTCCTGTGACCACCTGACTCCTGTGACCACCTTACTCCAGATACCACCTGACTCAAGTGACCACCTTACTCTTGTGACCACCTTACCCTGAGACCACACACTCTAGTGACCACCTTACCCAGTGACCACCTTAATCCAGTGACCACCTTACTCCCTGTGACCACCTCACTCCAGTAACCACCTTATTCCTGTGACCACATTACTCCCAGACCACCTCACCCTGTGACCACCTTACTCCAGAGACCACCTTGCTCCAGTGACCACCTGACTCCTGTGACCACCTTACTCCCTGACCATTACCTCTAGTGACCACCTTACTCTAGTGACCACCTTACTCCCGTGACCACTTTACCCAGTGAAAACCTTACTCTTGTGGCCACCTAACTCTGTAGTGACCACCTTACCCAGTGACCACCTTACTGCTGTGACCACCTTACCCCTGACCACCTTACCCTGTAACCACATTACTCCAGTGACCACCTTACTCGCTGACCACCCTTACTCCTATGACTTCCTTACTCCTGTGACCACCTTACTCCAGTGACCACATAACTCTAGTGACCACCCTACTTCTGTGACCACCTTACCCCTGTGACCACTTTACCCAGTGACCACCTGACTCCTGACCACATTACCCTGTGACCACCTTACTCCTATGACCACCTTTACCCAGACCACATTACTCCAGTGACCACCTTACTCCTGTGACCATCTTACTCTAGTGACCACTTTACTCCAGTGACCACCTTACTCATGTGACCACCTCACCCTCCTGTGACCACCTGACTCCAGTGACCACCTTACCCTGTGACAACAATTCCCTGTGACCACTCACCCAGACCACCTGACCCAGTGACCACCTGACCCAGCAACACATTACTCCTGTGACCACCTTACTCCTGTGACAACATTACCCTGTGACCACCACCCTGTGACCACCTGACTCCAGTGACCACCTGACTCCAGTTAACACATTACCCTGTGACCACCTAACCTGTGTCCACCTGACTCCAGTAACCCTACTCCTGTGACCACCTTGTCTGGTGACCACCTGACTCCTGTGACCACCTTTACCCTGTGACCACCTACTCTAGTGACCACCTTACTCTAGTGACCACCTCACTCTTGTGACCACCTGACCTGCACACCTTACTCCCGTGACCACCTCACCCTGTGACCACCTGACTCCAGTGACCACCTTATTCCTGTGACCACATTACTCCTGCAGGACCACTCACTCCCAGACCACCTGACTCCAGTGACCACCTGACTCCAGTTACCACATTTCTCCCAGAACACCTGGACTCCTGTGACCACATTACTCCAGTGACCACCTTACCCTGTGACCACCTTCTCCAGTGACCACCTTACTCCTAACCACCTTACTCCTGTGACCACCTTACTCCTGTAGCCATTACTACTCCACTGACCACCTTACTCCAGTGACCACCTTACCCAGTGACCACCTTACTCCCAGACCACCTTACTCCTGTACCACCTGACTCCAGTGACCACCTTATTCCTGTGACCACCTTACTCCTGCACATTACTCCTTAGTGACCACCTACTCTAGTGCTGACCACCTTACCCAGTGACCACCTTACTCCAGGTGACCACCTTACTCCTGTGACCACCCCACCCCTGTGACCACCTGACTACAGTGACCACCTTATTCTTGTGACCACATTACTCCTGTGACCACCTCATCCTGTGACCACCTGACCCAGTGACCACCTGACTCCAGTTACCACATTACTCCTGAACACCTGACCCTGTGTCCACCTGACTCCAGTGACCGCCTTACTCTTGTGACCACCTTGCCCAGTGGCCACCTGACTCCCGGACCACCTTACTCCTAGACCACAATACTCTAGTGACCACCTTACTCTAGTGACCACCTTACTCCTGTGACCACTTTACTCCAGTGAAAACCTACTCCTGTGGCCACCTTACCTTGTGACCACCTGACTCCAGTTACCACATTACTCCTGTGAACACCTGACTCCTGTGTCCACCTGACTCCAGTGACCGCCTTACTCCTGTGACCACCTTGCTCAAGTGACCACCTGACTCCTGTGACCACCTTACTCCTGTGACCACACAATACTCTAGTGACCACCTTACCCAGTGACCACCTTACTCCAGTGACCACCTTACCCTGTGACCACCTCACCCTGTGACCACCTGACTCCATTGACCACCTTGCTCCAGTGATCACCTGACCCCTGTGACCACCTTACCCCAGTGACCACATTACCTAGTGACCACCCTACTCTGTGACCACCTTACTCCTGTGACCACCTTACCCCAGTGACCACCTGACTCCAGTGACCACCTTACGCCTGTGACCACCTGACTCCAGTGACCTGACTCCTATGACCACCTTACTCCCTGTGACCACCTAACCCTGCGACCACCTTACTCCTCTGACCACATTACTCCAGTGACCACCTTACTCCAGTGATCACCTTACACCTGTGACCACATTACACCAGTGACCACCTGACTCCTGTGACCACCTTACTCCTGTGACCACCTCCTCCTGTGACCACCTTACTCCAGTACACCTTCCTCCTGTGACCACCTTACCCAGTGATCACCTTACACCTGTGACCACATTACACCAGTGACCACCTGACTCCTGCGACCACCTTACTCCTGTGACCACCTTACCCTGTGACAACCTTACTCCTGTAACCACATTACCCAGTGACCACCTTACTCCTGTAACCACCTTACTCCAGTGACCACCTTACTCCAGTGACCACCTTACGCCTGTGACCACCTGACTCCAGTGACCACCTGACTCCTGCATGACCACCTTACTCCTGTGACCACCTAACTCCTGTGACCACCTTACCCTTGACCACATTACCCAGTGACCACCTACTCCTGTGACCACCTTCTCCAGTGACCACCTTACTCCTGTGACCACCTTACCCTGTGACCACCTTACCCTGTGGCCACATTACTCCAATGACCACCTTACTCTAGTGACCACCTTACTCCAGTGACCACCTTACTCCTCGTGACCACCTTACTCCTGTGACCACCTTACCCTATGAACACCATACCCTGGGCCACCTTACCCAGTGAACACCTTACTCCTGTGACCACCTGAGTCCTGTGACCACCTACTCCAGTGACCACCTTACTCCAGTGACCACCTTACTCCAGTGACCACCTTACTGCTGTGACCACCTTACTCCTGTGACCACCTTACTCATGTGACCACCTTACTCCTGTGACCACCTTACTCCAGTGACCACCTTACTCCTGTGACCACCTTACTCCTGTGACCACCTTACTCCTGTGCCCACCTTACTCCTGTGACCACCTTACTCATGTGACCACCTTACTCCTGTGACCACATTACTCCAGAGACCACCTTAGTCCTGGGACAACCTTACTCCAATGACCCCCTTACTCCTGTGACCACCTTACTCCTGTGACCACCTTACTCCTGTGACCACCTTACTCCCAGACCACCTTACCCCTGACCACATTACCAGAGACCACCTTACCCTGGGCAACCTTACCCAGTGACCACCTAACTCCTGTAACCACTTTACCCTGTGACCACCTGACTCAGTGACCACCTTACTCCTGTGACCACTACTCCACCACCTCCCTGTGGCCTACTCCACTGACCACCTTACTCTAGTGACCACCTACCCGTGACCACCTACTCTGTACCACCTACCCTGTGACCACCTGACTCCAGTGACCACCTTATTCCTGTGACCACCTACTCCTGTGACCACATTACTCTAGTGACCACCTTACTCTAGTGACCACCTTACCCAGTGACCACCTTACTCCAGTGACCACCTTACCCTGTGACCACCTCACCCTGTGATCACCTGACTCCAGTGACCACCTTATTCCTGTGACCACATTACCCTGTGACCACCTCACTCCTGTGACCACCTGACTCCAGTGACCACCTGACTCCAGTTACCACATTACCCTGTGAACACCTGACTCCTGTGTCCACCTGACTCCAGTGACCGCCTTACTCCGACCACCTGCTCCAGTGACCACCTGACCCCTGACCACCTTACCCCTGACCACACATCCTAGTGACCACCTATCAGTGACCACCTTACTCCTGTGACCACTTTACCCAGTGAAACCTACTCCTGTGCCACCTTACCTAGTGACCACCTGACTCCAGTTACCACATTACTCCTGTGAACACCTGACTCCTCGTCCACCTGACTCCAGTGACCGCCTTACCCTGTGACCACCTTGCTCAGTGACCACCTGACCCTGTGACCACCTTACCCTGTGACCACATTACCCAGTGACCACCTTACCCAGTGACCACCTTACCCAGTGACCACATTACTCTAGTGACCACCCTACTTCTGTGACCACCTACTCCTGTGACCACCTTACCCCAGTGACCACCTGACTCCAGTGACCACCTTGCTCCTGTGACCACCTTACCCTGTGACCACCTTCCTCCTGTGACCACCTTACTCCAGTGACCACCTTACTCCTGTGAACACCTCCTGTGACCACCTTACCCTGTGATCACCTTACCCTGTGACCACCTTACTCCTGTAGACCACCTTACCCTGATCACCTTACCCTGTGACCACCTACTCCCTGTGCCACATACTCCACTGACCACCTACTCTAGTGACCACCTTACTCCAGTGACCACCTTACTCCCCGTGACCACCTTACTCCCGTGGACCACCTTACCCTATGAACACCTTACTCCTGTGACCACCTTACTCCAGTGACCACCTTACCCTGTAGACCACTGACCCTGTGACCTCATCTACTCCAGTGACCACCTTTACCAGTGACCACCTTACTCCAGTGACCACCTTACTGCTGTGATCACCTACTCCCAGACCACCTTACTCATGTGACCACCTTACTCCTGTGACCACCTTACCCAGTGACCACCCACCTGTGACCACCTTACCCCAGACCACCTGACTCCTGTGACTACCTACCCATGTGACCACCTTACTCCTGTGACCACCTTACTCCTGTGACAACCTTACTCCCTGTAACCACATTACCCAGTGACCACCTTACTCTTGTGACCACCTTACTCCAGTGACCACCTTACCCTGTGACCACCTTACCCAGTGACCATTACTACTCCAGTGACCACCTGACTCCTATGACCACCTTACTCCAGACCACCTAACTCCTGTGACCACCTTACTCCCTCTGACCACATTACTCCAGTGACCACCTTACTCATGTGACCACCTTCTCCAGTGACCACCTTACTCCTGTGACCACCTTACTCCTGTGACCATCTACTCCTGTACACATTACTCCACTGACCACCTTACTTAGTGACCACCTTACCCATGACCACCTTACTCCTGTGACCACCTTACTCCTGTGACCACCTTACTCCTATGAACACCTTTACTCCTGTGACCACCTTACTCCAGTGACCACCTTATTCCTGTGACCACCTGACTCCTGTGACCACCTTACCCAGTGACCACCTTACTCCAGTGACCACCTACTCCAGTGACCACCTACTGCTGTGACCACCTTACTCCAGACCACCTTACTCATGTGACCACCTTTACTCCTGTGACCACCTTACCCAGTGACCACCTTACCCTGTGACCACCTTACTCTCTGTGACCACCTTACTCCTGTGCCCACCTTACTCCTGCATGACCACCTACTCATGTGACCACCTTACCCTCTGTGACCACATTACTCCAGAGACCACCTTAGTCCTGGGACAACCTTACCCACGACCCCTTACTCCTGTGACCACCTTACTCCTGTGACCACCTTACCCTGTGACCACCTTACCCCAGACCACATTACCAGAGACCACCTTACCCTGGGACAACCTTACCCAGTGACCACCTAACCCTGTAACCACTTTACTCCTGTGATCACCTTACCCTGTGACCACCTTACTCCTGTAACCACACTTACCCAGTGACCACCTTACCTCGTGACCACCTTACTCCCAGACTACTTACCCTGTGACCACCTTACTCCAGTGACCACATTACTCTAGTGACCACCCTACTTCTGTGACCACCTTACTCCTGTGACCACCTTACTCCAGTGACCACCTGACTCCCGTGACCACATTACCCTGTGACCACCTTTACCCTATAACCACCTTACCCAGTGACCACATTACTCCAGTGACCACCTACTCCTGTACCACCTTACCCAGTGACCACTTTACTCCAGTGACCACCTTACTCCTGTGACCACCTCAATTCCTATGACCACCTGACCCAGTGACCACCTTTACTCCTGTGACAACATTACCCCTGACCACCTCACCCCGACCCCACCTGACTCCAGTGACCACCTGACCTGCCACATTACCCTGTGACCACCTGAATCCTGTGTCCACCTGACCCAGTAACTGCCTTACTCCTGTGACGACCTTGCTCCAGTGACCACCTGACTCCTGTGACCACCTTTACCCCGTGACCACATTACTCTAGTGACCACCTTACTCTAGTGACCACCTTACTCCAGTGACCACCTTACTCCAGTGACCACCTTTACTCCTGTGACCACCTCACTCTGTGACCACCTGACTCCAGTGACCACCTTATTCCTGTGACCACATTACTCCTGTGACCACCTCACCCTGTGACCACCTGACTCCAGTGACCATCTGACTCCAGCTACCACATTACTCCCCAGGAACACCTGACTCCTGTGTCCTCCTGACTCCAGTGACCGCCTTACTCCCGGGACCACCTTACTCTAGTGACCACCTTACTCCAGTGACCACCTTTACCCAGGACCACCTTACTCCTGAGACCACATTACCCAATGACCACCTTACTCATGTGACCACCTTACTCCTGTGACCACCTTACTCCTGTGACCACCTGACTCCTGTGACCACATTTGCCAGAGACCAGCTACTCCTGGGACAACCTTACCCAGTGACCACCTAACTCTTGTAACCACTTTACTCCTGTGACCACCTGACTCCAGTGACCACCTTACTCCTGTGACCACCTTACTCCAGTAACCACCTGACTCCCAGACCACCTGACTCCTGTGACCACCTTACCCAGAGACCACCTGACTCAAGTGACCACCTTACTCCTGTGACCACCTTACTCCTGAGACCACATTACTCCAATGACCACCTTACCCCGTGACCACCTTACTCCTGTGACCAGATTACTCCGTGACCACCTCACTCTTGTGACCACCTGACCTCAGTGACCACCTGACTCCAGTTACCACATTACCCTGTACCACCTGACTCCCGTGTCCACCTGACTCCAGTGACCACCTTACTCCTGTGACCACCTTCTCCCAGACCACATTACTCCTGTGACCACGTGACTCCAGTGACCACGACTCCTGTGACCACCTTAATCCTGTGACCACCTTACCCTGTGACCACCTTATTCCTGTGACCACATTACTCTAGTGACCACCTTCTCAAGTGACAATCATACTTCTGTGACCACTTTACTCCAGTGAAAATCTTACCCGTGGCCACTCCTCCTAGTGACCACCTTACTCCAGTGACCACCTTACTGCTGTGACCACCTTACTCCAGTGACCACCTTACTACGGTAACCACTTACCCTGTGACCACATTACCCAGTGACCACCTTACTCTCGTGACCACCTTACCCTGTGACTACCTTACCCTGTGACCACCTTACTCCAGTGACCAAATTACCTATTGACCACCCCACCCTGTGACCACCCCTTGTGACCACCTTACCCCAAACACCTTACCCTGTGACCACCTTACTCCAGTGACCACCTTACCCCTGACCACCTTACCCCTGACCACCTTACTCATGTGACCACCTTACTCCTGGACCACCTTACTCCAGTGACCACCTTACTCCCTGTGACCACCTTACACCTGTGACCACCTAATTCCTGTGCCCACCTTACTCCCGTGACCACCTTACTCCTGAGACCACCTTACCCCTGTGACCACCTTACCCTGTGACCACATTACTCCAGAGACCACCTACTCCTGGGACAACCTTACCCAGTGACCACCTAACTCCTGTAACCACTTTACTCCTGTGACCACCTGACTCCAGTGACCACCTTACTCCTGTGACCACCTTACTCCAGTAACCACCTGACTCCTGTGACCTCCTGACTACTGTGATCACCTTACTCCAGAGACCACCTGACCCAAGTGACCACCTTACTCCTGTGACCACCTTACCCTGAGACCACATTACTCCAATGACCACCTACCGTGACCACCTTACTCCTGTGCTCCTGTGACCACCTCACTCTGAGACCACCTGACTCCAGTGACCACCTGACTCCAGTTACCACATTACCCTGTAACCACCTGGTTCCTGTGTCCACCTGACTCCAGTGACCACCTTACTCCTGTGACCACCTGACTCCTGCAGACCACCTTACCCTGTGACCATTACTCCCTGACCACCTGACTCCTGTGTCCACCTGACTCCAGTGACCACCTTACCCTGTGACCACCTTGCTCCAGTGAGCATCTGACCCTGTGACCACCTTACTCCTGTGACCACCTATTCCTGTGACCACATTACCCTGTGACAACCTGACTCCAGTGACCACAAGTCCTGTGACCACCTTGCTCCTGTGACCACCTTACTCCTGTGACCACATTACTCCTGTGACAACCTGACTCCAGTAACCACTTTACCCTGTGACCACCTACTCCAGTAACCACCTGACTCCTGTGACCTCTTGACTACTGTGATCACCTTACCCCAGAGACCACCTGACTCAAGTGACCACCTTACCCTGTGACCACCTTACCCTGTGACCACCTTACCCTGTGACCACATTACTCTAGTGACCACCTTACTCTAGTGACCACCTACTCCTGTGACCACTTTACTCCAGTGAAACCTTACTCCCTGTAGCTTACCTAGTGACCACCTTACTCAGGTGACCACCTTACTGCTGTGACCACTTTACTCCAGTGACCACCTTACTCCTGTAACCACCTTACCCTGTGACCACATTACTCCAGTGACCACCTTACCTCGAGACCACCTTACTCCTGTGACTACCTTACTCCTGTGACCACCTTACCCAGTGACCACATTACTCTAGTGACCACCTTATTTCTGTGACCACCTTACCCAGTGACCACCTTACCCTGTGACCACCTTACTCCTGTGACCACCTTACTCCAGTGACCACCTGACTCCAGTGACCACCTTGCTCTTGTAACCACTTTACCCAGTGACCACCTTCTCCCAGACCACCTGACTCCAGTGACCACCTTACTCCTGTGACCACCTTACTCCTGTGACCACCTTACTCCTGTGACCACCTTACTCCCAGACCACCTTACCCTGTGACCACCTTACCCTGTGACCACCTTACCCTGTGCCCACCTTATTCCAGTGACCACCTTACTCCTGTGACCACCTTACTCCAGTGACCACCTTACTCCCTGTGACCACCTTTACTCCTGTAACCACCTTACCCTGTGACCCCTTACTCCTGTGACCACCTTACTCCAGTGACCTCCTGACTCCAGTGACCACCTTGCTCCTGTGACCACTTTACTCCAGTGACCACCTTACTCCTGTGACCTGACTCCAGTGACCACTTTACTCCAGTGCCCACCTTATTCCAGTGACCACCTTACCCCTTTGACCACATTACTCCAGACCACATTACTCAAGTGACCACCATTACTCCAGTGACCACCTTTACCTGAGACCACATTACTCCCAGACCACCTTACCCCTAGACCACATTACCAAGTGACCACCTGACTCCTGTGACCACCTTACTCCAGTGACCACATAACTCCAGTGACCACCTGACTCCTGTGACCACCTGACTCCAGTGACCATATATCTCCAGTGACCACCTGACTCCTGTGACCACCTTGCTCCAGTGACCACCTTACTCCTGTGACCACATTACCCTGTGACCACCTTCTAGTGACCACCTTACTCCTGTGACCACTTTACTCCAGTGAAATCTCACCCTGTGGCCACCTTACCTAGTGACCACCTTACTCCAGTGACCACCTTACTGCTGTGACCACCTTACCCAGTGACCACCTTACTCCTGTAACCAACTTACTCCTGTGACCACATTACCCAGTGACCACCTTACTCCTGAGACCACATTACTCCTGTGACCACCTTACCCTGAGACCACACTCCAGTGACCACCTGACTCCTGTGACCACCTGACTCCAGTGACCATATTACTCCAGTGACCACCTGACTCCTGTGACCACCTTACTCTTGTACACATTATTCCAGTGACCACCTGACTCTGGTCACACCCTTACCCCTGTGACCACATTACTCCTGTGACCATATTACTCCAGTGACCACCTGACTCCAGTGAACACCTTACCCCTGTGACCACCTTTACCCTGTGACCACCTACTTTGTGACCACCTTACTTCTGTGACCACCTGACTCCAGTGACCACCTTACCCTGTGACCAGCTTACTCCTGTAACCACCTGACTCCAGTGACCACCTTACTCCCGTGACCATCTTACTCCTGAGACCACCTTACCCTGTGACCACCTTACCCTATGACCACCTTACCCTGTGACCACCTTCTCCTGTGACCACATTACACCAGTGACCGCCTGACTCCTGTGACCACCTTACTCTAGTGACCACCTGACCTCTGCTGACCACCTTACCCTGTGACCACCTTACTCCTGTGACCACCTTACCTCTGTGACCACATTTCTCCAGTGACCACCTTACTCCTGGACCACCTTACCCAGTGACCACCTTACTCCTTGACCACCTTACCCTGTGCTACTCTACTCCTGTGACCACCTTCTCCTGTGACCACCTTATGCCTGTGACCACCTTACTCCTGTGTCCACATTACACCAGTGACCACCTGACTCCTGTAACTACTTTACTCTAGTGACCACCTGACTCTGTGACCACGTTACTCCTGTGACCACCTTATTCCTGTGACCACCTTACTCCTGTGACCACATTACTCCAGTGACCACCTTACTTCTGTGACCACCTTACTCCAGTGACCACCTTACCCTGTGACCACCTTACCCTGTGACCACATTACCCAGTGACCACCTTACCCTGTGACCACATTACCCAGTGACCACCTACCCTGTGACCACCTTACTCCAGTGACCACCTTACCCTGTGACCACCTTACTCCTGTGACCACCTTACCCAGTGACCACCTTACTCCAGTGACCACATTACCCAGTGACCACCCAACCTCCTGTGACCACCTTACCCAGTGACCACCTTACTCCAGTGACAACCTTACTCCTGTGACCACTCACTCCTGTGACCACTTGACTCCAGTGACCACCTTACTCCACTGACTACCTTCCCTGTGACCACCTTACCCAGTGACCACATTACTCCAGTGACCACCTAACCCTGTGACCACCTTATTCCAGTGACCACCTTACTCCAGTGACAACCTTCCCTGTGACCACCTCACCCTGTGACCACTTGACTCCAGTGACCACCTACCCTGTGACCACATTACCCTGTGACCACCTCACTCCTGTGACCACCTGACTGTAGTGACCACCTGACTTCAGTGACCACCTTACTCCTGTGACCACCTTACCCTGTGACCACCTGACCCCATGACCACTTTATTCCAGTGACCACCTACTCCTGTGACCACCTGACTCCAGTGACCACCCTACTCCTGTGACCACCTTTACCCTGTGACCACCTTACCCTGTGACCACCTTACCCTTGACCCCTTACCCTGTGACCACCTTATGCCTGACCACCTTACTCTGTGTCCACATTACACCAGTGACCACCTGACCCTGTAACTACCTTACTCTAGTGACCACCTGACTCCTGTGACCACCTTACTCCTGCAGGACCACCTAACTCTGTGACCACCTTACCCTGTGACCACATTACTCCAGTGACCACCTTACTCCCAGACCACCTTACTCCAGTGACCCACCTTACTCCTGTGACCACCTTACTCCTGTGACCACCTTACTCCTGTGACCACATTACACCAGTGACCACCTGACCTCTATGACCTTACCTAGTGACCACCTGACTCCTGTGACCACCTTACTCCTGTGACCACCTTACCCTGTGACCACCTTACTCCTGTGACCACCTTATTCCTGTGACCACCTTACCCTGTGACCACCTTACTCCTGTGACCACCTTACTCCTGTGACCACATTACTCCAGTGACCACCTTACTCCTGTGACCACCTTACCCTGTGACCACCTTACTCCTGTGACCACCTTATTCCTGTGACCACCTTACTCCCAGACCACCTTACTCCTGTGACCTTACCCTGTGACCACATTACTCCAGTGACCACCTTACTCCTGTGACCACCTTACTCCTGTGACCACCTTACTCCTCTGACCACCTTCCTACTGTGACCACCTTACTCCACTGACCACCTTACCTCCTGTGACCACCTACCCAATGACCACCTTACCCCGTGACCTTACTCCTGTGACCACCTTACTCCTGTGACCACATTATTCCAGTGACCACATTACTCCCGTGACCATCTTATTCCTGTGACCACCTTACTCCAGTGACCACCTTACCCAGTGACCACCTTACTCCGTGACCACCTCACTTCTGTGACCACCTGACTCCAGTGACCACCTTACCCTGTGACCACATCTATTCCTGTGACCACCTGACTCCAGTGATCACCGACCTGTGCTACCACATTACCCTGTGACCACCTTACTCCTGTGACCACCTTACTCCCAGACCACCTTACTCTTGTGACCACCTTACCCTGTGACCACATTTCTCCAGTGACCACCTTACCCTGTGACCACCTTACCCAGGACCACCTTACTCCTGTGACCACCTTACCCCAGCCCCTACTCCTGTGACCACATTACCCACTGACCACCTTACTCCTGTGACCACCCTTACCCACTGACCACCTTACTCCTGTGACCACCTTACCCAACATGACCACCTTACTCCCGTGACCACCTTACCCTGTGACTACCTTACCTGTGACCACATTACCCAGTGACCACCTTACTCCTGTGACCACCCTACTCCTGTGACCACCTTACTCTGTGACCACCTTACCCAGACCACATTACTCCAGTGACCACCTTACCCTGTGACCACCTTACCCATTGACCACCTTACTCCAGTGACCACCTTACTCCCAGACCACCTCACCCTGTGTCCACCTGACTCCAGTGACAACCTTACCCAGTGACCACCTGACCCTGTGACCACCTTACCCTGTGACCTCCTACTCCTGTGACCTCATTACCCTGTGACCACCTGACTCCAGTGACCACGACTCCAGTCACCATCTGCCTCCTGCACCACCTTACCCTGTGACCACATTACTCCTGTGACAACTTTATTCCCGTGACCACCTTACTCCAGTGACTAGCTTACTCCAGTGACCACCTTACTCCAGTGACCACCTTACTCCAGTGACCACCTTACTCCAGTGACTAGCTTACTCCAGTGACTAGCTTACTCCAGTGACTAGCTTACTCCAGTAACCACCTTACTCCAGTGACTAGCTTACTCCAGTGACTAGCTTACTCCAGTGACCACCTTACTCCAGTGACTAGCTTACTCCAGTGACCACCTTACTCCAGTGACCACCTTACTCCAGTGACTAGCTTACTCCTGTGACCACCTTACTCCTGTGACCGCCTTACTCCTGTGACCACCTTACTCCTGTGACCACCTTACTCCTGTGACCACCTTACTCCAGTGACCACTTTACTCCAGTGCCCACCTTATTCCAGTGACCACCTTACTCCCTTGACCACATTACTCCGATGACCACATAACTCAAGTGACCACCTGACTCCTGTGACCACTTTAACTCAGTGACCACATTACTCCAGTGACCACCTTACTCCTGAGACCACATTACTCCTGTGACCACCTTACTCCTGAGACCACATTACTCAAGTGACCACCTGACTCCTGTGACCACCTTACTCCAGTGCCCACATTACTCCAGTGACCACCTGACTCCTGTGACCACCTGACTCCAGTGACCACATTACTCTAGTGACCACCTGATTCCTGTGACCACCTTACTCCTTTGACCAGCTGACTCCTGTGACCACCTTACTCCTGTGACCACATTATTCCTGTGACCACATTACTCCAGTGACCACCTGACTCCTGTGGCCACCTTACTCCTGTGACCACATATTATTACCAGTTACCACCTTACTCCTGTGACCACATTATTCCAGTGACCACCTGACTCCTGTCACCACCTTACTCCTGTGACCACATTACTCCTGTGACCACATTACTCCAGTGACCACCTGACTCCTGTGACCACCTGACTCCTGTGACCACATTACTCCTGTGACCACATTACTCCAGTGACCACATTACTCCAGTGACCACCTGACTCCTGTGACCACATTACTCCTGTGACCACATTTTTCTTGTGACCACATTACTTCAGTGACCACATTACTCCAGTAAACCAGTATGTTTTCTTACCGCCTTCATGAACATCGACCCACGAGAGGTTTTCACGTCACACTCTTTTGTTACACAGTTTGGCAATTTCTATCTAAATAACATATTACAATTATTGCCTATTCTGTATGTAACTTAACCTACCCTAACCTACCCTAACCTACCATAAACTAACCTAACCTACTCTACCCTTCCCTACCCTAACCTAACCCAACCTGACCTGGAAACATTATATAGTTTTCATGATCTTTTCAGTTTCCTTTCAAATTGATTTGGCTTGAACAGTAGAATATGTTATGATACCGTATCTAAGAGAGAGAGAGTGTATACTGTAATTCTGAATAAACATAACATAACATAACATAACATAACAACAACATTTTTGGCAACCGGTAACGAAGAAGAAACAAGGTACGTGTCATTATTTAAGTTAGGACTGGGTGTATCCTCTCACTAGTTCAGGGTAGTGGAGTGGGTGATGCCGCTCCCAGGTGAGGCGAGGTGTACCTGTCTTCTCTCACATACATCCATCCACCCAGTGAATAACCAAACTCTCTATGTGATTTATTTCATACACTGGGTTGGGTTGGGTTGGCTTGAACTGGGTTAGGTTGGGTTGAGTTGGGTTAGGTATGGCATTCTGATTTTCTGACGGTATATGTAGTGATGATGTATGTTGTTATATGTAGTAATGATGGGTGGTGTTATATGTAGTGATGCTAGATGGTGTTATATGTAGTGATTATGGATGGTGTTATATGTAGTGGTGATGAATGATGTTATATGTAGTGATGATGGGTGATGTTATATGTATTGATGATGGATGGTGTTATATGTAGTGATGATGGATGGTGTTATATGTAGTGATGATGGATGATGTTATATGTAGTGATGATGGATGGTATTATATGTAGTGATGATGGATGGTATTATATGTAGTGAGGATGGATTGTGTTATATGTAGTGATGATGGATGGTGTTATATGTAGTGATGATGGATGGTATAATATGTAGTGAGGATGGATGGTGTTATATGTAGTGATGATGGATGGTGTTATATGTAGTGATGATGGGTGGTGTTATATGTAGTGATGATGGATGGTGTTATATGTAGTGATGATGGATGGTATTATATGTAGTGAGGATGGATGGTGTTATATGTTGTGATGATGGATGGTATTATATGTAGTGATGATGGGTGGTGTTATATGTAGTGATGATGGATGGTGTTATATGTAGTGATGATGGATGGTGTTATATGTAGTGATGATGGATGATGTTATATATAGTGATGATGGGTGGTGTTATATGTAGTGATGAGGGGTGGTGTTATATGTAGTGATGATGGTTGGTGTTATATGTAGTGATGATGGATGGTGTTATATGTAGTGATGATGGATGGGGTTATATGTAGTGATGATGGATGGTGTTATATGTAGTGATGATTGATGATGTTATATGTAGTTATGATCAGACAATAAAATAATAACACTTTAATGCTAAAAAAGTATACATTGCTGTACCGTTGTAGTGAAATACATGGTGGAACTTACATACACTGTTAATGAACTATTGATGGAAGAAGAAGTTTTGGGGACTGAACAGTGAGACAATGTGGAGCCTCCCGGAGGGTGGCGTCCTACCGTGGCCTAGCGGATGAGCCGCCCGGAGCGAACAGCAGACAGTCTGTCACAGGAAATAGATCAGGAAAGGGAATCCCGTCTTAATGCTAACAGAAAGCGAATAGAGGACAGTCGGTCACAGGAAACAGATCAGGAAAGGGAATCCCGTCTTAATGCTCAGAGAGAGCGATCAGCGGACAGATCAGGAAAGGGAATAATGTCTTAATGCTGACAGATAGCAAACAGCAGAAAGGCCTTCTCTAGAAAATGATCAAGCGCATGAAATTCGTTTGAATGCTAATAGACAGAGAGCTGCGGGATCCAGAATTCTAAGAAAGAATACACAGTGGCATCCACTTGCAAGAGCAGCATTTAACTTTGACAATGAGATAGATTATGAAAAGTATCCCTCTGTTGTCATTGACAACATGGATAAGAAATGTGAACACTGCGGTGCAAAGAAGTATAAAGGAGAATCTGCTGGACTGTGCTGCTCTCATGGGAAAGTACGACTGCCAAATTTGGAAAAACCACCACAACCATTGAAGACTCTCATTCTGGGAACAACACCAGAGTCAAAGCACTTCTTGGAAAATATACTGAAGTACAATTCATGCTTCCAGATGACATCCTTTGGAGCTGCCAAGTAGTTCGTGAGCACGGATACATACCAACATTCAAAGTCCAGGGTCAAGTCTATCACAAAGCAGGATCCCTCTTACCACTGGAAGATGAGCAGGAAAAGTTCCTCCAAATCTACTTCATGGGAGATCATGAAAAGCAGATTACTATCAGGTGTGGCAATATTCAAGGTGTCAGACATGACATTGTCCTATCTATCCAAGAAATGCTGCATGAGCGCAACACGTATGTACAGTCATTTAAAAATGCCCTGGAAAACATGCCTTCTGACGAGTACAAAGTCAGGATCAAAGCAGACACGACCCCTAAGGGAGAACATGAAAGAAGATTCAATGCTCCTGTAGTTGATGAAGTATCCATCCTGATTGTCGGTCAAGAGTTTGAGAAACGAGACATCATACTCAAAATGAGAGACGAGTCGCTCACAAGAAGAACATGATGCCACATGTACTGGAAGCTACAATACTGACAGGAAAAGCTAAAGGAGAGGACGTTTTTATACCAAGGATACCTCTCATCACCACTGACCTGCCATTTGAGTTCAAGCGACTTCAGTTCCCGGTTAAAGTGAGCTTTGCCATGACCATCTACAAAAGCCAGGGACAGTCCCTAAAGATGGTTGGCCTAAACCTGGTGTTTCCTTGCTTCTCTCATGGACAGTTCTATGTTGGATGCTCCAGAGTGGGAACTGGCAAAAATCTGTACATACTTGCTGCTAATGGCAAAACCAAAAATGTGGTCTACCTTAATGCACTACAGTGAGACAATGTGGAGCCTCCCTGAGGGTGGCGTCCGACCGTGGCCTAGCGAAAGAGCCGCCTGGAGGGCGGCGATTCCGCTAGTAAATAATAATACAACAGATCAAAATTGCTTTCTTGTATGTAGTGTGTGTGTGTGTGTGTGTGTGTGTGTGTGTGTGTGTGTGTGTGTGTGTGTGTGTGTGTGTGTGTGTGAGTGTGTGTATGTGTATGTGTGTGTGTGTGTGTCTGTCTGTCTGTAAATGTGTGTGTGTGTGTGTGTGTGTGTGTGTGTGTGTGTGTGTGTGTATGTGTGTGTGTAAATGTGTGTGTGTGTGTGTGTGTGTGTGTGTGTGTGTGTGTGTGTGTGTATGTGTGTGTCCGTAAATTTGTGTGTGTGTGTGTGTGTGTGATAATAATAATAATAATAATAATAGGGTTTATTACTAGAGTTGCAGCCGGTCGCTGAAAATATACAAACTTACATGTGATTTAGACATAATGATATGCGTTCAATACATTTACAGGGCTGTACAGTACATAAATCAGGAGTTGTTTATTATTTTTATATATGTCAGTGCGGCTCTTATGGCGGAATGGCGAGGAGGGAAGTCCTCAGGCGGTCCTCTGGCGTTTCACTTTCACCCAATCATCATCTGGCAGCCGGCGTTTAGTATTGAATTTACTTGTTGCTGATTGTTGAAGGTTACGGTAAACGGACAAAAACATGGATTCGTCTTGGAGATGGTGGTCCAGGCCGGCCTCACTTAGCATTCTTTGCACCAGCCGGAACACCCTCTCATCAGACTGGGGCCCGACGAAGGTCTTAAACAGGTAAGGGAGATCTTCTGTAGGCATTGTCAGGTGGTCGGCGGCGTAGGCCATGAATGCAAAGCAGTAGTACATGCAACTCCTCATTTCGATGCCCTGAATTCTTTCGTGGAGGTAATAATACTTCTTCCCTCGACTCCTGATGATTGCAGCTAAGACGTGTGGCAGCAGACCCGCGGCAGCAGAGTCGAAGTACACAAACACCCCGTCAAGGCCTCGCCACAGTACTGTACTGTGGGTCCCCTCATCTGGGTCACAAGGAACCCCTGGTACCCACGGCTTTAAACCGTTTGAGGTAATATACAACAACATACCGTGTCAGGGCTCTAGTTTAAAAGTCTGGTAAGTCGTGAGGTTAGAGACAAGGAATCGTGACCCCATGGGGCTCTTGGTGGCTCGTAACAGCTCCGTGACCTCGTTGAAGCTCATGACCCGGGCCTTGGCCAACCCGGGGTAGTAATCACCAAGGATGCGGATATCGTTGTCCATCATTTTGGTGAGAAAGTTGCTGGTGACTCATAACGTGCGATGCACCGAGTCTGTTTTGTAATTACGATCACCAAAATAGTGTAAGGTTGGAATTTTACTGAACAGATATCCTTAAACACTATAGTGAACATCCTTATACACTATAGTGTACATCCTTATACACTATAGTGTACATCCTTATAAACTGTAGTGAACATCCTTATACACTATAGTGTACATCCTTATACACTGTAGTGAACATCCTTATGCACTGTAGTGAACATCTTTGTACACTATAGTGAACATCCTAATACACTATAGTGAACATCCTTATACACTATAGTGAACATCCTTATAAACTATAGTGAACATCCTCATAGACTGTAGTGAACATCCTCATAGACTGTAGTGAACATCCTTATACACTATAGTGAACATCCTTATACACTATAGTGAACATCCTTATAAACTATAGTGAACATCCTCATAGACTGTAGTGAACATCCTTATACACTATAGGGAACATCCTTATACACTGTAGTGAACATCCTAATACACTATAGTGAACATCCTTATACACTATAGTGAACATCCTTATAAACTTTAGAGAACATCCTCATAGACTGTAGTGAACATCCTTATACACTATAGGGAACATCCTTATACACTATACTGAACATCTTTATGCACTGTAGTGAACATCCTTGTACACTATAGTGAACATCCTAATACACTATAGTGAACATCCTTATACACTATAGTGAACATCCTTATAAACTATAGTGAACATCCTCATAGACTGTAGTGAACATCCTCATAGACTGTAGTGAACATCCTTATGCACTATAGTGTACATCCTTATACACTGTAGTGAACATCCTTATGCACTATAGTGAACATCTTTGTACACTATAGTGAACATCCTAATACACTATAGTGAACATCCTTATACACTATAGTGAACATCCTTATAAACTATAGTGAACATCCTCATAGACTGTAGTGAACATCCTCATAGACTGTAGTGAACATCCTTATACACTATATTGAACATCCTTATACACTATAGTGAACATCCTTATAAACTATAGTGAACATCCTCATAGACTGTAGTGAACATCCTTATACACTATAGGGAACATCCTTGTACACTATAGTGAACATCCTAATACACTATAGTGAACATCCTTATGCACTATAGTGTACATCCTTATACACTGTAGTGAACATCCTTATACACTATAGTGAACATCCTTGTACACTAGTGAACATCCTAATACACTATAGTGAACATCCTTATGCACTATAATGTACATCCTTATACACTGTAGTGAACATCCTTATGCACTGTAGTGAACATCCTTGTACACTAGTGAACATCCTAATACACTATAGTGAACATCCTTATGCACTATAATGTACATCCTTATACACTGTAGTGAACACCCTAATACACTATAGTGAACATCCTTATACACTATAGTGAACATCCTTATAAACTGTAGTGAACATCCTTATAAACTGTAGTGAACATCCTTATACACTATAGTGTACATCCTTATACACTGTAGTGAACATCCTTATGCACTGTAGTGAACATCCTTGTACACTATAGTGAACATCCTAATACACTATAGTGAACATCCTTATGCACTATAGTGTACATCCTTATACACTGTAGTGAACATCCTTATACACTATAGTGAACATCCTAATACTCTATAGTGAACATCCTTATACACTGTAGTGAACATCCTTATGCACTATAGTGTACATCCTAATACACTATAGTGAACATCCTTATACACTGTAGTGAACATCCTTATACACTATAGTGAACATCCTAATACACTATAGTGAACATCCTAATACACTATAGTGAACATCCTTATGCACTATAGTGTACATCCTTATACACTGTAGTGAGCATCCTTATACACTATAGTGAACATCCTAATACACTATAGTGAACATCCTTATGCACTATAGTGAACATCCTTATGCACTGTAATGAACATCCTTGTACACTATAGTGAACATCCTAATACACTATAGTGAACATCCTAATACACTATAGTGAACATCCTTATACACTATAGTGAACATCCTAATACACTATAGTGAACATCCTTATAGACTATAGTGAACATCCTTATAGACTATAGTGAACATCCTTATAGACTGTAGTGAACATCCTTATACACTATAGTGAACATCCTTATACACTATAGTGAACATCCTTATACACTATAGTGAACATCCTAATACACTATAGTGAACATCCTATACACTATAGTGAACATCCTAATACACTATAGTGAACATCCTTATACACTGTAGTGAACATCCTAATACACTATAGTGAACATCCTTATATACTATAGTGAACATCCTTATAAACTATAGTGAACATCCTCATAGACTGTAGTGAACATCCTTATACACTATAGTGAACATCCTTATATACTATAGTGAACATCCTTATACACTACAGTGAACATCCTCATACACTATAGTGAACATCCTTATACACTATAGTGAACATCCTTATACACTATAGTGAGCATCCTTATACACTGTAGTGAACATCCTTATACACTATAGTGAACATCCTTATGCACTATAGTGAACATCCTTATACACTGTAGTGAACATCCTTATGCACTATAATGAACATCCTAATACACTGTAGTGAACATCCTTATACACTGTAGTGAACATCCTTATACACTATAGTGAACATCCTTATACACTGTAGTGAACATCCTTATACACTGTAGTGAACATCCTTATGCACTATAGTGAACATCCTTATACACTGTAGTGAACATCCTCATACACTATAGTGAACATCCTTATACACTGTAGTGAACATCCTAATGCACTATAGTGAACATCCTTATACACTATAGTGAACATCCTTATGCACTATAGTGAATATTGAGGTGCCTCCTGTATGTGACCCATGTCTTTCTGCCATACAGCAGGGTGGGGGAGGACCAATGCTCGATATACGTGTAACTTTGTATATAATTTCAATTCCCTACAACTGAAGACACGGTTTCGGATTCTGCAAAGGGCTTGAGATGCACATCTGATCCGATGCTCAATCTCTTCATCGATGTCGGCGGTGTTGGACAGGTGGGAGCCGAGATACCGAAAGTGGGTAACATTAGAGAGGGTAGTACCATTAAGCTGGATGGATGGTGGAGGTGTGTCGAAACCAGGGGCAGGTTGAAAGAAAATCTGAGTCTTACGTACATTCACCTCAAGGCCAAAGTTGGTGGTTACTAGTGTTCCCTGAGGAATGCAGTGATGGGTAGGGAAACACCGTGTAACACTGAAGTCCGTTTATTATGGATGAGAGAAATACAAGTGGTGACTCGCGTGTGCCATGCACGGCTCACACAGTCAGACTGAGGCTGCCTTGCCATATGGCAGCCTCGGGGCAATGTTGCCACATAACGTGCAGTGTTGCCACGTGATAATATATATAAATGCTACTCGGCACAGTAGCTTATATACAGGGTTGCTACTCGGCACAGTAGCTTATATACATAACCTACATCTTCCTCCCCCCTCACGCTCATAGTCTTTGTCTTGAGCGGACTTCTTAGTCCTAAGTCGCTCCGAGCGTCGAGGTGCACTGTGGGGCGGATCCTCGTGAGGTGTAGGTGACTCGTCCTCAGTCAGGGGGCCAGCAGCAGGGGGTGGGACTGGCCGGAGGAAGCGGCGATTCCTCCACCAGACACGGCCGCTCGGCATCCTGACCTTGTAGTCCCGCGACCGGCCGACGCCCATCACTATGCCCACCTTGTCCCAACGTGTCGTCGTCGGGTCCTGGACGCGGACAAGGGCACCAATCTCCACTGGCTGAAGAGGGCGGGCACGGTCGTCATACCGAGCCTTGGCGTCCTGGGCACGTGTAGCGGCGCGGCAGTCGCAGCTCTCGGCTCTGGTCTGCCAGTCCTTCGCAAAGGCCTTGGTGTGTGCAGGAACACAAGAGCGGAGAGGGTGACCATACAGGATCTGGGCAGGGGAGCGTCCTGTGTGGGTGGGAGTGGACGCGGGTTCTGGGCAGCTCTGTGTGGCAGCACCAGGCGCGTCGCTCGTTGATTCACGCACCCTGCTGGCGGTGTACCGAGCAGCTGGGATCTGCTCGGGAAAGTCTCTGGGCACCACGCCTAACTCCTTGCAGTGCTCCCACGACAACAAGGGTGTAGCGAGAGTAGGCCGCACGTCGATCCATCCGTGACACGACCTGTCGCCGTAGGTGATCTCTGCTTGAAAGGAGCCCACAGCGTCCGGCATCTGGGAACCGTCCGCATTGTAGTACTGCAGCTGCGGCGGTGGTCCCAGGTCACGTTTGGTGAGGCCCAGTTTCTGGAGGTGCTTCAACCCAATCACCGTAGTATCGGCGCCGGTGTCCGGTATCACCTCGATGTGACCCGACATATCACCGTGTGTGACGGCGACGCGGATAGTAGGGGAAGGGGTAGCCCTGGGGCGTGTGGTCGATTCCACCCTCCTGATGTGACTCCGCTGCTGCTTGGGGCTGCGTGGGCCATCTGGAGGGGGCTGCGTGCGAACCACCCCGAGGGAAGTGCGCTGCTGTCCTCCTCGTCTCGGGCTTTTGGGCTTGGGTTGGCGGCAGCACTTGTCGTAGTGTCCATAGCGACCGCAGGCCTGACACTTGTGGCCTCGTGCAGGGCACCTGTCTGTGTTAGACCAGTGGCCCTTACGGTCACATCCACGACACAGTGCGTCGGTGGCCGGGCAAGTCTTGGGGCTGTGCTGCTTTCCACAGCTGCCACAGGAAGCACTAGGCGGAGGCGTGGAAGAACGTGTGGCAGCCTTCGCGTTGTTGGCCGCCTTCTTATCCTTCTTGTATTGTGAGATAGCTCTCACAGCAGGTGGGGCCCGTAAGGCAGAGGTGGCGGACTTGGTGGCCTCGTACGACCGACATTCAGTCACTACCACCTGGAGTGTGGAGGAAGCGTCCAGGGGGATGAGTCGCTGCACCAACTCTTCCTGCCTGACACCTGTCAAGATCCCGTGCTTGATCCAGGCTTCCTCACATTCCCGGCTGTGCGCCTTGCAGACGTCGATCTCCTCTGACAAACTCTTCAAGCGTACAAAAAAGTCGTCAAAGGATTCGTTCTCCGCCTGCTTGCAGCTGGTGAAGGCACGGCGACGCAAAGCCTCGTTGTTCCGACCTTTAACGTGCTCCTGTAAAAGGTCGAGCACATCCGTCACTGAAGAGGTAGAATCGGGAGGCACTTGCAACGTGTGCTCCAAAACTCTCTGGGTCTCCAGCGACAAACACATCCGCAGTTGGATGAGCTGTTTGTTTGGAGGCATGCTGTCAAGGTCCACCATCGTGGAGTAATCTGTCCAACGCCGCCTCCACTCACGAAAAAGCTGAAACGTGACGTCTGGTGAGAGGGCGGGTGGGGGTTGAACAGATGCCTTGGGAGCTGTTTGTTTGGAGGCAAGAGTACCTGGAGGACGCTGGTGTGGTGGAGGAGGGAGTGTACTGGCGCCTTGAAGCGCGCTACCTGCGAGTGAGGGAGGGTGGGTTAGCGCCAGGGTCGCCAATAGTGCCTCAAAACGCAACTTTTCCTCCTCTCTTCGTGTCTCCTCCCTCTGAAGTTCCATCTCTCTGTGTCTCTCGTCCCGGTCGTCCATCCACCTCAGAATTGTGGCAATGTCCGTCACTGGAGGTGGAGGATGAGAGTCTGCGCCCGGTGGAGGAGAAGGTGGTGGGGAGTCGTGTCTCCCATCTTGACGTTGTCCCTTCTTACCTCCCATCTTAGTGTGTGCGTGGACTGCACTGTTTAGTATATAAAGTGGCGCCTCAACAGCTCGAACCACATATATATGACATAAACAGCGCAGGAATAACTCATATAGTCCATGTTCTGTCCGTGAGTGAGTGCGTGCGTGTGTGTGTGTCTGAGAGATTGCTTCGTGGTGGCCTTAATACCGGTGGCTGGAGACGCGGCGGGAGTGAGACCGTCAGTATCACCCGGGATGTCACACGAGAAGGGTGTACGACTGCGTGCTCCATGGGTACCACAAAAAACATGCCAATGCTCAACTCTCAGCTCTAGACACACACTAATACACTGACACTAACACTGCCACCGTCACTAAAACGCACTGTGACGGCCCAACACTGCACATCGCGGCAAAACACAGGGCAACACAACACAACACACTATGAGTCGAAACATCACCGGCAGACGTAACTGTCTCGGCACCGTTCACACACTTTGTAAGTCCACAGATCCTAGACACTGCGCCATGGTGGTTACTAGTGTTCCCTGAGGAATGCAGTGATGGGTAGGGAAACACTGGGTAACACTGAGTCCGTTTATTATGGATAAGAGAAATACAAGTGGTGACTCGCGTGTGCCATGCACGGCTCACACAGTCAGACTGAGGCTGCCTTACCATATGGCAGCCTCGGGGCAATGTTGCCACATAACTCGTGCAGTGTTGCCACGTGATAATATATATAAATGCTACTCGGCACAATAGCTTATATACAGGGTTGCTACTCGGCACAGTAGCTTATATACATAACCTACAAAAGTGTGCATAAGCATCTGCATAGGTGTTCAGGATCTCCTGTATGTCATGTTCAGTGTGAACAACAAGGGTGAGGTCGTAATGGAAGCTGCCGACACCTTTACTCTTGTCTAGAGTCGTCTTATGTTGAAAAGACTCTTCATCCGGTACTCGATGTCCACCCCGCCGGCTAAATTGGTACTGGCACAAGTAAGGAAGGCAGCCAAGAAAGTGGAAAAGAGATTTGGTACCAATACACACCTTTGTTTAACCCCCGTTAGGATGGGGAAGAACTATGACTGGGTGCCATTGTGCAGGACACTGCCGTTCATGACATTGTGGAGTTACCTCACAATGGCGATGAATTTTGGTGGGCAGCCAAAACGGCTGAGGGTCCACCAGAGGGCTTCCCTGTTGACTGAGTCGAAGGCCTTCATTAGGTCGATGAAAACCATATACAGGTCACGACGTTGTTCTCTGCACTTTTCCTGTATCTGGCGGGCAGCAAAGATCATGTCAGTGGGAAGAAGTCTTCCTCTTCAGGAAGAAGTCTGTTTAGGAGGACTCAGGCGATAAGCTTGCCAGCTACGGACAGCAGCAAGATCTCGCGGTAGTTGCCACAGTCTGACCAGTCTCCCTTGTTCTTATAAATATTGACGATGGAGGCGTCTTTAAGAGCTTGGGGGATTTCCTCCTTTTCCCATATATTCTCCAGGAGAGAGTGGAGACGGCTGGTAAGCAGAGGTCCTCCTGCATTTATACACCTCGGCTGGGATTCCATCAGGCCCTGAGGACATCCACATTGGTGTTTTGGTTAAGCAGTGAATGATAGTGCTCTTTCCAGCGCTGAAGGACACCTTCATCATCGTTAATTATGGAGTTACCATCGGATGAGCGGAGGGGGAGGGGGGCTGCGCCACGAGTGATTGGTCCATAAAATGTTTTAGTGGAATTGAAAAATTCGCTCATCTTGTGCTGATCTGCAAATTTTGTGTTTCACATGCTTTATTTTTAAACAGTCACTTCTTAGATTGCGAGGTTCCCGCTGGGCCTCCATGTTCTTCTTGCGGGAGGTATTAGCTATGGTCCAAGACTGAGGGTAATCTGCCAGTCAGTTAAAGCAGCACGTGAGTACATTGATTGCTGGGTCATTTTCATCAAACCAGTCCTGGTGTATTCTTTCGATCTGGCTGAGGGTCTCTCTACAGGTTTTTGTCATGACAGTGTCGAGAATATTTCATTCGGCACTGGGATTTGAGTTGTTTGCTGTTGGGTTGTTTATCAGCCCATGTTCGAGCAACTCTCTGAAAGCATGTGCTACCACTGGATCCTCCAAACGCTAAGTGTTAAAACCTCTTCTGTAGGCTTGCTGCCTTCGCCGTTTTGGGGCGACATGAAGTGAGATCTTGACTCTGACGAGCCGATGATCAGTGTCGCAGTGGTCTGAGCCACGCATGGCACGGGTGGTGACAACATCTCGGCGATCTCTTTCTCTAACATTGATGTAGTCAATGAGATGCCAGTGTTTCGATCGTGGGTGTTGCCACAAACCCTTGAACTTGTCGGCCTTCCTAAACAAGGTATTGGTGATAGTGAGGTTGTGTACAACACACTTACTGAGGAGGAGTTGGCCGTTGTGATTACACTTGCCTTGTCCATTTCTCCCTATGGTTTCCTGCCAAATGTCAGCATCTCTGCCAACTCAGGCAATGAAGTCACCAAGGAGCACAGCCTAGTCTTCTCTGGGGATAGAGGTTAGCACTCTATCGAGGTTGGCGTCCCCCAACCTCCCGATTCATCTCCAGTTCCTCCTCACCCTCCCTACCTCTCTTTTCCCTCTTCCCTCACCTTCCTACATCTCTCCTCTGCCTTCCCTCACCTCCCTACCTCTCTCCTCCCCCTTCCCTCACCCTCCCTACCTCTCTCCCCATCCTTCCCTCACCTTCCTACCTCTTCCTGTCCCTTCCCTCACCTCCTTCCCACCTCTCTCCTCTCCTTCCCCTCCACCCTCCCTACCTCTCTCCTCTCCCTTCCCCTCCCCACCCCTCCCTCCTCCCCTCTCCTTCCCTCACCTCCCTACCTCTCTCTCCCCTCCCCTTCCCTCCACCTTCCTACCTCTCTCTGTCCCTTCCCCCACCCTTCCCTACCTCTCTCTGTCCCTTCCCTCACCCCTTCCCTCCTCCCTCTCCCTTCCCTCCTTCCCTACCTCTCTCCTCTCCCTTCCCTCACCTTCCCTACCTCTCTCCTCCCCCTTCCTCCTTCTACCTCTCTCCTCTCCCTTCCCCTCACCTCCCCCTCTCCTCCCCTTCCCTCACCTTCTACCTCTCTCCTCCCCCTTCCCTCACCTCCTACCTCTCCTCCCCTTCCCCTCACCTTCCTACCTCTCTCCTCCCCTTCCTCACCTTCCTACCTCTCCCTCTCCCTTCCTTCACCTCTACCTCTCTCCTCCTTCCTTCCTCACCTTCACCTCCTTCTCCTCCTCACTCTCATCTCTACCTCTCTCTTTCCTCTCCCCTTCCTCTATTCCCTGCCTCTCTCCTCTCCCTTCCTCCTTCCTCCTTCTCTCCTCCCTTCCCTCCACCTTCCTCTCCTCTCTCCTCCTTCCTCTCATTCCTACCTCTCTCCTCTCCTTCCTCCTTTACCTCTCTCCTTTCCTCCTCTCTCCTCCCCTCCTACCTCTCTCCTTCCTCTCCTTCCTCTTCCTCCTTCTCTCTCCTCCTTCCTCTCTCCTACCCTTTCTCCTTCCTCCTCCTACCTCTCCTCTCCTTCCCTCCTCCTCTCTCCTCTCCTCCCCTCACCTCCCTGCCTCTCTCCTCCCCTTCCTTCCTTCCCTCCACCTCTCTCCTCTCCTTCCTCACCTCTCCTTACTCTTCTCTCTACCTCCTCCTACCCCTCTCCCTCCCCTTCCTTCACCTTCCCTACCCTCTCTTCTCCCTTCCCTCTCCTTACCTCTCTCCTCCCCCCTTCCCTCACCTTCTCTCTCCTCCCCCTTCCCCTCACATCCTACCTCTCCTCCCCCTTCCCCTCCCTTCCCCTCTCTCCTCTCCCTTCCTCACCTCCTACCTCTCTCTCCCTCCCCTTCCTTCTTTCCCCTTCCTCTCCTTCCTCCCCCTCCCCTCCTCACTCTCTTCATTTCTCTTCTCCTTCCTCACTATCCTTCCTCTCCTCTCCCTTCCTCCTTCCTGCCTCTCTCCTTTCCCCACCCTCTCCTCCTTCCTTCTTTCCCTCCTCCTTTCTCGCCTCTTTCTCATCTCCCTTTCCTCTTATCCTGCCCTCTCCTTTCCTCACCTGCCTATCTCTCTCCTTCCTCCTTCCTACCTCTCTCCTTCTTCCTCCTTCATTCTGTATCTCTCTCCTTCCTCCTTCCTCATCTCTCTCCTCCCCTTCCTCCTTATTCCTACCTCTCTCCTCTCCTTCCCTCCATTCTTTCTTATCTCTCCTCCTTCCTCACTCCCTGCCTCTCTCTCCCTTCCCTCACCTTCCTACCTCTCTCTCTCCCTTCCTCTCACTTCCCTCCTCTCCTCCTCCTTCCTCTACCCCTCTCTCTCCCCTTCCTCACCTTCCTACCTCTCTCCTCTCCCTTCCCTCCACCTTCTACCTCTCTCCTTTCTCCTTCCTACCTCTCCTTCCCCTTCCTACCTCTCTCCTCCTCTTCCCCTCCTTCCTCCTTCTCTCTTCCCTTCCTCCTTCCCTCTCCTTCCTCTTATCTCTTCTCACTTCCTCATCTTCCTCGCTCTCTTCCTTCCTCTCCTTCCTCTCTCTCATTCCTCCTTCCTGCCATCTCTTCATTTCCATTCCTGCCTCTCTCTCTCCTTCCTCCTACTCCTACCTCTCTCCTCCCCTCCTTATTCCTCACCTCTCTCCCCCTTCCTCCTTCCTCTCTCCTCCTTCCCTCTCCTTCTACTCTCTCTCTTCCTTCCTCACCTCCACCTCTCTCCTCCCCTTCCCTCACCTTCCTACCTCTCCTTCCTCTCCCCTCTCTCTTACTTCCTCACCTTCTACCTCTCTCCTCCCCTTCTCACCTCCCTACCTCTCTCCTCCCCTTCCTCACCTACCTCCTCTCCCTCCCCTTCCTCCTTCTACCTCTCCTTCCTCACCTCTACCTCTCCCTTCCTCCTTCCTGCCTTCCTCCTCCTTCCTCACTCTGCCTCTCCTTTCCTTCCTCCTCCCTACCTCTCTCCTCCTTCCCTCTCCTTCTCTCCTTCCTTCACCTCTTCCTCTCTCCCTCACCTTCCTACCTCCTCCTCCTTCACCTTCTACCTCTCCTCTCCTTCCCTCACCTTCTACCTCTCTCCTCTCCTTCCCTCACCTTCTACCTCTCTCCTTCCTTCCCTCACCTTCCTACCTCTCTCCTCTCCTTCCCTCACCTTCCCCTCTCTCTGTCCCTTCCCTCACCTTCTACCTCTCTCTCCCCTTCCCTCACCTTCCTACCTCTCTCCTCTCCTTCCCTCACCTTCCCTACCTCCCTCTCCTCCCCTTCCCCTCACCTTCCTCTCTCCTCTCCCTTCCCTCACCTCCCTACCTCTCTCCTCCCCCTTCCCTCACCTTCCTACCTCTCTTCTCCCTTCCCTCACCTCCTACCCTCTCCTCCCACTTCCCTCTCATCTTCCTTCTCTCCTCCTTTCCTTCTCCTATCTCCTCCTTTCCTCTTCTTCCTGCTTATCTCTCATCCTTCCCTCACCTTTCCTCTTATTCTCTTTCTCCTTCATCACTTCCTTCTTTCCTCCTCCTTGTTTCCTCACCTTTCTCCTCCTCTCTCCTACCTCCTCATCTCCCCCTTCCTCCACTTCCCTCCTCCATTGTCCTCTCTGCCTCTCTCTCCCTTATCTCATCCTTCCTCACCCTCCTTCCTCTCCTCACCTTCTCCTCTTCATCCTTCTCCTCTCTCCCCTTCCCTTCCTCCTGCTCTGCCTCTCTCTTCCCCTTCCCTATGTCCTGCATACCTCTCTCCTCCCTCTCGCCTCTCCTCCTTCCTCTCTCCCTTCCTCCTCTCCACGCTTTTCTCTGCTTCCTCTGCCCTTCTCCTGCCTCCTTCCTCACCTTTCTCCTCATTCTCCTCATTCATCCTCTCTACCTCTCTCTCCTTCCTCTTCCTCTTCTCTCTCTCTCCTTCCTCACCTCTACCTCTCTCCTCTCCCTTCCTCACCTCCCCACCTCTCTCCTCCTTTCTCTCCTTCCACTCTGTCCTTCCTCTCCTTCCTCTCCTCCCCTTCCCTCACCTTCCTACCTCTCTCCTCCCCCTTCCTCTTCCTCTCTCCTTCCTCACCTCTACCTCTCTTCCTCCTCCCCTTTCCTCCCCTCTCTCCTCCTTCCTCTCCCTCCTACCTTCCTTCCTCTCTCCTCTCCATCCTGCTCCTCCATTCCTCATCTCTCATTTCTCTTCTTTCATTATCATTGCCTCACCTCTCTTCTCATTTCATTTCCTGCCACTCCTTCTTCCTCCTTCCTCACTCCTTCATCTTATTTCCTGCCTCTCTCATTCTTCCTCACCTCCTTGCCTCTCTCCTCTCCTTCCTCACTCCCCATATATACTCATTTCCCTCACCTTCCTGTATATATACTACCTCTTCATTTTGCTCTGCATATATATTTCTGCTCTCTCATCCCTCGCATTCGCATATCATCATGTCATTTCCCTCCTTATTCCTGCCACCACTCTCCTTCCTCGCAACCTGCCTCTCTCTCCTTCCTCCTTATTCTACCACTCTCTCCCTTCCTCCTTATTTCCTGCCTCTCTCCTCTTCTCCTCTGTTATTCCTCTTCATCACCCATAGCTCTTCATTCACCTTCATTTGCATGTTTGCTTTATGTCATTGAAACATTATGTCATCATCTGTGTCTTCATGTGTCTATCCCATGTTGCTGTCTTTGTCCATCATCATATGTATCCTTTCTTTAGTACTTGTCTTAACTAGACATATAAGAAACAAGAAATAGTATCACATTGATACCTACATTGTTTGTTTCTTTACAAAAATTTGAAATATATTTGACAGTGTCTTTCCATGTTAACATTTGCCTTCCATCAGGCTTGGCTTCCACACTGTCCTTATATGTTTCCATACATACATACAAATGTTTATGTGTGTGTATTTATACCATGTCATGTTTGTTCATGTGTTTAACACAAGCTTATATGTGTGTATAACATGTACAAATAATGTGAACATGGGCATGTTATATAAAAATAAAAACAAATAAAAACATGTTTTGATGTTATTTCCCCCATAAAATAAAATTTTGCTTTACTGTTACATTTCCTTATGTTTATAGTCATTTCATTCTGTTAAAATGCAAATAACAAACCATTAGCATTGTCTGACCAACATGTGTAACATGTTGTCATTCTGAAACAACTCCAGCAGTGTCTCTGTTTTTGAAATATTGTATTTGCAATGTTTTTGTCTGTATACACAGTAGCTATAATATGTGTTGCTTAGTGTGTGTTCTTTCACTGTTTGCATGTGTTTCAGATGAAATTTTTGTCTCGTCCTTACTTGTGTGCGTAACTTCCCCTA
>NW_024731133.1:0-12060 GCF_018991925.1 Homarus americanus | reverse complement strand
TGGTTTCTTGTGTGGAGGGGATGTCTTGGTCTTCTTAGCTTGATGACGATTTTCTTCTCACTCTCCTTCTCTTCTTGCTCTCTTGGAGTGTCCATTCGTTTGTGTTTGGGTCTTCTTGTTCGTCTTCCTCGTGTATTAAGTCCTCATAGGTGTGGAAGAAGTCAGAGAGGGTGAGGTTGACCTCGTGGGCTTCAGCACCACGGGCCGCGTGGGCTTCAGCACCACGGGCCACGTGGTGTTCTTGGTTCTGTGTGGTGGGCGGCTTCTGTTGAGTTTTCTTTTCTTGGTTTTTCTTTACTGCTGGTTTTTTCTTTTCTTGGGAGCGTACAGCAAGGAGGGCCTCTTTGTAGCTCAGTTTTTTCTCGAGACGAGCCTTGGCTACCCTGCATTCCTCCTTCCATCTGGGGCAGGTCCGGTCGGCGGAGGAGTGTGGGCCACCACAGGCAACGCATTTTTTCTCTGTGTTGGGGCAGGCCGTGTAGCGGTGTCCAGGGCTGCCACACATGGAGTAGGTGTCTTCCTGCGCCTCACACTTGTTTACAGTGTGTCCATAGTGCTGGCATTTGTAACACCGTTTCGGTCTGCAGTAGGGCTTGACTGGCATAGTTACCCACGCCAGTTGAGCTTCCTTGGGTAGGGTGGAGTGGTGTCCGATGAGGGCAGTGGTGTCGGACAGCTTCTTCACAACTTGGAGCTGCTGCTCCTTGAGGAGCTCACTCAGCTCTGCTTTGTCCATGTGGGCAATTTCGGCGTGGGAGATTACACCCAGCTTCAAGTTGTCCCACATGTAGGCAAACATTTTAAAAGGAATGCCGTTGATGTCTGGGATCTCCGCGAGCTGTGCGGGCATGCCCTTCCATGGCGGGACAAGCTTATGACGACGCGAAAACACACTTCTCCGCTTCTGATTGGTGGGAAAACAACCGTACCATGAAGGAGGAAAACGTGTATCGTCTTATCGAGTATATCCAATTTATATTTCTTATTCAAGAAATAGAGTCTAAACAAGCTAAAAGGGAAAATTACCCCCAGTCAGAGAAACTCAGATTATGCAGAAAAGATAATACAGAGAACCCCTTACATACCTCGTGCTAGTACCATTGCACCGGTGGCAACAACACCAATTAAGGTTCAAAAAGAAACAGGTACCAAGCCTAAACAAAAGACTGTTTGTAAAATTTGCAAGAAACAGAATCATAAGACTGAAGACTGTTTCTATGCACCACAAGACGGTAATACCTATCAGTTTAATAAAGCCAAGAAAGGCAACTTCAAAAATCAAAATCAAAAGTTAAATCCAAATGCAGTAAGCAAGACATACAATGCTTCTGAACCCAAAAGTGACCAGTGGTGTTTACTACGTCATTCTACATCACACAGTTCAGAGGATTGTGTAACTCTGCAGCAATGCATGCAGGATTATTTAGAGCGCAATCAACAGCGGCAAATTCAAAATCCGTCGGGGGAAGATTTAAGAACAAAAGAACATAAGAATGGAGGAAACTGCAGCGGGCCTATTGGCCCATACTGGGCAGTCCCGTTTACACCCAACCCCTATTGCTCATATGAGCATCCAACCTATGTTTGAAGCAATTCAGCGATTCGAGCACGATGATATTTGCAACTTGTTCCATTCATCCACTACTCTGTTTCCAAACCAGTGCTTACCAGTTTCACGCCTAAATCTAAATTTGTCTAATTTAAACCATTGTTACGAGTTCGCCCGGTTGATAATTTGAGTACCTTTTGTAGTCCCCTTTGTTTAGCCCTTGCCTTTCCACTTATACACCTCTATCAGGTCAGTTTCTTCGCTCTAGCGTCTTCAAGGAGTGCAAAATTAAGATGCTTTAACCTGTCTCTATACTCAAGGTTCCTAATGCCTGATTAGCCTTTGTCATTCTCTTCAATTCTTTCCAAGGATCTTTACATCCATTCTGTACGGTGACGAACTGAACTATGAATCAGGTGTGGGTCTCACAAGAGCACAGTTTTAGGATGACCTCGCTAGTCTTGTAACTAACACTCCTTTGTATGAACCCAAGTACTTTATTAGCCTTGTTACGAGCAAAAACACATTGTTTACTTGGCTTAAGGTTCCTACTTATCATTACTCCTAAATCTCTCTCGCAGTCGGATTTCTCTATGTCATCGTTGTTCATCTGGTATCTGGTTTCCCTGTTTACATCTCCTATGCTGAGTACTTTACATTTGTCTACGTTGAATTTCATCTGCCATTTTTCAGACCATTCGAAAAATTTGTTTAGATCTTCCTGTAATTTTGCCGAGTCCTCGTCAGATTTGATAACACGTCCTATTTTAGTGTCATCAGCAAATTTACTTATGTTGCTGTCTATGCCGATATCTATGTCATTTATGTATATAATAAACAATAAAGGTCCAAGTACTGAGCCTTGGGGAACTCCACTTGTGACGTTGCTCCAATGGGACTTAGTGCCGTAAATGCTCACTCGCTGTTTCCTGTCCTGTAACCACGCCCTAATCCATTTAAGGATGTCACCTTTGATGCCATGAGCTTCTACCTTTCTAATTAGTCTTTCGTGGGGGACTCTGTCGAAGGCTTTACTAAAGTCGAGATATACCACATCATAATTGTGCCTCTCGTCCACCGATTCGAAAACTGATGAAAAGACAGATTAGTTAGGTAAGAACGCCCATTAGGAAGCCATGCTGGAACTTATTGATCAATCCTGTGCTTCTCCAGGCATTTCTGAATAGAGTTGAAATGATTGCTTCCAATTTGCCTACTATTGATGTTAGACTGATTGGGCGGTAGTTAGAGGATAGTGATCTATCCCCCTTCTTGAAAATCGGTATTACATTCGCTATCCTCCAGGATTCTGATACTACACCTGTTTTTAAGGACATGTTAAACAACTTTGCTAAGGGCATACTAAGCTCTTCCTTACATTCCTTTAATACTCTGGCAAATATCTCATCGGGACCAGGTGACTTATTAGGCTTTAATTTGTCTATTTGCTTACTAACATCGTTACTCGTCACTAGTATCTCACTTAATTTGTTTTCTTCACTATCTCTGAATAGAGTCGGTGCCTCGGGTATCATGTTTAAATTTTCGGTGGTAAAAACTGTTGAAAAATATTTATTCAAATTACGTTTATTCTCCATACCAGAGCCGCGATTCAATCAGATATCCAATCTTTTTTTTTCTCGTGTTTTAGCTCTGATATACAGACATTTGGTAGAATCTTGGGGTTTATTCTCAGCGCCTCCTCATATCTCTACCTCTATTATTCTCTTTGCCTTCTTTTTTTTATCCTTGCCTCCCACTTCCGCCACACCCTATTAGTCCTGAGGTGAATTCTCAATGATCCCAAGCCAATGATACAAGTTCTTTTTTTAAATAATTATTTTCTTATCCACGAAATATTGTTGTTGAATTGAGTTTTTGTATGGTATGTCTTGCCTTTTAGCATAAGCAACTCACTATTTAAATTGTCGAACTTCGCTTAACTTCAGATCTCAAGTATCAGTCGGTGTCATCTGTCAGGTTTACCGCTGCTGCCACACCCTCTCATAGCTGCTCTTTAAACTGTCAAAGTTTGCCCTTCTGAAATCTGGTACTTTAGTGGAATTTTCCTTACGTCTGCCCTGAAAATCTAACTGGAATCGAATTTCTTTGTGATCGCTGATTGCAAGTTCGTTCCCTACCTCGACATTGTTAATGAGGTTTTCTCTGTTCGACAGAACTAAATCCAGTATATTATTACCCCGTGTGGGTTCGGTTATATGTTGACTTAGGAAACAGTCCTGGATCGTCTCGAGAAAATCCTCTGATTCTGAGTTGCCCATAAGGTCAGTCCAATCTATTTGGCCAAGGTTAAAGTCGCCTACTATACAGACTTTGTTGTGTATGGAAGCCCTGCGCATTTCATCCCAGATAAGTCGCTCATTGACGCTATCAAGATTGGGGGGTCTATATATTACTCCTGTGATTAATTTTTCCCGACCGTCGCTTAATTCTATCGAAATTGTTTCTGTATTCCTCTCAGTTTTTATTTCCTTATTTATTTCACACTTCAGATTATCCCTAACATAGATTGCTACTCCGCCTCCTTTCCTGGTCTGTCTATCGGTATGGAGCAGTTTGTAACCCGCAATTTGGTATTCGACTGGAAATTCACGTGTGTCTAGGTTGATCCATGTTTCAGTGAATGCAATTATATTGATTTCTTCGGTACATACCAAGGCCCTCATATCATCCATTTTGTTTCTCATACTTCTACTGTTCGCGTAGTATACATTTAAGTTAGTCGTGTTCTGAGTCCTCCCCTTACCGTGTTTAGTTTTAAACTCCCCGTCTAATTTAGTTTTGTCATCATTCCTAACACTATTTCCCTGTAATCCTTCGCCTTGTTTACCCGCTCCCACTGCAGTCTCCTCCACCCACGTGCCCATATGTTCTCTTAGCAGTTTAAAGACTTCGATATCTTTTGAACTGCCCCCTCTAGAGCCCCAGCCAGGGTTGCTACTCCATCCCTAGACAGGTGCACCCCATCCCTAGCATAAAGGTCCCTTCTGCCATAGAAGGTGTCCCAGTTGTCAATGAATGGGACTGATATTGACTTGCAATATCTGTCAAGACGGTCGTTGACACCAACTGCCCTTGACAACCATTCACTGCCAACTCTTCTTCTAGGCAGGACACCGCATATGATAGGGATCCCTCCCTTAGTCCTAATACGATCTATGGCTGCCTTGAACTTATCAAGAAGTTCCTCGCTCCTACACCTGCCAATATCATTGCCTCCTGCACTGAGGCAGATAATGGGTTTGTTCCCATTACCAGACAAGATATTGTCCATCCTGTCAATTATATCCCCCACCCCAGCCCCTGGCAAACACACCCTCATTCTATTTTTGTTTTTACCACAAAAGGCCCTGTCCATGTACCTTACCTGTGAGTCACCAACAATTAAAGTTTTTATACCTTCCTTGTCATCCCTGCCCCTGACTGTACTAACGTCCAATTCGTCTATCAAGGGACTGAACGGGTTGGTACACTTAGCTGTTGTTGTCGTTGTTGTCGTATCCTTCGTGTGCTTCTTCACCACCAGCTTGGTCCTCCCACTACTCACAATTTTCCACTCGCTTGATTTTTCGTCAGACACTGGCTTTACTCGTCCAGCCTCTCCTTTTAACTTCGCCAGCTCTTTCCTTAATTTCAGGTTCTCCAACGTGGCCCTCTCAATTTCTAACTTGGCCCTCGCCAATTCTTCAATGGACCACCCCAGTTTGGTCAACAAACTCTCATACCCAAGACCGCACATAGCACTGGCCATATCTGATAATTATCCCTCCGGAGCTAACCCTGCCGTGACCTTTCCCCTAGTGAGGTCAGAACACAACTGGGTGAGGTCAGAACACAACTGAGTGAGGTCAGAGAATTTAAATTTTTCTCTTGGCCTTTGATGTAAAATTGACCAAGTCTTCAGCGATTACTTTGAGGTGATGTAGAATGTTCAGGTTACCAGGTACAGTCGTGAAGAAAAAGTCCTGTCTTTTTTTTCTGCTGCTCCACTAACCCCGAGACTCAGACTCGTGAATCCGAAGCATTTATGGACAGAGTAATGAATCGCTGTCTACTGTTTTGGGTTCACGAGTCTGAATCTCTGTCTATTGGCCATATTGGGCAGTCCCGTTTACACCCAACCCCTATTGCTCATATACCCAACCAACCTATATTTGAAGGTATCCAGTGTATTCAAACTAATGATGATGTTTGGTAACTTGTTTCACTCATCCATTACTCTATTTCCAAACCAATGTTTACCTATCTCGCTCCTATATCTAAATTTGTCTAATATAAAACATTTGCTACGAGTTTTCTCCTGGTTAGATAGTTTGGGTACCTCTGTTATATCACATTTGTTTAACTCTGACTTCCATTTATACACCTCGATCATATCGCGACTGTACATTAACGTTCGTGTAAGTGAAGGGAGGAATTACAGAACTAATAACAGCAAGAGAGATACGTTGTTAATTGACCACACCTTTATAAAAAATATATTCTCTAAGCATAGTTGTCAAGAGAGAGAACAGTTGTAGTGAGTGTATGTAATGTACCAATGTAAGTTAGCGATCTGATAATTTATACAATAAATATCAGAAATAAATAAAAACAACTGCTGTGATGTCATAAGTTGTGATATATCAGAGTAATAAATAAACAGTATATAAATAATTCACCTGTTCCCTTAAGGCGGTAAAGAACATAAATTAATATATTTGTCATTATAAAAGTTATGATCTATCTTCATGTCTTATATCATATCTGTTCTCTAAATAAAGTTTCGTATAAAATTATGAAGAAAATAATCCCGCCTCTTTCATCAGCTTCCCTGTGTTAAACAAACTCAGTTGCTAAATTACCTCGGGGCCAAAAATGGATTAAAACACTCACACTGACAGATCTCGCTACATCTGTTAACTTGGCGTCTGGAAATAATTTATCTCACCAGAGGTCGGCGATGTTTCTCATTTCAGGTTGCATTAAGATTTGTTTTTATGTCAGAAGAGTAAAAATGTTTGGCTTACATTGAGTGATTTTTCCGCGATTGACTTATAGTGAATATTATTACCAGAACCATCGTGGCTAAATGTGTACACTGTTTTCATCACTAAGTACAGCCCCCAAAAGTATTGTTACCCAAGGAGTTGAGGTGATTCGTGGTCTTGTGAGCAGTGTTCGTCCACTAGTTTCGGAACGGTTGGTACAGTCGCCCACAGGTATCGGTATACAACTTTATCTACAATGTGGATAAAATTATCCGGTAATATTTTCGTGTAGATAACTGCGAGAATTTCAAAGTGACTAATAATTCGTGTTTTATTCCTCGGATATTATATAAATACATATGTTGTGTATATTTAAATATTGTCATAGCAATATATGACGATGTACTGGAAAATATATCAAAGCATTGCGTCCCGAGTTTCAAATTGTCAAGACGGAAAAAGTAACGATGCTTTTAGGTCCAAGTTTGCCCATAATTCATTCCCTGTCGTTAACATCTCCGCTCTCAGTACCTAGACGTCCTAGAGCCTGTTCTCCCTACTGAGTCACCCTGCTCTTACTGTTAGACTTTAGTTCTCTGGCTCAGGTGAGGGTACTAGAGGGAGTACGATAGTGTTGTCTCCCCTGTGTTGTATCATGTGACCTACCACCGGGCTGCTACATATTTGATTAGATATAATTAAAATATATTTTTATAAGAAATACTAGAACATTATTTATCATCTCTTCAGCACACAGTAAGGATTAATGTCTTTGCACTTTGTAATGATTAATACTTTTGATCTTTCTAATATATATAATTAAGTAATGGGGATGAGTCACACACCTGGCGGTAGTTTTTTTTTTTTGTCTTTTTTATTTATTGGGCACTCCCCTACATCCTTGTGTAAGGTGAAGCGTTTACAGCGCCCAACAGGGAAGCATGCCAAGTTCATGCTTGCCTTTATGTCTCATGAGTTAAGAGCGTAGAAGCCTGAAGAGTCAAGGGTATAGAAGCCTGAAGAGTCAATGGTTTATGTCATCAAGTTATTGGAAGCTCCAACAACTTGTCCCTGAATACGAATTCGCAACTTTCGAATTACAGCAGGTACCTACTTTACTGCTAGGTGAACAGAGACTAATGGGGGCTAGGAAGTATGTCCAAACAACTTCCACCGGCCGGGGAATCGAACCCGTGACATCTCGCTTGCGAAGGCAAGAGCCTTACCACTCTACCACCAGCACCCTCCCTGGCAGTAGTATAAAAAGGTTTATGAGAAGGACAAACAGGATAACAATAATTATCCTGCGGCAATAATCACTTAGTAAAACCCTTGAGGATTAATCAATCGATCCCCAGTGTTCCTTAATTTGTGAATGTTTATAACGAGTGTATTTATTGGCCTAGAATACACGCTTAAAGTCCTTAGTTGTTGATGAGCAGTAATGCATTATAACATCAACACGACCTTAGTTGCTGAAGCGCAATAATACATTATAACATCAACAAGACCTTAGTTGCTGAAGCGCAATAATACAATATAACATCAACAAGACCTTAGTTGTTGAAGCGCAGTAATACATTATAACATCAACAAGACCTTAGTTGTTGAAGCGTAGTAATACATTATAACATCAACAAGACCTTAGTTGTTGAAGCGTAGTAATACATTATAACATCAACAAGACCTTAGTTGTTGAAGCGCAGTATTACATTATAACAAGAACACAAGACCTTAGTTGTTGAAGCCCAGTAATACATCATAACATCAACACGACCTTAGTTGTTGAAGCGCAGTATTACATTATTACACCAACAAGACCTTAGTTGAAGCGCAGTAATACATTATTACATGAACTTGTCTTTAATTTCATAAATATTACCAAATGATTGCGAATACCTTAAAAAAAATAAAATAAAAAAAATAAAATTATATATATATATATATATATATATATATATATATATATATATATATATATATATATATATATATATATATATATATATATATATATATATATATATATATATATACTGTATTCTTTTTAATATTAATGACAAAAAATATCAATTTAGCCAATTTTATTTCGTCATTCCAATTATACATTCATGCCTTTTCACCAGATTAACAGGCATGAAGGAAGCTTTACCTGGGTACAGTTTTCCTTACCAGATCCCGCTGTAGATTTCTGACTACTGGTACAGGTATAACAGACACTTCCGAAGGTGTTCATGTATATATAACCTGTAACATGGAGTCACAACCTTCAGAACAATTTCGTGAAAATACAAACCAATTGTCTCTTGAATCATTCTTAGAAATAGATCTTGACTGAATTTCATTTTGTATATTTATTGTATATCTGGAGGATGCTGAGTTTGTATGTAATTCTGACACTTAAGAAAGAACATTAAAACGGGCCGGAGCATATCAGAAAATAAATACTTTAAACCAAGAACTAAGTTACCTGAATCATATTTCAATTCGGCAAAATAAATTCCAAATAACGCTACAGAATATTAAAGTCAGTGTATGTGGAATATGTAGTTTCTGTCTCAATTGTTGTAGTGCTTGGTGTCTTTTTTTTTTCCAAGTAAAGGTACGGGTCTATTTCATTTATAGGAACCTAGCGTACAGTCGCACCGAAATGTAACTTATGGAGAGGTCCGATGAATTTCAAAATGAACATTGTGACTCTTGTTGTCTCGGTAGGGTTGCGAAAATCCTTCGTTCGTTGTCATATTGTCGTAAAAAAATCGTAAATAAATTTTTTGGAGCGAGTTTACATGTCTTTAGTGTGATACCTTGGTGTCTGAGCCCTATTAGTTAACCAGGCCCCCAGGCTATGTTCTGTAATCCTCCAGCTCTACCAACTCCAGGTATATATTTATCTATTCTTCTTTCAGTAAACAACTTTGGCTTCAGGAAACGATAATCATATGAAAAATTCCCGGCGTGAAAAGTTGGGTTTGTCATAAAGTATGGCTCGCTGATATTGGATGGCGAGACTCGAAACAAATCAATGCAATACAGAGGCGGTGCAAGAATTTTCTACACATTTTCCTCGGCTCTGCATAAAATATTTCTCTTTCCTCGTTTTGATTAACGAATTTCGCCATCGATTGATGTATTGACTATTTGTTATTCCCACTGCATGTGAACACCCGTCAAAGCCTATAAGGGTTTAGCTTAATGTTTCTAATTCGATTCCTGTCTCTTAGAGGTGATCACTAAACTAACTACGACCCGGTAACCTTTGTGTTTATCCCCGATATTGTTGAGGGGTCAGAGATCATTTGTTCCGCTTTAAGTTTCAATATTGCAATTGACCTCGAAAACTATGGAAGGGGATACACACAGTAGTCCAAGGTGACCAGCCACTGTCTGACCACACCTGACGGGGCATAGTAATACCTGCTTCTCTGGTATCTAGAACAGCTTTGTATATTTGCAGTTTAAGTCTCATGTGTTTCATTCCTGGAACACGTCAGTGGAAACATGGAGAAGCTCTGTTATCTGAGCAGTTGGCCTACCAGCGTGTGGATAATGAAATTCACTAATGACTTTTTTAGATAATTTGATTTTATTAAATTAATAAATGATACAAAAAGCTTGACCGCAAAATTATAAAATCACCCGTTTCAACGGGAGACAGGGACCTCTTTAGTAGTCTTACATTCTAAAAGAGGAAATCTTCCGTGTAGTATTGCCATTCTAAGCAGTGCTACAGCGATGGTCCCCGCATGCAAATGGCAGTAATTAAAGCTCCGCTATTTACATATTTTTTTTACATAATTATTATTTCGTATAACAACAGTAACTGAATTTATAATCATGTAATATTTTTGTGTTATAATCTGTATCAGATATTTTGATTCGGCTACAGCTACTGATAATGTCCAGATTATTAGTTTCAGTTTATAGATGCAAATAGGTACGGAACCATACATGCACGTAACAACACATGCACGTAACCACACGTGCACGTAACCATACGCGCACGTAATCACACGTGCACGTAACCATACGCGCACGTAATCACACATGCACGTAACCATACATGCACGTAACCACACGTGCACGTAACCATACGCGCACGTAATCACACTTTTTTTTTTTACGGGCATTAGCCCACCCGGGCACAGGTAATGACCCACATGACACACACATCCTTGACCACCGAAGGGTCAAGACGTACCTGGCGCTCCTCTCGGAGCAGCCAGGTCAACTGTAAAGTTGGCCCATACCAACCCCCTCCCCTGAACCCTCCTCCCCACCGGAATATCAACAAGTTCTCGCCAGAAGTTACAATTTCATTTAGGAAAGGAACGGAACCAGTGTTAAACCGAGGTGAACAGTGGTGAACAGTGCTGAATAACTCAACAGTAACAGTCGCACCCAAGTTAACCTTCACACAGTGAGGTCCCAGGTACCCAGTGATAACGGCCCCCACGAGACCCAACAACAACCACCGATGTGTTAATCCGTCTACGATAGGAAGGCCTGAGACCAAACCTCACTCATATAACACCCTCTGTGAGGGAATTACTACACCACATGTCCCTCATAACACCATCTGTGAGGGAATTACTACACCACGTGAGGTCCCTCATAACACCATATGTGAGGGAATTACCACACCACGTCAAGTCCCTCATCACACCATCTGTGAGGGAATTACTACACCACGTGAGGTCCCTCATAACACCATCTGTGAGGGAATTACTACACCACGTCAGGCCCCTCATAACACCATCTGTGAGGGAATTACTACACCACGTGAGGCCCCTCATAACACCATCTGTGAGGGAATTACTACACCACGTGAGGTCCCTCATAACAACATCTGAGGGAACTACTACACCACGTGAGTTCCTCCTAACACCATCTGGGAGGGTTACTACACTACGAGTTTGCTGTTCAACACCTACATTAATCTGTATGTTCACTGTATGTTCCTTTACCTTTCTCTAATGAAGGCTTTTGTTAAACCACCAATGTATGTAATAAGTCATTTATGTCCAATGTATATTTTCAGCCTTCGGGCTGCAGAACTTTTTCAATAAACCGTTAATTATTATTATTATTATTATTATTATTATGAGGGCCTGGGGGGCGAAAATATAATAATAATAATAATAATAATAATAATAATAATAATAATTTCTATTATTATTATTATTATTGTTATTACCACAATTAATAAAATTAATAGCAAATTAATACAAATAAAATAATAAAAATAATAAAATAATAACCATAAAAAAATACAAAATTGAAAAATAATTCAAGAGTGAGAAATTATATACATTATATAAGAACATAAGAACATAAGAAAGTGGGATACTGCAGGAGGCCGACTGGCCCATACAGGGCAGATCCCTTTCACACCCATCCCAGCACTTCCATGTGCCTATCCAACTTCGTCTTGAAGCTCCCTAGCGTCCCCGATCCTACTATAGCACTCGGTAGCCTATTCCACATATCCACAACTCTATTACCAAACCAGTGCTTGCC
>NW_024731132.1:0-15436 GCF_018991925.1 Homarus americanus | reverse complement strand
CCTCCTCCACGTCTTGGCCACCACTCACCCCCCACTCACTTATGAACTTTGTCATTAACTAAAGCTCACTCCAGGAGTCTTAGCTGTAAGTCTCACAGCGTATAATCTTACATACCGAGGATAAGCCATCAGCGTTACATAAGGAAGGTAGCTGTAGGCTTTCTGATTGACTGTTAAACATTTATTTCCGGGTAAAACCCTTTTTTTTCATCTGTTTGACACATATGTTAATTTTGTTAAAACCAAGGATTATGAATGAAATATACAAGTAATCCTTCTTGGAAATTGATTCGAAAAACATTATCAAATACATAAATCATATTTCATTACGTGTACTCGCTCAAAATGCTGGATATAATGTTCGAAATAAACAAATAAGAAGATTATATGAATTATTTTCTACATTTTCGCTAATTACCTGAATAGATAAATTATTAAAGTAAATATATCTGTCCAGGTATGTAAGAGGGACATCTGTGCGGCACAGTGCACACACAGCAGGTGTAAGAGTGTTATGTTCATACACATTAACTCAGGTGGGAAGCAATTTACTAACAACTGCATTACCTAAATTGAGTGAGAAGCGGGGATTTGTCTTTGCTTCTTAACTAAAATGATCTTTATTCCTGGACTTTTTGCTACGAAAACTAAGACCTTCCTTAATAAATATATCGATCCTACAGGGGAAGTATTGTTATTTATAGTTTGTTTTGTGGAACGTTATGAAGCCCCTCTTAGTTGTGGCGACAACACAGGCCTCAGTTATCACCTTATCACCGCATTACAGTAATTGACTCCCGCATTTAAAAGACTACGTAGTTTAGTTATATCCAATATGTTTGTCAAATTAAGTGCGGGTGGTTAACTTTTGGCAAGAAGCCAAGGCATTAACTGATGGGCTGTGTACTTAGTCTTGTCTAGCGTTCCCTCACCACCAAATTTATGGGTTTGTGTCCAGACAAGCTGGCGGGACACTAATGGTTTCCTCATCTTAAAGTATTACCTATAAAACTGTCGGAGGTGTGGGAAGGTAAGTGATGGGTCCTGACAAGGTGTGAAGTATATGTCGACTGACCGACCATTCGACACTGAAAAACAGACATACTGTCAGTTACGTAATGACCCCAGATAAGATGTGCAATGTTATTCATAAAGACAAGTATTTACAGTTACAATGTTCAGTACTGTGTTATGATGAAATATTATTGTAAACGGAAATGCTCTTAAACAACATAAACTGTCTTTATTCGCTTTATGGACCACAAATACAGTAAGTCGTTTGTCGCTGACTATCAAAATGGATCATAAAAACAACCCCAGATTTCTTCGTCTCTCAAATCATACACGGAGGGTTTTTTTGTTTTTGTTTTTGTACGGGGATCAGCCCACCCGGGCACAGGTCACTGACCCACATCGGGACCTGGGGGCGAAAATATAAAAACAAAAACAAAAATAATAATAATAATAATAATAATAATAATAATAATAATAATAATAATAATAATAATAATAATAATAATAATAATAATAATAATAAAAATAAAAATAAAAATGAAATTTAAAAATAAAAATAATAATAATAATAATAATAATAATAATAATAATAATAATAATAATAATAATAATAATAATAACAAAAATAATAATAATAATAATACAGTAATTCATAGGAAATAAAATGATAATGATAGTAATAATAATAACAACACTAATAATAATAATAATAATAATAAAGAAATACAAAGAAAAAAATCAATAGTGGGAAACGCTACACTACAGTATATGTATGTTGTGTTATCATGTAAGAGAAACAATTGAGACCCTGCAATTGTGTGTAAATGAGGCAAAAAGTCAGATCAGCAACTTGGGACTTGGTCACAATATTCGTGATGCCATATGGCAGCAGGGTCTACCATTAGACAACACATTATGCTTCCAATATCTTCCCAGGCGGTAGTACCTCCCTGTTTGACAGCTGCCTACTACACTGTATATCTACTGCTCTCCTCGTATCTACTTGTCTTCTATCTGCCTCAATTATTCAGTCATCCTATTCCATTATCTCCATAATTTCAAACATCAACACAATCTCTGCTTTACTTATTCAGACATTTATCTCTCTACCAAATGATCTTTTAATGTTACAGTCCTCACTCTGTCTTCTCTTGATCTTCCTCACCCGAACTTCAAGATAATTATTTCCAAGTTAGTTTGTGTCTTGTCATTCTATTATTGTAACCTCATGTTTCACACCTCAACATCAGACGCTGTATTAATCCTTCCACTATGTCCGCCCCGTTTGGTGTAATGTCATACAGATCCTGAGCTTTTACTAGACACAGCTCCAGTAACTTTAATATTTTTTCTCTGCATATGGCCCACTTTCCCCCGACAACAAACAACAGTTCATTCTTATACAGATGATTCAGCCCTTCTGACTGCCTCAGTCACTCAAAATAAAGTTTTCAGTGGTAGACAACAGACATTATCTCTTCCGGAGGATCTCGCTTGGATAGTTTAGTCACTAGTGGGATCTATCCACCGTTGTTTCCACCAACGCACCAAATAAACTAAAGTACATTTCAACATTGATTTTGGCATATCCATCAGGCCCAATTTTATGTCTTATTCAACCGGTAAACAGTTGGCAAGCGTTTACGTGAAACAGATGCTCACCGAGATTAATTACTGCTGTCATATGTGGGCAGGATGTGGTGTCGTGGCACTTTGTCACCACTACTTGGTGCAGAGCAGAGGAGAGCAATCAAATTAATCCACAATTATAACCTTACCCTAACACTTCCGGTACTACAGTGACATCTCCCTATTCTCTCTAGTCTATACAGTAAATATTTCCAAAGTCGCTGTGTTGACGAACTACCGTCGATAGTGCCAGCATCTTGCACCATCTATCGGCATTTACCGTATCTCTCAATATCCGATATTCATATCCCGGAACAGCACTTCTTGGAACTCTCCATTTCACAATGTTTTTCCTATGTCACAGCTTCCTGGAGTTTAAAACATCTTGTTGCAAATGTATCTTCACTCTTTGGTGATGGGTCGCCTTGAAAACGATGCCTGTGTAATCTCTCCCTACACTTTCTATTTGATATTGACAGTACATATCCTGGAAGTAAACCGAATATAATCGCTATCAAACTTTTCCAACCTGGACCTCTCGAACGGACTTCACCTCCTGAATCTCTATCATATACTAACTGTAACTTGCAGCAGAGTAGTGATGTAAACAACTATTGAATAATCCTTCTATCAGTTTTATGTTATTTGCTTTACTTCCAGAACAAACTTGCTCAACCACGACAGTTTCAGAGCCCTTCTCCCTGTGTGTAGTACTATAATACATTATGTACAAAGAGGAAACCTCAAATACATTTCCGTTCTGTATACCTCAACTGCCCACACCACCACTACCATTTCCTCCACCCACACCCACACCCTTGTATTCAGATCACCAGCACCGACAAAGTATTACCTCTCTCGCTGAACAACACATTTCAGCTCGATTAATCAAAGAGCTTGTTTTTGTGTTTTGTTTCATATTCTTCGTTCAAACTTACCCAACAGTTATTCTGGTCTCGATTTAGTCTATCTTCAACCTATTCCATAATGATCGTACGCAAATTGATTCATATATTATCACATGTCTCCCTATCTGACCAAAACATTGAAAGTTGTTCTATCCCTCTTCTCTTGTCTATACCCAATAACAGCATCTCTCTCTCTCAGTATTTCTACCTCTCTACTCCCATGTACTGTACACTACACTATCTTTCACCCTCTTATTCCGTCCAGCAAATTCGTCTCACTCACTGCCACCGTCCTGTATTGTAATGGTCGCCGTATATCATTGTAACCGATATTGCAGGAGCGTCTCTCATATTAGTCCCGAATTGCTTCTACATAGTCGATAACCTAATTTATCTAAATATAAAACATTGACAAAGAAGAGTTATCTTATAAGGAAAATAAACTCATATCTTCATGAGTAACATTCTCAATAAAAACACATCGGTAAACTTGCACCCAAACGAGGTACTAAATCAGTGAGTGGTAATCTTCACTTTTGATCTTTTGACCAAGAAATATAATTTTGGCAATGATAAATAATACATATATATATATATATATATATATATATATATATATATATATATATATATATATATATATATATATATATATATATATATATATATATATGCTGATAACCACAAGGAAAAAAAAACACGAAGATCCCAAGCGCTTTCGTGTAATTCACATCTTCAGGGATGAGTGTACACCCCTGAGATGTGAATTACACGAAAGCGCTTGGGAACTTCGTGTTTTCTTCTTTCCTTGTGGTTATCAGCATATACCTGGATCACGCGCACCTACAGTGATTTACTTGCATATATATATATATATATATATATATATATATATATATATATATATATATATATATATATATATATATATATATATATATATATATATATATATATATATACGTGGCGGCGAGTGTGTCCTCACTGTATGTGGTGTTGAGAATATCAACCTGGGATGAGAAAGATTTGTTGGTATTTAAATTTACAGAAAACGAAAGAAAAGATTGATAATATATGTATATTCAGGAAAAATAAAAATAAGTGAATCAACTATATACTGATCAAATAAATGATGACGTGCTCTAAATTCTATTATCAGTTGATAGCAACACGATAGCCAACCCACAAATAAAATGTAAATTACATACAACATAAAATTTTGGATATTCATAAAACAATTTACATGACGTCAAAAGAGTTCTTTAAATTTTTTGTTGGACTGTAAAATGTATTTTGTAATTTGGCTTAAATTTCAAAGTGGATTTATTTTTGTCTCTTCTGCTTAACAATATTTCCTTGTTGCTTTCCATTTCAACTTATAATTTAATATCTAGAAGATTCTTTAGACACTTTCAGAGCTGACTCACACAAGCAGTAAGATGAAAAAAGTCTGAGAAAAGTTTATTACAGCTTAATTTTGTTCCTAATAGTTCTGTCAGAAAGATTTTGCCTCTTTGTTGTGTTATGTGTCGCCTCTTCTTACTCTCTCAAGTATTAACTGATCCATCATGTGTGAAGCATCTTGATGGGTCTTCGACACGTGGCGATTTACACGAGTAATATTTGCCTACACATTAAATTCTGTTCCGAGAGCAAAAAAAAAAGAAAATTTTTCGTATAGTATCATTTTGTTTGTTATGAAAATATAAATCTATTTATACAAAAGATATGTAAATTAATTGAAAAATTATATCACTAATACTGAAGCAGTAGACGATTCGACTAAAAACTCGCCCAGTGATATTCAGCTGTTGTAATAATTATGTTAACCTGATAGAGAAGAGCTGATTCTAAAATATACTCCCACAACACCTTGCTCCCGAGTCTAGTTTTACCTAACAGCCTCGACAACATAATCCAGAGACGTCCTCCCCCTTAGCACAAGTTGACGACCCCTTTGTTAACAACATTATCTGGTCTTTTATTTATGACATTCATTACCAAGATATTATACATAACATTACATAGAAAATACATCCACTTCCTGTAATACCTCATTGAGCTGATAATTATGAGGTGAATTACTTCTTTTTATTCTCGAATATCAAAACTCAGAGCTGCATTAATAAAGTATATAACACATACCATTATGCGAGTTAAGGAACATCACCCAAGGGTAAAGATTGTAAAAAGCAACAACACATTAGACCAGCAGTTGTGTGTATCGTCAATTACCGGGGGTGGTGGGGTAAAACTCTGCGGTTACCACACGCCAAGTTTCACTACCTTCCCCCCCCCCTTTTTTTTTTAAATATACCGTATACCGTATATATTTTTTACCTGTTACAATACTTCCCGAATACACACGCCGTTGGTCTTTATATAACAACAAGAAAAATCTGAAATGTCGAGTATAAAAGCTCCTAGGATCAGTACAGTATCTCAGTAGGCAGGTATGTATATGATTACCTTTACATGCATGTTTTTATTCACGTATCCGTACCGTATGTATAAAGTTCTCTATGTATTAATAAATTTCATCAAATTATCTCAAAAACCAACGAGTATGTTTCAATAAATTTATGTATATTCGTGATGTAAGAGTTTCATGGGTGATCGGGATGTAACTCTCTAAGAATTGTAATATTTGTTTTTTGGTACTTGAGGGATGTCCACCGTTATCTAGGCAAATATTTTCATCATAGTTTCTTATACATGTAAATAGAAAGGTATAATATTTGACCTTATCTGCCAGCCTTACAATAGCCTCGTTATGTCACCCCTTTCAGGTGCACCAGAGCTCCTTATACCACTCCATGGTGATCAATTAGTGTGCGTGTGTACTTGATCTTTATCTTTAATTTCACTACTTTTAAACTTTTTACCTAACCTAACCTAACCTAACCTAACCTAACCTAACCATTGGGTACTTTTCATATGGCTTAACTATTACAAAAGAAAATTATTGATGGTGATCTCGGCTAATATTATGATGGGACGAAATCACTAAAATGGGCCGAGGTCACCACTGAATGTAGGCCGAGGTTACCACTAGATGTGACCCGAGGTTTTCACTGGATGTGGGCCGAGGTTACCACTGGATGCGGGCCGAGGTTACTTGACCGAATTTACCATAGGCCGACGTCACTGGCACCCGAGATTGTGCTGCTGTCAACAACACAAGAAAACGCCTCAACTCTTGTGTATATGTAAACACTGATATTATGATCTGATTTATAATTAAACCTGAAATGTTGGATTCTGTAGGTTAAAAGAGATTTGTTAAAGTATTATTTTTGGGGGGAAATTTAACTTAAACAAAGAGACATCGGAAAATTTTTTCAGACTTGTACCCAGAACCAGCAGAACCTGATGGTCAGTCCCCCCGTAAGGTCACGGTGTCTCTGTTATATAAAGTTTGTAAGCTGCTTATATATTAGAGCTTCACTTCTCTTAATATACAGTATTGGTTAATGTATAAAAGCTATTTTATAATGAATAATTCACTCCTCTTGTATATCTTTGTTACTTATTTATTCTTATACTAATACAATAAGCAGAGCAATGAAGAATATATAATATATATTCTTCATTGCTGGTCTACGTTCCTCTCTCTGAGCCAGTTCACAATGTTATCTGCCACTATCTCAGCTGGTTTCCTGATGTCATCTTTCTCTGGAGTGAAATGCCACAAATTCCCTCCTGGTTCACTGCAGCAGGAATAGTGTTCCTCCTTCACCATGGCAGGGAACAACTTGTCAGAATCTCCAACTTTCATGAACACTTTAGTGTCAGCCCTTCTCCCATCAAAGAACAAACAATTGATTCCATTTTCTCTTATCCCCTTATCAAACTCCTCTTCTAGGTTACTGACAAGTTTCTCCTGAGCTCTCCTTACTTTGTTATGATCTATCACCAGGTGAACATCATCAGGTGTTATCAAAACCACCGTCAATCCAGGCAGCTGTTGCTACTCTGCAGTTTCTCTGAGACCAGTGTGGTGTCGCATGCTGGGCTGTAGAGCTATACTCGGGATATCTTTTCCTATTTCGAATCTTATGCCTGGAAGGTTTGGGATCATTATTTTCTGGGTTAGGGACAAAGTCACCATTCTCCTGGTCAGCACTCGGATCAGCCATGGGGAAGTCATTAAACTCTGAATTAGCTTGACTCCAATCATCGGCCTTTTTTACCTCACCCTGGGCCTTCTCAAGTCTCTTTTCCTCGGCAACTCTTCTCCTCTTCTGTCTCTGTGGCAGCCTCCTGTCTCTTGGACTCCGGAATATCTTGGCTAGAAATCATGAGAGCCCCTATACTGCCAGTCTCTGTGCTTTTGACAAAATGCCAGTTCGATCACAGGAATTCAGTCTGAATGCTTGCAACACAGGAGATGGCCTGGATGTAGTCACACACCACGCATCCAAACTCAGTACAGAGAAATTCAATTAAGCACTTGTAAGTAATTGAGGCCAAATAACTGGTCCAGTTGTTAGCAAAAGCTGTCCTTAACTGTGTGTTTTCTCTCCTAAGAGAGATATCTTCTTTTGCCTTTTTCCCAACTGGCTAGGCAGTCTCTCACTAATCTTCTTCTGACTTGTTATGATTGGAGGCCGAACTGAGCGTTAGCCAGAGTACTGTGCCAAGACAGCTTTGGTCATATCACTGGCAATGTCTTTTGTTTGTGTAAGTTCTTTGGTTCTTTTCACCGATTTGCCTGATTAAAACACCGTATTCCGGCAAGCATCTCAATGGTAAGTAACCTGATCAGGAGCTCTCTCCAGACCCAAGATAGTGACTGAGATGGCTGGATTTTTGGTTCCTCGTCCTGACACAAGCAGCCATCGCAAATATTATCAACTTATAAATGCATCAGAATCTGAAACAGAAAAAATATTGTTAGTTGGGTTGTTAAAGAATAAAGTCAGAAAGCAATGTTCACTATTTAATTGTAATGCACTAATGCAGCTGTACGTTAGATTTTCGATAAATTTCACGCTAAAATTTACCTAGCAAAAGGTTGCAAAATATTGAAACTGAAATTATTTTCTGTTTATATACACTAAAATCTACCAAAAGAGTGATGGGCCATTAGTTTTAGCTGATCTTCCCTCCTATGACACACCCTACTACTACAATGTCTTTACGATATTACTACAGCATCTTAACTACTACTACTACAGCATCTTAACTACTACTACTACAGCATCTTAACTACTACTACTACAACATCTTTACTATATTACTACGGCATCTTAACTACTACAACGTCTTTACTATATTACTATAGCATCTTAACTACTACTACTACAACATCTTAACTACTACTACTACAATGTCTTTACTATATTACTATAGCATCTTAACTACTACTACTACAACATCTTAACTACTACTACTACAATGTCTTTACTATATTACTACAGCATCTTAACTACTACTACTACAACATCTTAACTACTACTATTACAATGTCTTTACTATATTACTACAGCATCTTAACTACTACTACTACAACATCTTAACTACTACTACTACAATGTCTTTACTATATTACTACAGCATCTTAACTACTACTACTACAACGTCTTTACTATATTACTATAGCATCTTAACTACTACTACTACAGCATCTTAACTACTACTACTACAACATCTTTACTATATTACTATAGCATCTTAACTACTACAACATCTTAACTACTTTTTTTTTTTTTTTTTAAACGTGGCCTCCAGCCTCCCCCAATAGCCACACCTTCGCCACCATTTATTTACCTTAATATTAAATATCCTAATACATAAGCAACTATCCTATCTGTGTTAAATTAGTTGAGCCGCAGATCGATGCGGCATTCGGTGACTGTAGCCTCATAGTCGATATCTGCAGCAGTTGACGGAGTAGGGGCAGAAGCTCTCGTTCCCCTGAGGCAGAGCAAAGCCGACCGAAGGAGAGAGAAGGACAGTCGACATCTCATCCAGGCTGCGACATAACTTCTGGGCTGCTGCTTCTGTTCGGAGATCAGCTCCGCGAGTCTGGCGTAGAAACATCTGGCGCTTGGGCCCATCCCACCAGAGGTTGTGAACACTAGCGGAGTGAAGCTGCCTTGATCGACATTTTGAATTCTCTCCCCATATGCCCTTCTCTTGTCGTTCTCGTTCCTCCTATGTGCAGCATCGAGAGCTAGGTTACGGTGACAAACGGCCATGGGATCAAAAATCCTGATGTCGAAGAAGGCTCGCTGTCCCCGCGTCCAGAATCCTCGAGCACTGACGTCCACACGGGCTTCGTTAGATGTGTTTGAAGTCCTGTGTTGGAGGATCTCGCCATCCAGTGGAAGGAGGGTCGGTTCTACCATGACGTCCCGGCAGGTTTCCTTCAACATATTTGCTGTGAGATCCCTTACCTCGTCATGCCTCATGCATATGAAGCCCCCCTTCTTGCAAACCATGGCGTGATCGCCATCATAGGAATAGCCACACACGCATTGGGTGGGCAAACCATCTACTGGCCAACCGTACCTTAGAGCAATGGCATCTGTAAATTCTTGTTTGTTAAGGCTGAAACCATTTGCCCTTATCGGTAACGTAGTTAACCAGTTCGAGGCGCCCACCTCCTGCGCTATAGCTACTTTTTTTGTCAATTTTTCTGGAACCTGCAGCAATAGTTGCTGCAACATGTCATTTTGGCAGTGCTGCCGATCTGTTGTAATGGATCTACGGATCTTATTAACTTCGCTGGTGTCCACTTCCCCTGTTGCATTCTGGGCTATTATGTGGTCAGTGAGGGCTGCCGTGAGCTTAAGTGAATTTTGATGTTCAGAGTCAGCAATCTCCTCTGGATTAGTTAGTCCCATCCCTCCCAGTCTTGGTGGAAGTGCAAGAAGTGTTCTTTCTACTGGGGTTAAGTCGTGGTGTTTCACTAGTTTGGGAATGAACTTGACACTGATTGCTTCTTCCAAAGGGTGGAGGAGGGGTCGGATCTCAGGGATGGTACGCATCAGGTAGTTCCAACGATGCTTGACTCTATGTGTGAATGCTGCAAAGGCCGCATGTGGCTCTGTGTTAGCAATCTCCGATAGAGCATGGATTTCGCTAACCCACTCATTCACCTTTCCCCCTACGTACTGGGTCTTGAAGTCCGTAGTGCCAATTACTGCGCCTAGATGTCTTTGGCCGTCCTTAGTTATTTTTGATTCCTCAATTTCGCCGAAAATCTCCACAGCCCGGATTATAATGATTCAGTTTCACGATGAGGAAGGATTTATGGCGTTTGGTGGTACTCCTATTTGTGGACCCCGCGATGTTACCAGGAAGTCCCACCACTTTTTGATGTCCTCCACTTTTCTGCCCTTGTGAGGTCATCAAAGCATATGCCACTTGTTTCCAACCCTCAGTTGTTTTACATACTTCTTGTTGGAGCACTGATAGGCCTATTGCATACATTGCTATTGCACCAAGCCCCCTGTGTTGTTCCCTCGGTCGACTGTAGGATGGTATCACCTCGTAGAGCCTTGTTGTTTACTACGTAGAGGTCTGAAGGATTCCTATACGAATTTTCAACATACATCGCAAAGCTAGGACACTTGATCTTGATGTTGTGCAGTGCCGCCTTGCGGTTAAGTATGTTGAATGCATCTTAACTACTACTACTACAGCATCTTAACTACTACTACCACTACAATATCTTTACTATATTACTACAGCATCTTAACTACTACTACTACAACATCTTAACTACAGCATCTTAACTACTACTACCACTACAATATCTTTACTATATTACTACAGCATCTTAACTACTACTACTACAATGTCTTTACTATATTACTACAGCATCTCAACTACTACTACTACTATTACTATAATGTCTTTACTATCTTGCTACAGCATTTCTACTGCTACTACAATATGTTCACTATATTACTACAGCATCTCAACTTCTACTGCTACTACTATACTATAACATGTTCAGTATGAAGCTGAGGAACAAAATTCCAACCTCACTTTTTATATTTTGTAATCTCTCCCTAAATTTCAAGTTTAGGTCACCAGACGAACCAGATATTAATATTATTATTACTTTCAAAATGGATCGGGTTCAACTTGTCCAATTCAGAGAAGCTCTCAAGGAGTTGGAGAATCTGGAGGCTCTCCGGACTTCGTCTGTATTAAGCCTTCACCTCCCATCATCTTCCTCCCTGATACTCGTCAAAAATAGAATCAAGGATGAACAAAGCCGCGCGGCCAACATAAAGTCCGTTTCTAACCGCTCTTCAGTGCAAGAAGCACTGAAGAGCGCTGTGGATATGCTATCCACAGTCAATGCCATGCCACCCCATGGGCTTTTAGTGTTTTACGGCCAATCAGTTCTCAACAAAGCAACCGGCGAGGTGAGTCGCCTTCGCCGGACGTTAACACCTCCTCAACCAGTTCAAGAATTTAAATACGATGTCAGCAAGACATTCTCCACGCACTCACTGCACCAATTACTCATCTCCCAAGAGGGAGGCGTTGGCTACATCGTCATCGATGGGTCAGCGGTTGCCCTTGGAACGCTCTCTGAAAATGGACTAAAAGTCCACCACCATGAGAACGTGGACATTCCAAAAAAGCACGGCAGAGGTGGCCAGTCCGCTCCCAGGTTCCAGCGCATCCGCCTGGAAAAGAGACAATTGCTGGTGAAGAAAGTAATTGCTCTCAGCGAAGATTATTTTATGACTGAAAATAAGGCGACCGTGCAGGTTCAGGCCCTGGTGGTAGGGGTCCTGGTCAGCTGAAGGACCAATTGGTTGAGCGTCTCCCTCAGCTCTTGAAGAGTGCTGTAAGATCTGTAATAAACACCTCATACTCCGGCCGTCAAGGTCTGAGGGAGGCCATCAATGGCACACGGGACCTCCGCCAGCACATGCTTTTGGAAAAGTCTAACACTGTCCTCAGTTCCATATTTGAAAAACTCAGGGTCGATGAACCGGACATGGTCTGCTTTGGTGATGAAGTTCGAGCGGCCATGGAGGATGGTGCCGTCAAAGTTGTCGTGCTATGGGACGAGTCCCCTGAACTCGCCTATTTTACAGAAAACTGTCCCGAGGGGACTGAGTTAATGGCGATGCCCAACACAACTAATAATACCCAAATGCTTATAAGCACGTTTGGGGGGATAGCGGCCTTAAATAAATACCCAAGAGCCGTCCCAAACGAAGAAGAGGCCGAGTGAGGCAAAAAAAAAAATAAATAAATAAATAAATATAAAAAAAAACAAAAAAAAAACAAACAAATGTAAACAAAAATAAAATAAATGTTTATTTTTACTTTTATAAATAACAGGACTTTTCTTACTAAAACTAGTCGTTCTCAAATAGCCACTTAAAATGTACCAAAATGAACTTCACATAAGAAAGTAAACACCACCATTAACATTTCATTACAATAACAAACAATATATTCCTTTCACTCCTATGATATACCTTACTTTAATACATATTATACATATCAATATATAGTCAATAATATCCAAAACTATTACTCTTTATCTTTATTTCACTAAACCTAATGAATATATATAGTAAGCGTAGGTAACATCCTATTAAATATATATAGTGAGCGTAGGTAATACATCTAGCAAACCAAAACAATTACACAAAAGATAAGTATCTAAGCTAAGACAATGTTAACTAATTATCACTGGGATACTAACCTAACCTAACCTAACCTAAAATAGCCTAACATAACATAACATATGTTACGGTCGTCCCCCTATTGTATTTAGTTTCTGTTGTTTCCCGTTTTTCTTTAGAATCGAATTTCAAAGCCTATGGTAAAGACTTTGAAAAAGTTCTTGATTATTTTATATAAGTATGTATACTAGTATTTGTTTCATTATGTAAACTTTGTAGAATGTATTCTTATTTTTTATACAGTTATGAAAGACTGTAAGAAGCAGTTGTGAAGCATAAAAGGAATTAGAAATTATATGTTGATGAAACAAGAAAGCATTGGAACATTGTTTTGGTTCTGGTGGCTCTCTCTGTAGCTAGGTTGAGGATAGGAGGGTCAAACTTGTGTGGTGCACATTTATCTATTATTTTCTAGGCAATCATGGATAATTGTGGTGTTAACTAAAGTGCAATATGTTCATTATAGTCTAAAGAATATTATAGCAGTGAGAGAGTATTGTGTTTGGTGGAGGTAACATTATTCTGAGTGAATTGATTTGCGGCTTTTGAACACATGTTTATTATATTTTGTTGTAATTTTGAAGCTGTGTTTTGATCAAACCAGTTTTAATGGGAACAGTGGTATTGAAATAAACACCTGTCAGCTGTCAGGATGTTGTTAGCCTATGGACTGACTATACATCCTCTAGTGCAGTGGTTCTTAACCTTTTTTGAGTCACGGACCCCTTTGGGAATCTGGTGAAAGCTATGGACCCCCCCCCCCCAGGAAAAATGCACATAAGCACATAAACGCAACTTTGCATGTAAACATGATAAAACCATATTATGATAGAAACTCTACAGAAAATGATATGAATAACAAGGTGAATTGTCTATGTGTTAGGTCTGATGATGAAAAGATGATAGATGAAAGTGAAGATATGAAGTTGGGGAGATGTGAAAATAAACTGTTAAATAATTCAGGTGTGATGAATAATTTAGAAAAGAAACTTCATCATTTAGGAACTGAGAAGAGAAATCAAATCATACAAATTATACATGAGTTTAGGCCTTTGTTTTCTGATGTTCCTTGGAGAACTGAGGTATTACAGCATGATGTTGAGGCTGAGAATACAACACCCATTAAGCAACACCCATATAGAGTGACTCCTAAGATGAGAGAAATAATGAGACAAGAAGTACAGTATATGGTTGATAATGATATGACTGAAAGAAGTAACAGCCCTTGGAGTTCACTCTGTGTATTGGTGACTAAACCTGATGGTATTTCATATAGATTTTGTACTGATTACAGAAAAGTAAATACAGTAATGTAACCAAAGCTGACTCATATCCTATTCCTAGAGTGGATGATTGTACTGACCAAATAGGAGATGCTAAATTTGTAACTAAGATGGATTTGTTGAAAGGATATTGGGAAGTACCACTGACTGAAAGAGCAAAAGAAATGTCTTCATTTGTGACTATGGAAACAGCGGTAGTACTTTCCAGAGATTAGTTAATCAAGTATTGTATGATGTTAAAGGTTGTTCTGTGTGTATAGATGATATTGTACTGTATTAAAAACTTGGGAAGAACATTTGTATTTAATTAGAGAAGTATTTAACAAATTGAATCAAGCAAACTTGACTGTAAACCTTGTGAAGAGTGAATTTGCTGTAGAATATCTAGGTTATATTGTTGGTCAGGGAAGTGTCAAACCAATTAATGCTAAGGTGGAAAGTACTGTGAAATTTCTTGCACCTACAAATAGAAGAGAATTATTAAGATTTCTGGGTATGAGTGGATATTATCGTAGGTTTTGTAAGAACTTTTCAACCATTGCTTTACCATTAACCAATCTGTTGCCAAAGAAAGTCAAATTTGTGTGGAGTGTTCATTGTGATGACGCGTTTAAAAAATTGAAACAGATACTTATAAGTGCACCCATACTTTTTACTGTAAATTATGATAAACCGTTTAAATTGTATGTAGATGCTAGTGATTATGGAGCTGGTGGAGTTTTAATGCAAGAGAAAGATGATGTTGAGTATCCTAGGTAGAAGGCAAGTGGTGGAGAGAGAGAGAGAGAGAGAGAGAGAGAGAGAGAGAGAGAGAGAGAGAGAGAGAGAGAGAGAGAGAGAGAGAGAGAGCCTGAAGACTTCGACCGTATTTCCTCGTGTAAAGGACTGAGGATGAGCTTATGATTGGCGAGGATTATATGGGTGTGGAAGG
>NW_024731131.1:0-17824 GCF_018991925.1 Homarus americanus | reverse complement strand
CGTGAAAAGTTTCCAAATGTTCGTATATTTGCTTAAATAAGGCATAAATTATATTAATGAATTGGTAACTCAACTACAGCCACAGCTGCCACAAGATTATCAGATCAAATTTTCTTAATTATCTAAGCAAATGTACGAACATTTGGAAACTTTTCATGATCTTAAATAATAATGAATAGTTTATTATTATAACAATTCTACCTTTGGATTGTTTAATAGTTATCCTGACAGTGATACAGCCGAAAATAGATCCACCAATCACAATCACCTTTACATACAGCCTTCCTTTACCAAGTATTGCCAGGTAAAATTGGGAATACCAAAGCCAGGGTTGGGTTCGCTGGAATCCTCAAAGTTTGGATATTGATGACATGCCTGAGTGCCTATTTAATGATGCTAGTGTTTTGGTTGGTGATATTAATGCTAGACACGAAGTCCTGGGTACTATGGGACCCAGCAACATTAATGGAAGGAGATGGTTACACTTCTTGGGGGAGTTTGATGATAATGAAATATTGGGAATTATGAGCCTACCCACATACTAGGAGGAAGGTTAGATTAGGCAGTATATTTTAATACATGTGGAATAAGAGCGAATGGTGAGATTGTTAAGGATTTGCTTAGTGATCATTTTGCATTACGAATTACGATACAGGAAAAAATATTGGTTGTCGGAAGACAAAAAACAGGAGCTGATCACTATTATACAGGATTGGTTTACATATTATGAACCAAAGGATGTTGATAGCTTTTATGATGATTTATTACATATTATTGATTCTGTTTTGACAAGTAAGTGTCGTTATAAAGGAGAAATAAATCATGGAAAACGTAATATGTATGTTAATGACAAATTGGTTCAGGGCTGGAGTAAACTCTTTAGAAAGGTGCAAAGAGAATGAAGTGCAAATCCAAATGAAAATCAGATCAAGCAAGAAGCGCGGAATAAATACTGGACAGACTTTTTAGGGAGAATTGCTAAAGACAAGAGCCTGGGTGACATATGGAGGGAAGTGAATAAAGTGCGAGGTGTTCGAAGCACGGGCAACAGCTACGCTGACCCACAGGGTCAGTCAACTTAGTAGGAAATGGGCTGGGACTGCTAGCTTTGCCGAATTACCTCCGAGTGTGCAGGCCTCATTACAAAGTAAGCGTAGACTTAGGCGTGAGTTAGTGCAAAGTCAGTGTACACTGGAGGATGGTACATGTGTTCCTATAACGAGAGGCGAGTTATTATATGCGATTAAAATGGGAAAGTCTACGGCACCCGGTGATGATGGAATAACATATGATATGTGTGTGTATATGTATATATATATATATATATATATATATATATATATATATATATATATATATATATATATATATATATATATATATATATATATATATATATATATATATATATATATAAATTTGGGAAAAGCGTTAACTTTTTAAATCTCAATCGTTGATTATCCCAATTTTACGTGGTATATGTGACACACACACATCGTTTAGAATACTAACCTTGTGTTAAATGCTGAAGTAACGACCGCCTTCTCTTATTAGCATTACCCAACAGAGGTCCACTAACACTGACTCTATGATGCACTGTATGTGTATATATATATACTGTATATATATTATACAGTGCGCGAGTACACATTGGGGAGGGGCTTAGCTTCTTACGCGCTAGTAACGTAACCTCTGATTGGTTAAACCAGGGGTTCTCAACCAGGTGGGAATTCAGGTTTTCGGGGGGGGGGAACTGATTCGGGAGCAAGAGATATATGTTCGATGAGAAATCAATCACAGAATTTTGGCCCTTGATGTGCGATTCCTACCCAAAAGTGGCAGAAAGAGCTATCCGTGCATTGCTTCCGTTTGTGTCGACATATCTTTGTGAGTCAGGCTTTTCAACTCTGTTGCAAATTAAAACGAAGCAACGTAGTAGATTAGAGGTAGAAAATGACCTGTGTTGTGCCCTTTCAAGCACTCCTCCGCGTATCCCAGAATTGGCGAAGAAAAAACAATCACAGGTTTCTCATTGACTGTAATCTTCATCTGAATAAAATTAATTACAAATTTACAATATCCTGGTATTCTATTGAACTTTTTGTTTATTGCATTATGCTTCAGTTTGGTCTGTTAAGTAATTCATTATAAATAAAAAAACTATTTTACTTTTATTCAAGTTTTATAAATCCATCAACATTTTCAATTGGCATTTAATTTGTAAAACTCCACTATAAAAATAATCCATGTAAAATTGTAAATGTATATGTACTAATATGGAAAAAATAAAGGATTTTCAGTATTATATGCATATTATTTGGAATGCACTTATTGAGGCAGACAATCTTGGAAAGGAGGGGGGAATGACATTCTGACATATGGTGAAAGGGGTGCATGGGGCAAATAAGGTTGAGAACCACTGGGCTAGAGTATGGTTTCAGTGTTGGCACTCAGAAGAGAGAGAGAGATGGAGTTGCGGACTCCACAGGGAGGTGTACTTAACCCCACTCATTTAAACATATTTATGAACATAATGGCTCACTACGATTTTCATGGAGACACACAGGTTATAATATATGCTGATGATATACTTTTACAGTGTAAAGGTATGATAAACATGCAAGAGGCTTTAGATGCACTTAGTACACTTTGTTGTTGAATGGGTCTTGTAATTAACAATGAAAAAACTAAATATCAGGTCAGAAATATGAACAAGGGGACTTATTTTTGAATTGATTAAGGCTAGAAAAAGTTGATGTGTACAAATACCTTGGGATGTACTTTGGGTATAAGTCGAACAGTAAAGTGCGTGAGATTCAATACCTGAAGAATGCATGTAAAGGATGTATAAGATCTTTAAGAGCTTTGGCATGGAAGGGAAATGGCACAGGAATTCTTATTTTAAGGATGGTTTATATCAGTACTTTACGTTCAGTTAATGACTATACAGCTCCCATCCTTATAATGTACAGTAAGAAAGTTATTCAAAAGCCACGAGAATCGTTTCAGGTTGTCAACGGAACACTAGAATTGAAATAATGAGAATGGAGTTAGATTTACCAAGTATAGAACATAAGGTAAAGGAACTTTCTGTTGCCGCTACTCTTAGGACCATTAGGAGAGGAGGAGATATAGGTTGTCCCGTACAATATGTGCTTAAATGAATGAACAGATCTTGGCAACGTGTCCAAGTATGCAAGGCTACTGTATAATATTATGATGGAATATGGAGTACATAAATATTGCATTTCATAACAAACTTATTTCAGGTTTAGACCATGGCAGGAAGGATGCAGTGCAGTAGATATTTTAAAGCTTGAGGGGAAAAAAGAAGATTGCATCCCAGTTGTCTACGAAATGTCTTTTTAGAGAAAATAATAGTTTTCCCAGGCGAAACACTGTACGTTTTTATTATGATGGATCATTATTAAGTAACGGTCAAGCAGGATGCGGTGTTTTTATAAGGGAATATTTTATCAAAGAGTGTTATGCAGATGAAACAGTTTGTAAAAGAATTAGTAACAGTAAGTCATCCACGCTGGCTGAACTACACGCAATTTGTGAAGGACTTCAGGTTGCTGTAGAGAAATGTAAAGAAACTTAATTTTTGTTGATAGTAAAATTGCATTGGAAGCCTTGCAGAGTTAAAATAAATGTAACTTTCATATTGTTAATATCTGTAAAAGACTGGTCATAGTAATGCAAGAAAAGGTATGTACTGTAGGGGGCAGTGAAATTTTGCTCAAAGCTGCACTCTTCAGTCATTGTTCCTTATACATATCTAAGACTCCATGCCAAATTTGAAGCTGATATGTCGAGGTTTAGTCTGCCGCATTTTCTACTGAAATTTTTAAATTTACCTACGTACAGTACTAGCCAAACAGCCGCTGTGGCGGTGCAATGTTCTGTTCAGTGTTTATCAACTTTTTTTTCATATCTCTTATTTCATTTAAGTTGTCTTGTTGCAGATGAGTATGGTGCTATGTCTATATTGATTATCAGCCTCATTTTGTCCCTGATCCAAGGGCTCTGACAGACACCAGTTCACAGAACCGGACAAGACTCCCTACACTGGCTGCCGCTTGTGACCGATACTTGATTAGTGATTATGCTGGAGCTGCCATTGCTACTGCCACCTTAACTGACTATGGCATTATCACAAAGGATGACAAGAGTCAGGTTATTGGACCACATAAGCTGCGGGATGAGAGACAAAAATACCGATTTAAGAGGCAAGAAATTGAGATGGCTAGTTTAGATAATTTGACGTCACTCTATTTTGATGGTAAGAAGACCGCCACTCGTGTGATGATAAAGAACGAGAAGACCGAGAAATGGAGTTCGAGGATGATGGTGAAAGATCATTATGTCATCATGGTTGAGCCTGGCAATGAATATCTCACACATGTGACTCCCAAGACTGGACACGGAAAGCAGATTGCCAAAACTATTCACGAGTTTCTGGTGGAGAAAAATCTAACCCAGCAGCCCATTGTGTGTGTTGGTTGTGATGGAACCAATGTAAATGTAGGATCAGAAAATGGAGTCATTCATCATCTTGAAATGTTACTTGATCACCCGCTCCATTATTTCATATGTCAGCTTCACGGAAATGAGCTGCCTTTCCGCGCAGTTTTTTATCACTATGATGGTAAACCAAGTGGTCCTGAGCATTGGCGTGGTCCCATTGGAAAGCAGATCAAGGAGTCTTTGTCTGAGCTTCCAGTTGTCGCCTTCCAGCCAGTCAGTTTCCCTGATTTCCCTGTGTTTAATGATGAAGTGGAGAAAGATCTGTCCTGGGATCAGAAATACCTGTATAGGATTTGTAAAGGAGTTATCACAGGTGTTGTTGAAGATGACTTGGCTGCTATTGAGCCAGGTCCTCCCTGTGTGTCAAGGTGGAACACCTCATGGAGTAGAATCCTCAGGCTGTATGTAGCAACATCAAGACCCAGCCATGAGTTGAAAAGAATTGTCATTACAATAATAAAGTTCAGTGCTCCAATGTGGTTTTACATCAAGATACACCCTTACGTAACACACGGCTCAAGGAACGTATTCCAGTCCCTGCTATATATGAAACACCTGAATAGTGAGGAGACGATAGTGAAGAAGGCTGTCCAGAGAAATGCATACTTCGCCCACACAGATCAACTTCTTCTTGGTATGTGTGCAGATGAGGACATGACTGTTAGAGAAAAAGCTGTCTCAATGATAAGAAAATTAGAGAGGAGAATCAGCAAGAGGAAGAATGCACTGGCAGATCTGAAGAGGAGGAGGAAGATTCTGATGCTGCTGTTGACGAGAATTTGTTAAACTATACTGATGAGGAGGGTAAAGATGGAGATGGGAATGAGGATGTGCCTCCTGTAGTCAACATGAGAAAGGTGGTGACTCCGAAACTAAAGTGGCAAGCAAAAAACTATCATTCCATGATTAACTGGAGGAATGAACTCAAGACTGAGCCTCCTTACATTGCTTCTCTGTCAAATCTATAGGTTAATGACATTCTTGAGACACCATTAGTGGTGCCCAAGTGGCCAAACAGCACTCAGGCGGTCGAGAGAGGCATAAAAGTGATGACTGAAGCTTGCACTGAAGTGACGGGATACGAATCGAGAGATGGATATATTAGGCAAAGATTATTGTCTAGGAAAATGATGCCAAAGTTCCGCACAAAAAAGAATTTCAATATGAACTTGTAATGATTTTCTATACGGTGTACCTGTAAAATAACATGTGAATTAAATCGATGTCACCCATGTAAAATTTATCATTATCCTGGAAAACATTAAATGACACCTAATTTTTGGTATACACTAAAAGTTGACAAAAAGTCGTTCGCGATGCGGCAGGGTAAGTATGCATGAAATGGCATGAAATTTTGCACAGGTGTTTGTTACAGCCATACAAACGATGCCTGAAAAGTGCAGCCTGCAACTCAAATAAAAGTGTTTTTTCCCTGCCCCCTATTGTTCTTGCTTTTCAGGGCTTCGTGGAAGGCCAGCAGCTGGTCCGCTTTCTCTGTGCGGAGCCTGTCGTGGTTCGGGGCGTCGGGTTGGCGGTTCAGGCGGGGGTCGCGGGTAGGAGAGCGTACGCCTACGCATATTTATACGGCTGCTCGGGATCAGTACGCGAGAGAGGACGGGAGCACTGATCCTGGCTGAGACGTGGAAGCTCAAGACTCAGTCGGCGATAGTACTCCTCCGTCCGTACCTGCGCCTTAGTTTGTCGACGTCGCTGGCTGTAAGCCCGCTAGGCTACCAACAACTTTTGGAGCTTCTAAACTTCTAAACGTGGAAAAAGCTCTAAGCTGATTGGCTGGTAAGCGAACGGCAGATGATCAGTCGGCAGTTGTAGGGGAGGGTATCCACTACAGTACCTCCCTGTTTGATAGCTGCTTACTACCTACCTACCTGAGGCGTAATAAGACGAGTTCTTCTTCTACGATTTCACGTCTTTATAATATATGAAAGGATAATATCAATGTAGGACAATGGCATGACGCTGCTAAAGCTACGGCTCTGTACTGAAGAGTAAGAAACGTAAACGCACATTATATATATATATATATATATATATATATATATATATATATATATATATATATATATATATATATATATATATATATATATATATATATATATATACTGTATATGTTGATAACCATATAGGAAACAAGAAAACACGAAGTTCCCAAGGGCTTTCGTGCAATTCACTTATTCAGAGGTGAATACAGACGGAGTAATTATTGACAAGGCTAATATATACAGTAAAGGAAAATGAGATCAAGTCCCTAGAGACAGCAGGTGTCCACAAAATTGTTCAATTTGCACATGCCATTACTCAAATTCATGTTGACAGATTCGGTATGTTTAATGAAACTGGATTCTATAATGTTCCTACTGACAATTGAATTACAAGGTAATATTGAGGAGGCATTATCCCAGTCAATGCAATGCTTGTTATTTCTCAGATGAATGAACAAAGCTTTGGATTCCTGGCCTGTCCTAGCACTATATTTATGCTGTTTAAGTCTAGTTATAAGATCTTTTCCCGTCTGGTCTAAGCAGACCATATTACATTCCTTGCAAGCAACCTTGTAAATGCAGCCGTCTTCATTACTGGGGAAGTTCTTAATTAAAATTTGTTTTACAGTGCACGATTTACTAAATGTTACGTTACATTTACGTTCCAGGTTTTCCGTTATAGAGGAATTTTAGATAATTTTTGGTTAAGTGATAATACTAAGAGATTCTTACTGCCATGGTGAGGTTTAGAATCAGTTCTATAAATGATTTCTTAGTAATGTTAAGGCATTTGTCTATAAAAGAACTAGGGTATTTTAAGTTCAATCCAATATTATAGATACATTTATATTCCTCGTCAATGAATTCCGGACTGCATATTCGTAGAGCACGTAAAAACATTGATGAAAATTCTGACTTTTTTACTTTATTATGGTGGGCAGAATAATAATGAATATATGAACACACGTTAGTAGGTTTCCTATAAATACTCAACTTAAAGGTGTTACCTACTCTGTGGACCAGACAGTCTAGGAATGGTAATTTGCAGTCACTCTCTAATTGTTAAGTAGTGGTAGAAAGGCCTTTAAGTCCTCATTACATGGTCAAAGTCATATTGCATAATCTACACATCTAAACCAAACTGCTGAAGGTGGTAAAATATTACTTAGTAGTTTCTTCTCAAAAAATTCCATATATAAGTTTCTCATCACTGGTGAAAGCGGAAAACCCAACGCAATACTAAATTTCTGAACATAATATTCTCCATTGAATTAAAATTTACAATCCTTAATACACAGTTTGATAAGTTCAATGAAAACATTTTCATGAGACGGGCTGGGGAATGTCCTCCAGGGAGTCCGTGAGGAACTCAAGCAAATCATCAACTGGGACCTTTGATAAGAGTGACGTTACATAAAAACTGACCAGTTTAAAATCATTATTTATGTGTGTGTCAACTAAATTCACATTATTCTTAATATTAGAGTTTGATATATTGCCAACTAGGGGATTTAGTAAAGAAACTAACCATTTAGATAACTTATAAGAAATTGACCCAACTGAGCTAATGGTGGGTCTTGTTGGGTTATTGTGTTTTTTTGTGAGTCTTGATAATACCGTACATGTATGGAAGTGGAGGGGAAGTTGAAAAAACTGTTTAATGAGATTATCTTCACCTCTCACCAGAGACTTAAGTTTTTTGTTAAACTGAGTGTTAACTGTGTTGAGAGGATTATTTATGAGCTTAAAATACGTTGCAACATCACATAAAAGGTCCTTCATTTTATATAGATAATCATCTTTGTTTAAAATCACTAATGTTTTCGCTTTATCTGTTTTAGTAATATGTAAATCCTTATTTTACTTAAGATTTTGGATTGCTTTTGTAACTGTTTGACAATTTGGAATACATGGCTTAGACATAGATGCATATACAATTGTTATGCCATGACTGTGGACCAACTGGCTAAAGACTCGTTGGGCTGGTTCAAGCAGCAATTACTGACGTCATTCAACATCACAGCTCGCCATAGCGGAACTGGCCAATAAGAAAGGGACTATGAGATGGTGTGACCTCACCTCCGGGACAGACCACCCAACTGAATACACCCCAGCCTGCCAATCTACAAGAGGCATTCACCGAAGAACAAATAATACAGATGATCACTATTATGATAGTGACTTTCTCTACGATAATGCAGAAACAAGATACAGCACCGAAAATATAATAAACGCAGTTATGACACAGCTCACAGAAAAGATGCAGGAAGACCAGACCCCCAAAACTCCACAACTACGAGTGGAACAGACGACGCCCTTGAGACATATATCAGACAAGAGGAAGAACTTGCCATCCAAGAGATCACTCAAAACCGTGAAACCTCAAGCCCCTTGCAACAGATCACGAGGAATAGAACAACAAGCACTTACCGTCAGCAAACACACGATCACAGACAAGAGCGACAGCACGAAGAGAGAAGAAAAAGCTCCCGAGATACCTCCCAAAACAAGCAAGCTTCCACCTCCTACTCCTCCCTCAGAGCAGGTGCCCAAGAAACAGCCTCCACTCCTAACGGACGAGGAGGAGAGCGACTCAACCATGAACGCTGAGAGCAACTACAGCACCAGCGACGAGGAGATAATGATAGAATAGCCCCACCTCCTTGTAATCTCAAGATAACACAGTGGAATGTACATGGTCTGACCAACAAACGGCATACTGTACAAGCAGCAGCCATAGCTAAAAATATTGATGTCTTCATTCTGCAAGAAACCCTGATGTCCCAAGATAAACAATTCCGTTTGCCTGGATACCAACAGTACTCTGTACCAAAGGGGCCCAACTCCCATGGCAGCATGATTCTCGTCAGGGCGACCATCCCCAGTTCAGAAGTAGAACCATTTCACTGTGGAGATGGAGTAGAGGCACAAGCTGTTCGGATACACCTGGCAAACGACAGTCTTGTAGTATACAATATCTATAAACCGCCTACCAAACGACTAGAAGCCGGTGAACTACTGACACAAGCAACACAGGAACTTGTGCTCATTGCTGGGGACTTCAATGCCCACCATCCAACGTTCAATTCGACTACAAAAATGAATCAGGATGGTCATCACCTAGTGGAACTGCTGACAGATGTTCCAGAAATAACGCTCATTAATACTGGGGAACCAACACACATACTGGGAGGAACATTGGACCTCACATTCATCTCCACTGAGCTCGTTCCAGTAGCTCAGTGGGAGGTGGATGATGAACTGATCAGTGACCACTTTGAAACGACAACTACTTTGAGAATGGAACTACTCCCTCCTCCCCCCACGTCCGCCACCCAGATGGAATACCAAGAAAGCAAATTGGAAATTATATCAAGATGAACTCCAAAAATGGTTTTCGAACTTTGAACCGGCAGAGGATATTAACCAACTAAACCAGGACCTTACTGATGCCATACAACACGCAGCAGAAAAAGCAATACCAAAAACAAACCCTACAAATAGACACCACAAAGACTACTGGTTCTACAATGACGAAGTCAGAGAACAGAATCACAGAATCAACACATTCAGAAGACATCTCCGACAATACCCTTCCCCTGAGGGAGTGAAACTCGTGAGAGCTGCTGTTCAACATGCTCGTCAAATTACTCAGAAAATTAGGGAGGACAAATGGCTCGAGTGGTGTGCAACCTTTGATGCACACACCAGCCTGAGTGAACTCTGGAGAAAACTTAGGATAGCAACAGGAAAATTGTCCAGATCTCCAGCCCACCCCAGCCACTACAGGAAGCAAAACGCTTGGCAGAGCATTTTGCAGAACGCTCGTCATCAGCAAGTACAACTGGAGAGAGAAGTAGTAGTCAGACATGCAATTGAACACGCTGACACTACAGACTGTCTGTTTACTATAGAAGAAATCAGAAGGGCCAGGAAAACAAGCAAAGACACCGCTCCTGGCAGTGATGGTATAACCTATTCAATGCTCAGCAATGCAGGACTTGCTGGTGAACTTGCTTTCCTAACAGTTATAAACGCATCATGGTCAGCAGGCAAACTCCCGTCAGCTTGGAAAAGAGCAAACATTGTTCCTATTCCCAAACCCAATGATCCCCCGAATTTCAGACCAATATCACTAACAGCATGCATCGGCAAAACCGCCGAAAGGATGGTCCTTACACGACTCCTCTGGAAAACTGGACGACTTCGCCACAATATCTCTGGATTCACCAAAGGTCTTAGCACTGCACACAGTTTGGCCACTCTCCTGGGATCGATTGGTCAAAATAAGGCAATCGTAGTATTCCTTGATCTAGAGAAAGCATTTGAGCTGGCAAATGCACAGGCCATTGTAACCACTCTGGCCCGGAAAGGCGTCAAAGGATGCCTACTGGCTTGGATTGCTGACTATCTCCAAAACAGAACAGCAAGAGTTACTTGTCAAGGACAAGTCTCAGGTCAGCAAAGACTGGAAAATGGCACACCACAAGGAGGAGTTCTTAGTCCAACTCTCTTCATCATCCTCATGGAAAACTTGTGTCGGCTCCCCTTTCATGAGGGTACCAAACTGCTGTGCTATGCTAACGATTTAGCACTGATAGTAAAAGGCAGAAACCAAATCAGCAAAGTCCAAAGAGCACTAGACCTCATCAGTGAAGAATGTATGAGGCTCGGGCTCAAGATATCAATCCCCAAATCGAAAGCCATGAGGTTTGAACACAATGAGCCGGTGACACAACTTCAAATACAAGGTATTGCCCTACAATGGGTCAATGTATGCAAATACCTGGGCATCTGGATTGACAAATGCCTCAAATTTGACACCGAGATAAACTATCTTAGAGACCGAATAGGCAAGAGAGTCAACATGATGAGAGCCATGACAGGACCCAAGGTGGGTGCGGGACATGTAGTCCTAAGAACGCTGTATATACACGCCATTCGATCATTAACAGACTATGCGACACCGGCTCTTAACACACTGTCTGAGGGGCAGTGGGCGAAATTAGAAGTTGCCCAGAATAACGCTATGAGAGCCATCGTCAAGGCGCCTATGTGGACAAAAATTGAAAACTTACACATGGAGACAGGTCTCACATGTCTCCAAACCAGAGCAGAACGATAAACAGCGTGGTTTGCAACAAAACTGATTACCAGGGCTCGGGAGGGTGACATCAAGAATGGACTCTTACGAGCACTGAACCTTAACAGAGATGTCTTTAACAAGAAAACATGGCTATTGTGCGCAGCTGACGCTGTAAATCGACTGGAATTGAAAGACACAATCCTCAGCAAAAGGACCTGATACAATGATTCCAGACTATAGCACCCCAGCACCGTGGGAGTCCCCGCCAGCAGTCTTCAACATTCTAAAAACTGGGACAAGAAAGGCTGACTGTAACCCACATGAACTCCGACAGATAGCAGAGAGAAACATGAAGGCTCTAACACCTCACAATAGTACAGTGTATTACACAGACGGTTCTGTAGAGACCACCAGTACGAAGGCAGGAGCAGCCTTCACTATAGAAGGAGGTAACACATCGCTTGGAGAACTTCAGATGGATGCTCTACTTTGCAAGTTGAGCTAGCTGCCATACTTGGAGCCCTAAGACACGCTTCCATAAACAGTCAACAAGGCATTGTAATACACACTGACTCACGATGTGCTATTGAAGCACTACAATGCAGAGAGCATAGAGACAACATTCATCTCATAACATCCGTTATTGGACTACTGCAAGGTTTAAAACTACAAGATCGGCAAGTTATCATTAACTGGGTGCCCAGTCATATCGGAATCCCAGGGAATGAACGAGCTGATGCTGCTGCCAAGGCTGCGTTAGAACAGCGAAACATTGAGATGAACATCCCGCCCGGTCAGGAGCAGATAAAGAAGACCACAATAACACGAACTGTCCAGTCGAAAATAGAGAAACATAGAAGATTAACACCAGTATCACGATCGGCCAGGTGGTACTATCTGGTCACGAATTATGAGAGACCACAACTCATGAAGGATATAACAAGAAGGGAAAAAGCCATCTTCCACCGACTGATACTGGGATACCCATGCGTTTGGGAAATTATTGAACAAGTACCAGCAGAGCAGCGAGACCTGCGACAGCGGAGTAGAAAACACACTGCAGCAGTACCTCATAGAGTGCCCTCAAACACAATTAGCTAGGAGAAACATACAACCCCCTATCACAGCAGAGAAGGTTGCCAAAAGATTAACCACCAACCACTCTCAAGAAACCCTACAGTTTCTTACCGAGCATCCACCCCCACGCTAGAGGCGGAGATGTACAGCTAACTAAAAAGATGCAGGTAATTTATCCTAGCAGTGGGCTGACCAGCATTTTAGCTTAAGGTCTGCGTAGGTAATATTCCTACAAATCTTTATAAAAAAATACCCTATATAATATATATTTAAAATTTTCTAACATCCCCTCTGAAGTGCTAATGCAATGAAATCATTTGCATTTTGATAATCCAGATATCTAACATTATTTTATAATTACAGGTCTGCTTACCAATTGTGAACACATTTAGTTTGAATGTTCTATGAACCAATCAGCTATTAGCATGGAAGAGGGGCGTAGCTTACGGGCCAAGTTAGCGTGGAAATTCTATAATGAGGTATATATATATATATATATATATATATATATATATATATATATATATATATATATATATATATATATATATATATATATATATATATACAATGCAGTGCTAGGGAGTTGCTGTGTGGTGAGGAGCTTGTTATGCGGAGGTCTTGTTGGTTTAAGAGCGTTGAGTAGAATCCTTTTTACAGTTGTTGTTGTTGTTGTTGTTGTTGTTGAGCTTGTCGGACCGTAGTCCGATACGGACCGTAGTCCGACACGGACCTTTGCCTATAGGCGGCCCGTTCGGTGGTTCTGGCTGGAGCTCTTGGAGCAGCCAGACCAGATTGGGATTGGAGGTTGTCATACCTGCAGATATGGAAGGATACTGCAGGTCGCAAGTGTGAGCAGACCCCCGATCAGTGGACGCTTACCACCAACCCCAACTCTTGGACGTGGTCAGTTTTGGAGTGGCGCGCCCCCCGAACTGGGGTCCGCACTTGCTGAGAGAGGATACTTTCTAAGCTATCTGGGTGGTGGGTATCGTGTGATGACCCGGAGAAGGTGGTGAATGTGCTTTGTTTGGGCCTTTCGGGTTAGAGTGGCCGCTGGTGTTGTGTGTGCTTCTTGGAAGTTTTGAATTCTGTTTCGGAGACTTTGTGTGACTTCGTAGTCGAGGAGATAGTGTTCAAGTGGGTTGGCTGCTGGCTCCTGACAGTAGGTGCATTCCATGACGTCATTTCCGATCATCTGCCAGGAGCACTTGTACCCTAGTCATAGTCGATGAAGGCTGACTTGGGTTTGTCTTGGTGTTTTCTTGTCCGCGAAAGGTGGTTCCCCTTTTGTAGCCGCCAGGTACCATTTGGCTGATTGGGAACCGGCATTGAATGCGTGAAGGAAGCTCTTTTGGATGTGGAACTTGCTAGTCTTTTTGAGGTGATTCTTGATCTGTTGCACGCTTGCTGGAACTTGAATGTGTACGCTACTAGAACGTGTGGCTGCCTTGGCTGCTTCGTCTGCCACGTCGTTTCCCCCGATCCCTACATGACTGGGAATCCAGTGTGAGACGACTGGGCGGTTTTGTCTTTGGAATTCCTGTAGCTGTGCGAGGATCGAGATTATGATGTGGACGTTGTCTCTTGGTTGACTGTGTTACAGCGCCTGCATGGCCGATTTCGAGTCCGTGTGAATTATGATGGACTTGTTGTGTTGTGTTGCAGCGTGTTGTAGGGCCTTTGAGATTGCTACCAGCTCTGTTTGTAGGGTGGAGCAGTCATTGGAAAGTCTCCATCGGAGGGTCTGACCTTGGGTGTAGAAGGCCGCTCCGGATCTATGATGTATTGGGTCCACCGAGCCGTCTGTGAAGTATGATGCTACATCAGCCGGTGTCTCGGTGGCTATGGCTTCGAGAGTTATTTTTTTGAGGTCCTCCTTCTGGAGGTTGGCTTTGCTATCGCCTAGGTCGGTAATTTCGAATGTGGCTGGTGGAGGGCTCCATGGTGGAGGAACAACGTAACCATTGTCTCGTGTGTCTTGGTTGTTCTTGACGAGTGTTTCTGCTTGCATGTGTCGGATGACTTCGCTTGCCTCGTGCGACCAGGTGGCCCCTCTCACTCTGTGGTCGAGGTGGAGGGAGGCACTGATTCGAATTTTGGCAACTGTGGGCTTGTCTGATCTACAGATTTTGGCGAGGAGACCGGCTGTCACCTACTTGACTCGTACTTCCAGGGGTGGTAGTTCGGTTTCCATTTGCAAATTGCAGATTCTGGTCCACATGGGTGCTCCGAGCATGGTCCTGAGAGCATTATTTTGGATGACTTCTAGCTTAGCTATTTGGTCTTCTCTCAGTCCAATGAGTGCTGCAGCACTGTAATCTACCAGCGATCTGATGGCGGCCGTGTAGTAGGCTTTGAGCACATGAAGGTTTGCTCCTGCGGATTTGCTGGTGAGCGACCTCATTATATTGTGTCTGCTCTTCGTCCTGCGCCTAAAATACTCGAGTTGCGGCTTCAAGGTGAGTTTCTGGTCAAACCAGATTCCAAGACACTGGTGGGCGTTGGTCCAGACTACCGGCGTGTTTTGTATGGAGAGCATCTTGTCTGGTGTGTCTGAGCAGATGGCCATCGCTTTCGACTTGGCTGGATTTATCTTGAGTCCAAGTCTGTTGCACTCCTCTTCTATAAGTTGGAGTGCGTGTTGCGTGTTGGCTAGTCTGTTTGATCCTTTTACTATAAGCTGTAAGTCGTCTGCATAGCATAGGAGCTTGACTGTTTGTCTGAAAGGAAGTTTGACAAGATTTTCCATCAGGACATTGAACAGCATTGGACTGAGGATGCCTCCTTGTGGGGTTCCGTTTTCATGGACCCTGTAGCTTGAGGTTGCTCCCTGAAAGCGTACTCTTGCTTCTCTCTGTGTGAGGTAGTTCTGGATCCACCCCAGCAACCTTCCTTTGACGCCTTTTTCAGCGAGCGTCGTTGTAATGGCCAGTGGATTTGCTAGTTCGAAGGCCTTCTCAAGGTCGAGGAAGACCACCAGAGCTGGTTTGTAGTCCACTGTGCTGAGTATCTCGGCGATGTTGTTGCCTGTGCCGGTGTTCTCGGTGTAAGCAAAGATGTGAGGGTGTGGGCTGCCTACTTTCCAATTGAGTCGGTTGAGAGCCATTCTTTCTCCCGTCTTCGCTATGCAGCTGAGAAGGGAGATGGGCCTCGGTTTATCTGGTTCTCTGGGCTTCGGAATGGGCTGTATATCTGCCTTCTTCCATTCCGGTGGGAGTCTTTGTGCTGTCCACGAAGCATTGATGACTTGTAGCAGAGCCTCGTGTCCGGCTGTACCGGCATGGGAAAGCATGGAGTAGGTTATCCTGTCGGCCCCTGGTGCTGTGTCCTTGCTTTGTTTTAGCGACTTCTGGAGTTCTTGCTGGTTGAAAGGTCTGTCAGTGTCATCTTCACTGTTGCAGGCCTCTTCGATCATCTGGAGTCTGACCTGTCGCAGACGCCGTTGTGTCTCCTCCGCCTGTCTCGGGAGGTTTTCGTTACTGCTCGGTCAGAGAACAGTTTTGCAAGTCTCTCGGCTTCCTCTTCTGGGTTGGGATGGGTTGGTGGTGGTAGTGTTGCCTTCCCAGATGCCCTTCGGATCTGGGCCCACATTTTGCCAAGGGAGGTGTGCTCGTTCAGTTCGGAGCACCACTTGAGCCAGCTTACGTTTTTTATTTCTTCCTTCTCTTCCGTGGTATCCTTAACTATGACTTGCAGGAGATGTCTGTTTGTTTCTGTGGGATGTCTCCGCTCCGATGCTCTTCCCCCATTAATGGAAACCAAGGCGCGACCTCGGAGGAGGGTATGCTGACTTGACCAAGATCATACATCCTCTTGTTGACGTCTGCCTGAAATGCCTCCTGTATGTCTTGTAACCACTGAATTTGAAACAGTGGTGTTCTTGTAGAAGTGTTTCTTGTAGCAGTATAATGTCAAGCTTGTCCTTGGCTGCTGCTTCTTGCAGGAGGTGTTTCTTGTTTTCGATGCCCTGAGCATTCCATGTAAGGATGTTCAGGGTGCTGATGTTTTCCACCACTGTTTCATCGTAGACTTCTGGTGGTCCTCGATGGAAATGTTCAGGTCCGATTCCGACTAGATCAGGTTCATATCTTCTTCTGTGGTTTTTGCCTTCTGGGCCGTGGTTCGGTTCAGGGGAGTTGAAACGTCCAATTTCTTTCTGGGAGCTGTCGGTATCTTTGGTTCTCTTGTGGCCTTTTTCGGCGTAGAGTGTACCTCGGCTGTCACTCGTGTGGGGACCGGCGTGGCGTCCTCCACTGAGGTGGCTGGAGCTGTGGCGACTTGCCCGAGGACGCTCCCTATGATTGTTTGGAGCTGTGTGGGTTGGATCTTGTGGCCCATTAGTCCGGCTAGGCCCTCCGCGAAGGTTGTCAGTACCTTGGCTAGGTCTGATACGTGTATCATTCCTTCTGGTGCCTTGGTGTGTGCTGCTTTTGTTTTTTTCGTGGTTGTCGTTGTCTGCTGCTTGGGTGGCTGAGGTGTGGCCGGAGTGAGGCCAGGAAACTGGGCTGCACTTTGGGTGTTGACCGGCTGAGGAGGTTGGCTGTGTTGTTTTGGCCTTTGGGTTCCCCACACGAAGGTACTTGGTGGGGCTGGTGTGCAGGCGGTGGGGGCCGGTCTTACTGCTTGTCGGTTTGCCGGACCCTCTTTGTCCTCTCGGGGCATCAAGGGTTCCAGGCGTGGTGTTTACCCCCGCAGTTGGCACACTTGGGGGCTATTTTTTCTCAATTTTTCAACTTGGTGAGGCAGGAGTGTGTGTCGGGCTTCTGCGCGCAGACTGCGCAGATTTCCTTGTACGTGCAGCTCGTCTGATGGTGCCCGTATTTCTGGCATCTGAAGCACCGCAGGGGCTCCGGGGCGAAGGGCCTCACTTCGTAGATCCCCCAGGTTTTGAGGTCTATGGTGCTGGGGGGTGGACCGTAGTGCGTTATGAGCACTTGTTTTGTGGTGGCCGTCTTGTCGGACGGGGGAGAGCATCTCTCGGCTTTTAGGATCTTCGGGTGGTTCTCCAGGGGTTCGAGGGGTAGTTCCTTTGGGTACCGGAGGACTACCGACTTCATCAGTTTCTGGGCGGGGTCCAGCTTGGTTGATGCAACGGTGGTGGTGTTTTCCAGGTAAGTGTCGAGGG
>NW_024731130.1:0-12672 GCF_018991925.1 Homarus americanus | reverse complement strand
GTAACAATAATATATACTCACTGGTGTTAACATCAGCGTCAAGTAACTTCACCCTTATGTCAAGGTGGCCGTGTCTTGCTGCTACAGTACAGTACAGTACAGAGGTAGTAACAATAATATTCCCACTGGTGTTAACATCAGCTACAGGGTCAAGTAACTTCACCCTTATGTCAAGGTGGCCGTGTCTTGCTGCTACAGTACAGTACAGTACAGAGGTAGTAACAATAATATACTCACTGGTGTTAACATCAGCTACAGGGTCAAGTAACTTCACCCTTATGTCAAGGTGGCCGTGTCTTGCTGCTACAGTACAGTACAGTACAGAGGTAGTAACAATAATATACTCACTGGTGTTAACATCAGCGTCAAGTAACTTCTCCGTTATGTCAAGGTGGCCGTGTCTTGCTGCTACAGTACAGTACAGTACAGAGGTAGTAACAATAATATACTCACTGGTGTTAACATCAGCGTCAAGTAACTTCTCCGTTATGTCAAGGTGGTGGCTGTGTCTGTTGCTACAGCACAGCATACAGTACAGAGGTAGTAAATAATAAAATACTCACTGGTGACAGATCAGCGTCGCTAACTTCACCCTTATGGTCAAGGTGGTTGTGTCTTATTGCCACAGTAACAGCACAGTACAGCAGTTGTACAGAGGTAGTAACAATAAAATACTCACTGGTGTTAATATCAGCGTCAAGTAACTTCACCCTTATGTCAAGGTGGCCGTGTCTTGCTGCTACAGTACAGTACAGTACAGAGGTAGTAACAATAATATACTCACTGGTGTTAATATCAGCGTCAAGTAACTTCTCCGTTATGTCAAGGTGGCCGTGTCTTGCTGCTACAGTACAGTACAGTACAGAGGTAGTAACAATAATATACTCACTGGTGTTAACATCAGCGTCAAGTAACTTCTCCGTTATGTCAAGGTGGCCGTGTCTTGCTGCTACTCTTAATGGTGTCCCACATGCTGCAACACCACAGTTATTATGGTCACTACTTGTATCTCCCCACTAGTGTCCATGACTCCTTGTGGAGTAGTGTATATTGTCTTATCTGTCTATCCTTTTATAGACAGACAGACAGACAGACAGACAGAGATAGATAGATAGATAGATAGATAGATAGATAGATAGATAGTGAAATGGACAGACAGACAGACAGACAGAGATAGATAGATAGATAGATAGATAGACAGATAGTGAAATGGACAGACAGACAGACAGACAGAGATAGATAGATAGATAGATAGATAGACAGATAGTGAAATGGACAGACAGACAGACAGACAGAGATAGATAGATAGATAGATAGTGAAATGGAGAGACAGACAGACAGATTGATTGAGTGATTGATTGATTGACAGACAGGCAGACATATTTACAGACATATTTACTAATATATTTAACAAATTTGTGGTCAATTTGTTGAATAAATTTCCCAAATCATAAATCAACTTGTAACTAATAACTGGTAGAAAAGTTTATTGATTTTAAACAAATATTATCTTTTACCAGAGGGACGAAAACAACACAAAAGTTACCACCATAACTTACCATATGTGCCGTCAGCCTTAACACCTTCTTGTAGTAATGTTTCCACCTTGTCCAGATGACCTCCTCTTACTGCCCACACCAGGGCCAGATCTGACCAACACCAACTATTACTGGTGGCTCTCACTATAACACACACACACACACACACACATACGCACACACATACATACACACACACATACATACATACATACATACATACATACATACATACATACATACATACATACACAACCACACACACACACACGTGTATATATTTGTATTACACTAAATAGGGATACCTACTGATTAGCGATAAGTTCTATATATTTCTGTTTTTTGGAATCTTCTGGATGGCCATAAGGGATCATATATTTCATATAAAAGCATATAAATGATTAACTTCATACAAAACCTAACCTGACCAGACCTGACCTAACCTGACCTGACCTGACCTGACCTGACCTGACCTGACCTAACCTGACCTAACCTAACCTGACCTGACCTGACCTAACCTAACCTAACCTTGTGCAGTGTTGACTGAGGTGCCGCTCTCTAGGAGGAGGTTCACCACCTTCTCGTGGCTGTAATGTATTGCCCAGTACAGAGCCTCGCCTTCAAACAGAGAAAGATCAGTGGTAATATTTGATTAACACATAGATAGATTTTGTAGATTAAACATACATTAATTATTTCAAACATGAACACGCTTTCGGAGGACGCATTTAATATATACTTATTGTTACCACAATAAGACATACTAATTACGCATCAGTAATATTTCAATGTTATTCTAATCTCTTTAAATGTTAGTTTTTGCATAATGTAATATTATTGATAAGTAATTAGTCTTAGTATGGCTTATTGTGGGTAAAACAATCTCACAACAGGGGCGAATCCAGGATTATCAAAAGGGGGTCCAAGAGGTTGTGGGTGGGGGACAATGGTGAGGACAGCATCCCAACCCAGCTGGGGCGGGGGGGGGGGCGCTGTAAGACCCCAGATAATTGTTTAAAAGTGACCAATATTATGGTCATTTTGAGGCCATGTTATATTCGGAGATAATCTGAGGTCAATAGTTATTACTTTTTACTATATAAAAACGCCTGAGTACAATACTGTATTAAAGAAAAACTATTATAATTTGGTGATGAAACGGGAGGTCGGGCAGTGATTATAGTAGTACCTGGTGTGTGGTAATAAAAACATACTTAGGTCTGTTAGGACGTGCTTGATAATACCCATCTTTGGGATGACATAACTCACTGCTACAATCTTTATCCCTCAATAGGTATTTGACCAAAATGTGGGCTAATAATACCCAATATTTAGGCCAAGTTCACCACAAATTGGTATACATTACTGACCCGTTATAAAGTGCTTCCTGCACAGTGTTCTGGGCTACAACATAACCATAGCTTTCTTCTTTCACTTATTAATTTGTTGCCTTCCTCTCTCCGAGTTGATATCTTGGGTATTTGATAAAGGGAAAGGCTGGAGTGCTTACTGCATTTATTTCCACAAGCAAGAATGTGTGGCATCGCTACAGCAGCCACCAAGCCACTAAAAGTTAATAACATTAGCCCACGTCCGTAAGATTTCACTTGTTTACAATCTCATGTGCTCTCAGGTTCGCGCGCTTACCCATAATGCCCCTTAATAGTGACGTCACAGTTTGATGATTATTGTAAATCCTCTGTTCAGTCAGTCAGTCAGTCTATCTAAGTCGGTCAGTTATTTAAGTCAGTAAATTTAAGTCGGTCAGTTATTTCAGTCAATAAATTTAAGTCAGTCAGTTATTTAATTCAGTCAGTTATTTAAGTCAGTCAGTAACTTAAGTCAGCCAGATATTTAAGTCAGTCAGTCTATCGAAGTCGGTCAGTTCTTTAAGTCAGTCAGTTATTTAAGTCAGTTAATCTAAGCCAGTCAGGTATTTAAGTCAGTCAGTTATTTAAATAATTAATCTAAGCCAGTCAGTTATTTAAGTCAGTCAATCCAAGTCAGTCAGTTATTTAAGTCAGTCAGTTATTTAAGTCAGTCTATTTAAGTCAGTCAGTTATTTAAGTCAGTCAGTTATTTAAGTCAGTCTATTTAAGTCAGTCAGTTATTTCAGTCAGTCAGTTATTTAAGTCAGTCACTCTATCTAAGTCAGTCAGTTATGTAAGTCAGTCAGATATTTAAGTCAGTCTATTTAAGTCAATCAGTCTATTTAAGTCAGTCAGTCTATTTAAGTCAGTGAGTCCACTTAAGTCAGTCAGTTATTTAAGTCAGTCAGTTATTTAAGTCAGTCAGATATTTAAGTCAGTCAGTTATTTAATTCAGTCAGTTATTTAAGTCAGTCAGTAACTTAAGTCAGCCAGATATTTAAGTCAGTCAGTCTATCGAAGTCGGTCAGTTCTTTAAGTCAGTCAGTTATTTAAGTCAGTTAATCTAAGCCAGTCAGGTATTTAAGTCAGTCAGTTATTTAAGTCAGTTAATCTAAGCCAGTCAGTTATTTAAGTCAGTCAACCCATTAGTCAGTCTAAGTAAGTCAGTTATTTAAGTCAGCCAGTTATTTAAGTCAGTCATTCTATCTAAGTAAGTCAGTTATTTAAGTCAGTTATTTTTGACAGTTATTTAAGTCAGTTATTTTTGACAGTTATTTAAGTCAGTCATTTATTTAAGTCAATCAGTTCTTTAAGTCAGTCAGTTATTTAAGTGAGTCAGTTATTTAAGTTAGTCACTTATTTAAGTCGGTCAGTTATTTAAGTCAGTCAGTTATTTAAGTCAGTCAGTGAGTCAGTTTATTAAGTTAATAAATGTTATTAAATGATCTTGGTGTTTAAACGCTGCCGAGTGTTAAGATGGCCGGTGTTAACGATATACCACGAACTAGATGGTTAGTGTTAGACATGTACCACGACCATAATAACTAAGGGTGTTTTACTTCACGTCAAGAGCCTTACTAACTCATTCTAACCTAAAGTGACTTAATATATTTACCCTTTGGTTAGTATGATTTGGTTTAGTTGTTGACTTATGAAATAAGTTATATTCGGTGGTTCCGACGTTCGTGGTATTTATTACCCAATCATAGATAATTATTAATTATCTAAATTATTAATTAGTAGACGACATAACCTTTTTAAAAGTATTTTTAGACAATTACCTATTTCCCAAACATTATGACAGTTTATTATACAATGTATATTGATGTTTTTAAATACTTAATGTCGGCTCAAGATGTCCGGGTTTATGTTAATAATTTACCCCATATATCACTTGAGTAACTTTACAAGTAATTTACTCATTGTCATATATGTATTTATTCATCTATAACTTTAACTATGTTTTTATCCTCTATGTATTTAAGTTTATTAATTTATAATTAATTATAAAATATAAGAGTGATCAATGTTTTAACGGAAATATTATTCAACACTTTTATTACGTCATCTACGCCACTGATCATGTAAATAAAAAAATAAATTAAATAAAACAGGATAATCTTAAAAATAAACGAATAAGAAATGAAGTTAAATATTTATAATAAAAATAGCTTATTATAGGTGTGTTTCCCCTGACATGGTGCAGCCAGTCACTCAGTCAGTCGCCCACCAGCCTCGGGTGTGAGTGTGTCGTCCTCCGTCAATAAACATCGTTACAAGTATATTTGTGAATTATTTTTAATAAGTTAATAATGCAGTTTTCCGAAAACACATTTAAAGTGTTACATCGTTGATATAAAGCCGTTAAATATTTGAGATAAGTCATAATAAAGGTTATATATAACAATGCTTAGGTGTTTTAATGCCAGCTGACCAACTGGGCGGGGCCAAGTAAATATGTTGCCAACTATGATTTTCACCAATTTTCCCCCTAAAATATTGTTTATTATATACCCCAACTGTACCTACACCAAGCTCCCTCAATACAATATACCAAACATATTACTGAAATAACATTATTGTTTTAAGTGACTACCTCACTGGGTGTGAGTGTCTAGCGCCACGAGCTTCATGTGTGTGCTTGATCCAGCTCCTAACTCTAAACATAACTAACGTATTTCCTCCATCAGTTATAATAAAGATACATATTTATGTGTATAAATAGAGTAATAAAATAACAACAAAAATATTGATTATATTAGACTCGAGGATAAACAAACAAACAATAAATAAAGGCAATATGTATGATAACTTATTATTAAAGTTTATTAATATCCCGCGGTGTAGTTTATTGTTATTTATATTACAAATAACTAGAAGGACACTTACCATCGTTAACGTCAGCACCATTATCTATCAGGGCCTTTACTACCTCCAGGTGACCGCCCCGTGCTGCCGCCTCTAGTGCCCCGCCTGTAACTCTGGGTGAGTGAATGGGTGAGTGTTAGCGAGTTTGAAACTATGGGTGAGCGTATGGGTGAGTGTATGTGTGAGTGTTACTGTGTTTGTAGCTATGGGTGAGTGAATGGGTGCGTGTTAGAGAGTTTGTCACTATGGGTGAGTGTATGTGTGAGTTTTAGCGAGTTTATCACTATGGGTGAGTGTATGGGTGAGTGTTGCTAACTTAGTCACTATGGGTGAGTGTATGGGTGAGTGTTACTAACTTTGTCACTATGGGTGAGTGTATGTGTGAGTGTTACTGTGTTTGTCACTATGGGTGAGTGTATGGGTGAGTGTTACTGAGTTTGTCACTATGGGTGAGTGCATGTTTGAGTGTATGGGTGAGTGTTAGCACTTACCCATAGTGACAAACTCACTAATACTCACACAAAAACTCACCCATACACTCACCCATAGCTACAAACATAGTAACACTCACACATACACTCACCCATACACTCACCCATAGCTACAAACACAGTAACACTCACACATACACTCACCCATTCACTCACCCATAGCTACAAACATAGTAACACTCACACATACACTCACCCATACACTCACCCATAGTGACAAACTCACTAACAGTCACCCATACACTCACCCCATACACTCACTCATAGTGACCAACTCACTAACACTCACCCATGCACTCACCCAAAGTTACAAACTCGCTAGCACTCACCCATACACTCACTCATACACTCACCCATAGTGACAAACTCGCTAACACTTACACATACACTCACCCATAGTGACAAACTCGCTAACACTCACACATACACTCACCCATAAACTGACCCATAGTTACAAACTCGCTAACACTCACCCATAGTTACAAACTCGCTAACACTTACCCATACACTCACCCATAGTGACAAACTCACTAACACTCACAGAAAAACTCACCCATAGTTACAAACTCGCTAACACTCACACATACACTCACCCATAAACTCACCCATAGTTACAAACTCGCTAACACTCACCCATAGTTACAAACTCGCTAACACTTACCCATACACTCACCCATAGTGACAAACTCACTAACACTCACACAAAAACTCACCCCATACACTCACCCATAGTTACAAATTTGCTAACACTCACCCATACACTCACACATACACACACCCATAGTTACAAACTCGCTAACACTCACCCATACACTCACCCATAGTTACAAACTCGCTAACACTCACCCATACACTCACCCATAGTTACAAACTCGCTAACACTCACCCATGCACTCACCCATAGTGACAAACTCGCTAACACTCACCCATAGTTACAAACTCGCTAACACTCACACTCACACTCACACTAACACTCACCCATAGTGACAAACTTACTATAACTCACCCATTCACTTACCCATAGTGACAAACTCGCTAACACTCACCCATAGTTACAAACTCGCTAACACTTACCCATACACTCACCCATAGTGACAAACTCACTAACACTCACAGAAAAACTCACCCATAGTTACAAACTCGCTAACACTCACACATACACTCACCCATAAACTCACCCATAGTTACAAACTCGCTAACACTCACCCATAGTTACAAACTCGCTAACACTTACCCATACACTCACCCATAGAGGACAAACTCACTAACACTACACAAAACTCACCATACACTCACCCATATTACAAATTTGCTAACACTCACCCATACACTCACCCATACACGTACCCATAGTGACAAACTCACTAACACTCACCCATACACTCACCCATAGTGACAAACTCACTAACACTTACCCATACACTCACCCATAGTTACAAACTCGCTAACACTCACCCATACACTCACCCATAGTGAGAAACTCACTAATACTCACACAAAAACTCACCCATAGTTACAAACTCGCTAACACTCACACAAAAACTCATCCATACACTCACCCATAGTGACAAACTTACTATAACTCACCCATTCACTTACCCATAGTGACAAACTCGCTAACACTCACCCATACACTCACCCATAGTTACAAACTCGCTAACACTCACCCATACACTCACCCATAGTTACAAACTCGCTAACACTCACACAAAAACTCATCCATGCACTCACCCATAGTTACAAACTCGCTAACACTCACCCATGCACTCACCCACAGTTACAAACTCGCTAAGACTCACCCATGCACTCACCCATAGTTACAAACTCGCTAACACTCACCCATACACTCACCCATAGTTACAAACTCACTAATACTCACACAAAAACTCACCCATACACTCACCCATAGTTCAAGAAACCTGCTAACACTACCCACACTCACCCATAGTTACAAACTCGCTAACACTCACCCATACACCACCCATAGTTACAAACCTACTAATACTCACAAAAACTCACCCATACACTCACCCATAGTTACAAACTCACTAACACTCACCCATACAGTCACCCATAGTTACAAACCACTAATACTACACAAAAACTCAACGTATACACTTCACCCATATTATAAACTCACTAATACTACACAAAACTCACCCACACTCACCCACAGTTACAAATCACTAATACTCCACACAAAAATTACCCATACACTTCACTCCATAGTTACAAACTCACTAATACTCACACAAAAACTCACCCATACACTCACCCATAGTTACAAATTTGCTAACACTCACCCATACACTCACACATACACTCACCCATAGTTACAAACGCACTAACACTCACCCATACACTCACCCATTCACTCACCCATTGTGACAAACTCACTAACACTCACCCATACACTCACCCATTCACTCACCCATAGTTACAAACTCACTAATACTCACACAAAAACTCACCCATACACTCACCCATAGTTACAAACTCACTAATACTCACACAAAAACTCACCCATACACTTAGCCATAGTTACAAATTTGCTAACACTCACCCATACACTCACCCATAGATACAAACGCACTAACACTCACCCATACACTCACCCATTCAATCACCCATTGTGACAAACTCACTAACACTCACCCATACACTCACCCATAGATACAAACGCACTAACACTCACCCATACACTCACCCATTCAATCACCCATAGTGACAAACTCATTAATACTCACACAAAAACTAACCCATTCACTCACCCATTCAATCACCCATTGTGACAAACCCACTAACACTCACCCATACACTTACCCCATACACTTACCCATTGTTACAAACTCACTAACACTCACCCATTCACTCACCCATAGTGACAAACTCACTAACACTCACACATTTATCCTGTGAGGAAAATGAGGAAAAAATTCCCCTCACTTGCATCCCAATCTGGCCCAGTTCAAAGCTTTCTCTCCCTACTCTCTCCCTCTCTCTCTAGTTCTATCTCCCTTTCATCCTTCCTCCCTTACGCTAATTCCATCTTTATTTATTGTTTTCATTCTTTTCCCATTCATCATCATCATCATTTCTCTCTCGATCTCTTTCTGTCTGTCTGTCTGTCTATCTGTCTATCTGTCTGTCTGCCTGTCTGTATCGTCTCTTACTCTCTCTCTCTCTTTTCTCTCTCTCCCTTAAACTAAACCCTTTCCCCTACCTATATCAACGACACACACACACACACACACACACACACACACTCAATATAAATACCAACTTTGCATGTCAGTCTGCCACGTAAATTTGCAATTACTTACCATGCAACGTGATAGAGGCCTGCTACTGCTACTTTGTTCCTTAATTTATGTAGTTTTGATGTTACTTTATGTAGTTTTAAGTAACTTTGTGGTTTTTATGTAAGTTTATGTAGTATTATGTAGCTAGAGGCCTATGTGGTTTTTAGTTTATGTAGTGTTATGTAACTTGGCGGTTGCTGCGCTTGAAAGTATGAATGATACCGTAGACTTATTTGATGGAGGGCCACTACCCTTCACCCCAGAGAGGAACCTACACCCCCAGAAACAGGACTCATACCCCCATAAACTGTCCCCATTCCCCCAGAAACGTACCCTACACACACACACACACACACACACACACATCTCCCCCATAAACGAAACTACACCTTCTTTGGGTATAAACTTGTGTATATATTCTCCCTTCTTACGTCACCTGTGTTTACTCCCCACACCCCACACCCCACACACCCCACAACAGTTGTGATGGGTGATCCCTTGTATTGAAAAGACATAGGGAGGGTAATACTCTTTGTGTTTATGGCGACACCTGGCAACTGTGTGGTGTTGGTGAGTGAGGGAGAGAGGGAGGGAATGAGGGAGGGAATGTTGGTGGGAGGTGGTGATGGTGGGGGAGGAAAGGTGGGGGAGTGGGGGAGAAGAAAGAGGAGGTAGAAGACATTGAAAGAATGAGATGGGTTGGTAAAAGTATTAATAAAGAGAGAGAGAGAGAGAGAGAGGATGAAATGGGAGAAGCGGAAGAAGGAAAAGGAATAAGAAGATAGAGAGATAAATAGACGAAAAACAGAAGAAACAGACAGACAGACAGACAGATAGAAAGATACGTAAAAATACACTTTAATATTTTCTTGTACTCACCCATAAGAGGTAAGTTATGACCGTCACTCATAAGTTACTGTCACTCATAAGTTACCGTCACTCCCTCCAAAGTATACCTAACATACACGGGTTATACATACTGTACACTCCTTGGTATACATTGAATAATACGTATATATATTATGTATTTTCTGAGATATGAATTTCTGTTTAGTAAAATATAGATAAATATATTGCATAAAGCTACTTAACGTTACTTACGGTTATATACAGCTACTTAAATAACTTGAAGTATCAGAAAGTTACTTAATTTTACACAAACTACGTAACACTACATAAAGTAACATAATAACTACATAAAGTTACATAACACTACATAAACTAAAAACCACATAGGCCTCTAGCTACATAATACTACATAAACTTACATAAAAACCACAAAGTTACTTAAAACTACATAAAGTAACATCAAAACTACATAAATTAAGGAACAAAGTAGCAGAAGCAGGCCTCTATCACGTTGCATGGTAAGTAATTGCAAATTTACGTGGCAGACTGACATGCAAAGTTGGTATTTATATTGAGTGTGTGTGTGTGTGTGTGTGTGTGTGTGTGTGTGTGTGTGTGTCGTTGATATAGGTAGGGGAAAGGGTTTAGTTTAAGGGAGAGAGAGAAAAGAGAGAGAGAGAGTAAGAGACGATACAGACAGGCAGACAGACAGATAGACAGATAGACAGACAGAAAGAGATCGAGAGAGAAATGATGATGATGATGAATGGGAAAAGAATGAAAACAATAAATAAAGATGGAATTAGCGTAAGGGAGGAAGGATAAAAGGGAGATAGAACTAGAGAGAGAGGGAGAGAGTAGGGAGAGAAAGCTTTGAACTGGGCAAGATTGGGATGCAAGTGAGGGGAATTTTTTCCTCATTTTCCTCACAGGATAAATGTGTGAGTGTTAGCGAGTTTGTCACTATGGGTGAGTGAATGTGTGAGTGTTAGTGAGTTTGTCACTATGGGTGAGTGAATGGGTGAGTGTTAGTGAGTTTGTCACTATGGGTGAGTGAATGGGTGAGTGTTAGTGAGTTTGTCACTATGGGTGAGTGAATGGGTGAGTGTTAGTGAGCTTGTCACTATGGGTGAGTGAATGTGTGAGTGTTAGTGAGTTTGTCACTATGGGTGAGTGAATGGGTGAGTGTTAGCGAGCTTGTCACTATGGGTGAGTTTTTGTGTGAGTGTTAGTGAGTTTGTAACTATGGGTGAGTGAAGGAGTGAGTATCAGTGAGTTTGTCACTATGGGTGAGTGAATGGGTGAGTGTTAGTGAGTTTGTAACTATGGATGAGTGAAGGATTGAGTGCATGTGTGAGTGTTCGTGTGTTTATAACTATGGGTGAGTGAATGGGTGAGTGTATGTGTGAGTGTAGTTTGTTTGTAACTATGGGTGAGTGAATGGGTTAGTTTTTGTGTGAGTATTAATGAGTTTGTCACTATGGGTGAGTGTATGGGTGAGTGTTAGTGAGTTTGTAACAATGGGTAAGTGTATGGGGAGAGTGTATGGGTGAGTGTTAGTGAGTTTGTCACAATGGGTGATTGAATGGGTGAGTGTATGGGTGAGTGTTAGTGCGTTTGTATCTATGGGTGAGTGTATGGGTGAGTGTTAGCGAGATTGTAACAATGGGTAAGTGTATGGGGTGAGTGTATGGGTGAGTGTTAGTGAGTTTGTCACAATGGGTGAGTGAATGGGTGAGTGTATGGGTGAGTGTTAGTGCGTTTGTAACTATGGGTGAGTGTTAGTGCGTTTGTAACTATGGGTGAGTGTATGTGTGAGTGTATGGGTGAGTGTTAGCAAATTTGTAACTATGGGTGAGTGTATGGGTGAGTTTTTGTGTGAGTATTAGTGAGTTTGTAACTATGGGTGAGTGTAGAGGTGAGTTTTTGTGTGAGTATTAGTGAGTTTGTAACTATGGGTGAGTGTATGGGTGAGTGTTAGTGAGTTTGTAACTATGGGTGAGTGTATGGGTGAGTGTTAGAGCGTTTGTAACTATGGGTGAGTGTATGTGTGAGTGTATGGGTGAGTGTTAGCAAATTTGTAACTATGGGTGAGTGTATGGGTGAGTTTTTGTGTGAGTATTAGCGAGTTTGTAACTATGGGTGAGTGTATGGGTGAGTTTTTGTGTGAGTATTAGTGGTTTGTAATTATGGGTGAGTGTATGGGTGAGTGTTAGTGAGTTTGTAACTAAGGGTGAGTATGGGTGAGTTTTTG
>NW_024731129.1:0-18033 GCF_018991925.1 Homarus americanus | reverse complement strand
AATCCCCAGATCGAGAAAAACAAAGTCCGCTGATCGAGTATAACAAAGTCCCCTGATTGAGTATAACAAAGGCCCCTCATCGAGTATAACAAAGTCCCCTGATCAAGTATAACAAAGTCCACTGATAGAGTATAACAAAGTCCCCTGATCGAGTATAACAAAGTCCCCTGATCGAGTATAACAAAGGCCCTTGATCGAGTTTAACAAAGGCCCCTGATCGAATATAACAAAGTCCTCTGGTCGAGTATAACAAACTCCCCTGGTCGAGTATAACAAAGTCCCCTGATCGAGTATAACAAAGTCCCCTGATCGAGTATAACAAAGTCCCCTGACCGTTTATAACAAAGTCCCCTGGTCGAGTATAACAAAGGCCCCTCATCGAGTATAACAAAGTCCCCTGATCAAGTATAACAAAGTCCCCTGAACGAGTATAACAAAGTTCCCTGATCGAGAATAACAAAATCCCCTGATCGAGTATAACAAAGGCCCCTGATCGAGTTTAACAAAGGCCCCTGATCGAGTATAACAAAGTCCTTTGGTCGAGTATAACAAAGGCCCCTCATCGAGTTTAACAAAGGCCCCTCATCGAGTATAACAAAGTCTCCTGATCGAGTATAAAAAAGTCCCTTGAACGATTAAAATAAAGGCCCCTGATCAAGTATAACAAAGCCCCCTGATCGTGTATAACAAAGCCCCCTCCTCGAGCATAACAAAGTCCCCTTATCAAGTATAACAAAGTCCCCTGAACGAGTATAACAATGTCCCCTGATCGAGTATAACAAAGTCCCCTCACCGAGTATAACAAAGTTCCCTGATCGAGTATACCAAAGACCCCTCATAGAGTATAACAATGTCCCCTGATCGAGGATAGCAAAATCCCCTGATAGAGTATAACAAAGTCCCCTGATCGAGTATAACAGAGTCCGCTGATCGAGTATAACAAAGTCACCTGAACGAGCAAAACAAAGTTCCCTAATCGACTATAACAAAGCCCCCTGATCGAGTATAACAAAGTCCCCTGATAGAGAATAACAAAGTCCCCTGATCGAGTATAACAGACGCCCCTGATCGAGTTTAACAAAGGCCCCTCATCGAGTTTAACAAAGTCCCCTGTTCAATTATAACAAAGTCCCCTGAACGATTATAACAAAATCCCCTGGTCGAGTATAACAAAGGCCCCTCATCGAGTATAACAAAGTCCTGGGCGATCGAGTACAACAAAGTCCCTGATCGAGCTTAACAAAGGCCTTCATCGAGTATAACAAAGTCCCCTGGTCGAAAGTATAACAAACTCCCTGGTCGAAAGTATAACAAATTCCCCTGATCTATAACAAAGTCCCCTGATCGAGTATAACAAAGTCCTGAACGATTATAGCAAAGTCACCTGGCTCCAGCATAAGGCCCTCATCTATATAACAAAGTCCACCGATCAAGTATAACAAAGTCCCTCAACGAGTATGCAACAAAGTCCCCTGATCGAGTTTAACAAAATGTCCTCGATCGAGTATAACAAAGCCCCCTGATCGAGTACAACAAAGTCCCTTATATCGAGTTTAACAAAGGCCCCTGATCGAGTATAACAAAGGCCCCTCATCGAGTTTAACAAAGGCCCCTCATCGGGAATAACAAAGTCACCTTATCAAGTATAACAAAGTCCCCTGAACGAGTATAACAAAATCCCCAGATCGTGAAAAACAAAGTCCGCTGATCGAGTATAACAAAGTCCCCTGATTGAGTATAACAAAGGCCCCTCATCGAGTATAACAAAGTCCCCTGATCAAGTATAACAAAGTCCGCTGATCGAGTATAACAAAGTCCCCTGATCGAGTATAACAAAGTCCCCTGATCGAGTATAACAAAGGCCCTTTGGATCGAGCTTAACAAAGGCCCCTGATCGAATATAACAAAAGTCCCCTGGTCGAGTATAACAAACTCCCCTGACGAGTATAACAAAGTCCCCTGATCGAGTATAACAAAGTCCCCTGATCGAGTATAACAAAGTCCCCTGACCGTTTATAAGAAAGTCCCCTGGTCGAGTATAACAAAGGCCCCTCATCGAGTATAACAAAGTCCCCTGATCAAGTATAACAAAGTCCCCTGAACGAGTATAACAAAGTTCCCTGATCGAGAATAACAAAATCCCCTGATCGAGTATAACAAAGGCCCCTGATCGAGTTTAACAAAGGCCCCTGATCGAGTATAACAAAGTTCTTTGGTCGAGTATAACAAAGGCCCCTCATCGAAGCTTAACAAAGGCCCCTCATCGAAAGTATAACAAAGTCCCCTGATCGAGTATAAAAAGTCCCTTGAATCCATTAAATCAAGGCCCCTGATCAAGTATAACAGTTTGATCGTATAACAATGCCCTCATCGAGCATAACAAAGTCCTCTGATCAAGTATAACAAAGTCCCTGAACGAGTATAACAAAGTCCCCTTATCAAGTATATAACAAAGTCCCTGATCGAGATAGCAAATCCCCTGATAGAGTATAAAGTCCCCGGATCGAGTATAACAGAGTCCGCTGATCGAGTATAACAAAGTCACCTGATCGAAAGCAAAACAAAGTTCTAATCGACTATAACAAAGCCCCTGATCGAGTATAACAAAGTCCCTGATAGAGTATAACAGTCCCCTGATCGAGTATAACAGAGGCCCCTGATCGAGTTTAACAAAGGCCCCTCATCGAGTATAACAAAGTCCCCTGGTCGAGTATAACAAAGGCCCCTCATCGAGTTTAACAAAAGCCCCTCATCGAGTATAACAAAGTCCCCTGGTCGAGTACAACAAAGTCCCCTGATCGAGTTTAACAAAGGACCCTGATCGAGTATAACAAAGTCCCCTGGTCGAGTATAACAAACTCCCCTGGGCGAGTATAACAAAGTCCCCGGATCGAGTATAACAAAGTACCCTCATCGAGTAGAACAAAGGCCCCTAATGGAGTTTAACAAAGGCCCCTGATCGAGTATAACAAAGTCCCCTGGTCGAGTATATCAAGCTCCCCTGGTCGAGTATAACAAAGTCCCCTGATCGAGTATAACAAAGTCCCCTGATCGAGTATAATAAAGTCCCCTGAACGATTATAACAAAGTCCCCTGGTCGAGTATAACAAAGGCCCCTCATCGAGTTTAACAAAGGCCCCTCATTGAGCATAACAAAGTCCCCTTGTCGAGTATAACAAACTCACCTGGTCGAGTATACCAAAGTCCCCTGATCGAGTATAACAAAGTCCCCTGAATGAGTATAACAAAGTCCCTTGAGCGATTATAACAAAGGCCCCTGATCAAGTATAACAAAGCCCCCTGATCGTGTATAACAAAGCCCCCTTATCGAGTATAACAAAGTCTCCTGATCAAGTATAACAAAGTCCCCTGAACGAGTATAACAAACTCCCCTGATCGAGTATAACAAAGTTCCCTGATCGAGTATAACAAAGCCCTCTGATCGAGTACAACAAAGTCCCCTGATCGAATTTAACAAAGGCCCCTGATCGAGTATAACAAAGTCCCCTGGTCGAGTATAACAAAGGCCGCTCATCGAGTTTAACAAAGGCCCCTCATCGAGCATAACAAAGTCCTTTGATCAAGTATAACAAAGTCCCCTGAACGAGTATAACACAGTCCCCTGATCGAGAATAACAAAGTCTGCTGATCGAGTATAACAAAGTCCCCTGATCGAGTGTAACAAAGGCCCCTCAACGAGTATGACAAAGGCCCCTGATCGAGTATAACAAAGTCCCCTGGTCGAGTATAACAAACTCCCCTGGTCGATTATAACAAAGTCCCCTGATCGAGTATAACAAAGTCCCCTGATCGAGTATAACAAAGTCCCCTGAACAATTTTAACAAAGTCCCCTGGACGAGTATAACAAAGGCCCCTCATCGAGTATAACAAAGTCCCCTGATCAAGTAAAACAAAGTCCCCTGAACGAGTATAACAAAGTCCCCTGATCGAGAATAACAAAATCAGCTGATCGAGTATAACAAAGTTCCCTGATAGAGTATAACAAAGTCCCCTGATCGAGTATAACAAAGGCCCCTGATCGAGTTCAACAAAGGCCCCTGATCGAGTTTAACAAAGTCCCCTGTTCGAGAATAACAAAATCATATGATCGAGAATAACAAAGTCCCCTCATCGAATATAACAAAGTCCCCTGATCGAGTATAACAAATTCCCCTGATCGAGTATAACAAAGTCCCCTGATCGAGTATAACAAACTCCCCTGGTCGAGTATAACAAAGTCCCCTGTTCGAGTATAACAAAGTCCCCTGATCGAGAATAAAAATGGCCCCTAATCGAGTATAACAAAGTCCCCTCATCGTGTATAACATAGTCCCCTGATTGAGTACAACAAATCCCCCTCATCGAGTATAACAAAGTCCCCTGATCGAGGATAACAAAGTCCCCTGATCGAGGATAACAAAGTCCTTGAGCGAGTATAACAAAGTCCCCTGATCGAGTATAACAAAGTCCCCTGATCGAGTATAAAAAAGGCCTCTCATCGAGTATAACAAAGTCCCCTGATCGAGTATAACAAAGGCCCCTGATCGAGTATCACAAAGGCCCCTAATCGAGTTTAACAAAGGCCCCTGATCGAGTATAACAAAGTCCCCTGATCGAGTAAAACAAACTCCCTTGGTCGAGTATAACAAAGTCCCCTGATCGAGTACAACAAAGCCCCCTCATCGAGCATAACAAAGTCCCCTGATCGAGGATAACAAAGTCCTTGATCGAGTTTAACAAAGTCCCTTGACCGATTATAACAAAGGCCCCTGAACAAGTATAACAAAGCCCTCTCATCGTGTATAACAAAGCCCCCTCATCGAGTACAACAACCTCCCCTGATCAAGTATAACAAACTCCCCTGAACGAGTATAACAAAGTCCCCTGAACGATTATAACAAAGGCCCCTGATCGAGTATAACAAAGTTCCCTGATCGAGTATAACAAAGCCCCCTGATCGAGTACAACAAAGTCCCCTGATCGAGTTTAACAAAGGCCCCTGATCGAGTATAACAAAGTCCCTGGTCGAGTATAACAAAGGCCTCATCGAGTTTAACAAAGGCCCTCATCAGCATATGCACAAAGTTCCCTGGATAAAAGTATTACAAAGTCCCCTGAACGAGTATAACAAAGTCCCCTGATCGAGAATAACAAAGTCCGCTGATCGAGTATAACAAAGTCTTCCTGATCGAGTATAACAAAGGCCCCTTCATTGAGTATATCAGTCCCTATTGAGCTAGTAAATAAAGGCCCTGATCGAGTAAACAAAGTCCCCTGGTCGAGTATATCAAGCTCCCTGGTCGAAAAGTATAACAAAGTCCCCTGATCGGTATAACAAAGTCCCCTGATCGAGTATAACAAAGTCCCCTGAACGATTATAACAAAGGCCCCTGATGGAGTATGCGCAACAAAGTTCCTGATCATATAACAAAGCCCTGATCGAGTACAACAAAGTCCCCTGATCGAAGCTTAACAAAGGCCCTGACTGAGTATAACAAAGTCCCCTGGTCGAGTATAACAAAGGCCCCTCATCGAGTTTAACAAAGGCCCCTCATCGAGTATAACAAAGTTCCCTGATAAAGTATTACAAAGTCCCCTGAACGAGTATAACAATGTCCCCTGATCGAGAATAACAAAGTCCGCTGATCGAGTATAACAAAGTTCCCTGATCGAGTATAACAAAGGCCCCTCATCGAGTATAACAAAGGCCCCTAATGGAGTTTAACAAAGTCCCCTGATCGAGTATAACAAAGTCCCCTGGTCGAGTGTAACAAAGTCCCCTATTCGAGTATAACAAAGTCCCCTGATTGAGTATAAAAATGGCCCCTAATCGAGTATGACAAAGTCCCCTCATCGCGTATAACAAAGTCCCCAGATCAAGTACAACAAATCCCCCTCATCGAGTATAACAAAGTCCCCTGATCGAGGATAACAAAGTCCTTGAGCGAGTATAACAAAGTCCCCTGATCGAGTATAACAAAGTCTCCTGATCGAGTATAACAAAGTCCCCTGATCGAGTATAAAAAAGGCCTCTGATCGAGTATAACAAAGTCCCCTGATCGAGTATAACAAAGGCACCTGATCGAGTATCACAAAGGCCCCTGAACGATTATAACAAAGTCCCCTGGTCGAGTATAACAAAGGCCCCTCATCGAGTTTAACAAAGTCCCCTGTTCAATTATAACAAAGTCCCCTGAACGATTATAACAAAGTCCCCTGATCGAGTATAACAAAGGCACCTGATCGAGTATCACAAAGGCCCCTGAACGATTATAACAAAGTCCCCTGATCAAGTATAACAAAGTCCGCTTATCGAGTATAATAAAGTCCCCTGATCGAGTATAACAAAGTCCCCTGATCGAGTAAAACAAAGGCCCCTGATCGAGTTTAACAAAGGCCCCTGATCGAATATAACAAAGTCCCCTGGTCGAGTATAACAAACTCCCCTGGTCGAGTATAACAAAGTCCCCTGATCGAGTATAACAAAGTCCCGTGATCGAGTATAACAAAGTCCCCTAAACGATTATAACAAAGTCACCTGGTCGAGTATAACAAAGGCCCATCATTGAGTATAACAAAGTCCCCTGATCAAGTAAAACAAAGTCCCCTCAACGAGTATAACAAAGTCCCCTGATCGAGTTTAACAAATGTCCCTGATCGAGTATAACAAAGCCCCCTGATCGAGTACAACAAAGTCCCCATATCGAGTTTAACAAAGGCCCCTTTATCGAGTATAACAAAAGTCCCCTGGTCGAGTATAACAAAGGCCCCTCATCGAGTTTAACAAAGGCCCCTCATCGGGAATAACAAAGTCCCCTTATCAAGTATAACAAAGTCCCCTGAACGAGTATAACAAAATCCCCAGATCGAGAAAAAAACAAAGTCCGCTGATCGAGTATAACAAAGACCCCTGATTGAGTATAACAAAGGCCCCTCATCGAGTATAACAAAGTCCCCTGATCAAGTATAACAAAGTCCGCTGATCGAGTATAACAAAGTCCCCTGATCGAGTATAAAAAAGGCCTCTGATCGAGTATAAACAAAAGTCCCTGATCGAGGTATAACAAAGGCTTTCGATCGGTATCACAGGCCCTGAACGATTATAACAAAGTCCTGGTCCTTGAGTAACAAGGCCCCTCATCCAGAGTTTAACAAAGTCCCCTGATCGAGGTATAACAAAGTCTCCTGATTGGATTGGAGTATAACAAAGGCCCTCATCGAAAGTATAACAAAGTCCCTGATCAAGTATAACAAAGTCCGCTTATCGAGTATAACAAAAGTCCTGATCGAGTATAACAAAGTCCCCTGACTGAGTAAAACAAAGGCCCTCATCGAGTATAACAAAGTCCCCTGGTCGAAAAAAACAAAGAACCCTGGTCGAGTATAAGAAAGGCCCCTGATCGAGTATAACAAAGTCCCCTGATCGAGTATAACAAAGTCCGCTGATCGTGTATTACAAAGTCCCCTGATCGAGTATAACAAATTCCCCTTATCGAGTATAACAAAGGCCCCTGATCAAGTTTAACAAAGGCCCCTCATCGAGTATAACAAAGTCCCCTGGTCGAGTATAACAACTCTCCTGGTCGAGTATAACAAAGTCCCTGATCGAGTATAACAGCGCTCCCTGATCGAGTTTAACAAAGGCCCTGATCGAATATAACAAAGTCCCCTGGTCGAGTATAACAACTCCCATGGTCGAAAGAGTAACAAAGTCTCCCTGATCGAGTATAACAAAGTCCCTGATTATATAACAGTCCCTTGACCAAGCTTATAAATAAAGTCCCTGGTCGAGCATAACAAAGGCCCCTCATCGAGTATAACAAAGTCCCTCGATCAAGTATAAAAAAGTCCCCTGAACGAGTATAACAAAGTTCCCTGATCGAGAATAACAAAATCCCCTAATCGAGTATAACAAAGGCCCCTGATCGAGTTTAACAAAGGCCCCTGATCGAGTATAACAAAGTCCTTTGGTCGAGTATAACAAAGGCCCCTCATCGAGTTTAACAAACGCCCCTCATCGAGTATAACAAAGTCCCCTGATCGAGTATAAAAAAGTCCCTTGAACGATTAAAATAAAGGCCCCTTATCAAGTATAACAAAGCCCCCTGATCGTGTATAACAAAGCCCCCTCATCGAGCATAATAAAGTCCCCTGATCAAGTATAACAAAGTCCCCTGAACGAGTATAACAAAGTCCCCTGATCGAGTATAACAAAGTCCCCTCACCGAGTATAACAAAGTTCCCTGATCGGGTATACCAAAGACCCCTCATAGAGTATAACAATGTCCCCTGATCGAGGATAGCAAAATCCCCTGATAGAGTATAACAAAGTCCCCTGATCGAGTATAACAGAGTCCGCTGATCGAGTATAACAAAGTCACCTGATCGAGCAAAACAAAGTTCCCTAATCGACTATAACAAAGCCCCCTGATCGAGTATAACAAAGTCCCCTGATAGAGTATAACAAAGTCCCCTGATCGAGTATAACAGAGGCCCCTGATCGAGTTTAACAAGGGCCCCTCATCGAGTTTAACAAAGTCCCCTGGTCGAGTATAACAAAGGCCCCTCATCGAATTTAACAAAGGCCCCTCATCGAGAATAACAAAGTCCCCTGGTCGAGTATAACAAACTCAACTGGTCGAGTATAACAAAGAACCCTGGTCGAGTATACCAAAGTCCCCTGATGGAGTATAACAGAGGCCCTGATCGAGTATAACAACGTTCTCTGATCGAGTATAACAAAGTCCGCTGATCGAGTATAACAGAGTCCCCTGATCGAGTATAACAAAGTCCCCTGATCGAGTATAACAAAGGCCCCTGATCGAGTTTAACAAAGGCCACTGATCGAGTATAACAAAGCCCCCTGGTCGAGTATAACAAAGGCCCCTCATCGAGTTTAACAAAGGCCCCTCATTGAGTATAATAAAGTCCCCTGGTCGAGTATAACAAACTCACCTGGTCGAGTATACCAAAGTCCCCTGATCGAGTATAACAAAGTCCCCTGATCGAGTATAACAAAAAAGTCCCTGATCAGGTATAACAAAGATCCCGCTTGATCCGAAAAAAGGTATAACCAAAGACCCTTGATCGAGTTTAACAAAAGGCAGCCCTGATCGGGAATATAACAAAGTCCTGAAATTAAAGGTAAACAAACTCCTGGTAGAATTATAACAAAGTCCCTGATCGGGTATAACCGAAGTCCCTGATCAGGTATAACCATGAGTCCCTGACCGTTTTATAACAAAGGTCCCCTGGTCGAGTATAACAAGGCCCCTCATCCGAAAAAGGTATAACAAAGTCCCTGATCAAGTATAACAAAGTCCCCTGAAAGAGTATAACAAAGTTCCCTGATCGAGAATAACAAAATCCCCTGATCGAGTATAACAAAGGCCCCTGATCGAGTTTAACAAAGGCCCCTGATCGAGTATTACAAAGTTCTTTCGTCGAGTATAACAAAGGCCCCTCATCGAGTTTAACAAAGGCCCCTCATCGAGTATAACAAAGTCCCCTGATCGAGTATAAAAAAGTCCCTTGAACGATTAAAATAAAGGCCCCTGATCAAGTATAACAAAGCCCACTGATCGTGTATATCAAAGCCCCCTCATCGAGCATAACAAAGTCCCCTGATCAAGTATAACAAAGTCCCCTGAACGAGTATAACAAAATCCCCTGATCGAGTATAACAAAGTCCCCTCACCGAGTATAACAAAGTTCCCTGATCGAATATACCAAAGACCCCTCATAGAGTATAACAATGTCCCCTGATCGAGGATAGCAAAATCCCCTGATAGAGTATAACAAAGTCCCCTGATCGGGTATAACAGAGTCCGCTGATCGAGTATAACAAAGTCACTTGATCGAGTATAGTAAAGTCCCCTGAACGATTATAACAAAGTCCCCTGGTCGAGTATAACAAAGGCCCCTCATCGAGTTTAACAAAGTCCCCTGTTCAATTATAACAAAGTCCCCTGATAGAGTATAACAAAGTCCCCTCATCGAGTATAAAGAGGCCCTTGATTGAGCTTCTAACAAAGGCCCCCATCGAGTATAACAAAACCCCTGGTCGAGTATAACAGCGTCTCTATCGAGTTTAATGCTATCTTCATCGAGTACAACAAAGTCCCTGGTCGAGCAAGGCTGCCACAACAATGTCCTCGATCGAGTTTAACAAAGGCCCCTGATCGAGTATAACAAAGTCCCCTGGTCGAGTATAACAAACTCCCCTGGTCGAGTATAACAAAGTCCCCGGATCGAGTATAACAAAGTCCCCTGATCAAGTATAACAAAGGCCCCTCATCCTGTATAACAAAGGCCCCTAATGGAGTTTAACAAAGGCCCCTGATCGAATATAACAAAGTCCCCTGGTCGAGTATATCAAGCACCCCTGGTCGAGGATAACAAAGTCCCCTGATCGAGTATAACAAAGTCCCCTGATCGAGTATAATAAAGTCCCCTGAACGATTATAACAAAGTCCCCTGGTCGAGTATAACAAAGGCCCCTCATCGAGTTTAACAAAGTCCCCTGTTCAATTATAACAAAGTCCCCAGAACGATTATAACAAAATCCCCTGGTCGAGTATAACAAAGGCCCCTCATCGAGTATAACAAAGTCCCCTGATTGAGTACAACAAAGTCCCATGATCGAGTTTAACCAAGGCCCCTGATCGAGTATAACAAAGTCCCCTGGTCGAGTATAACAAACTCCCCTGGTCGAGTATAACAAAGTCCCCTGATCGAGTATAACAAAGTCCCCTGATCGAGTATAACAAAGTCCCCTGAACGATTATAACAAAGTCCCCTGGTCGAGTATAACAAAGGACCCTCATCGAGTATAAGAAAGTCCCCTGATCAAGTATAACAAAGTCCCCGCAACGAGTATAACAAAGTCCCCTGATCGAGTATAACAAATGTCCCTGATCGAGTATAATAAAGCCCCCTGATCGAGTACAACAAAGTCCCCATATCGAGTTTAACAAAGGCCCCTAATCAAGTATAACAAAGTCCCTGAACGAGTATAACAAAATCCCCAGATCGAGAATAACAAAGTCCGCTGATCGAGTATAACAAAGTCCCCTGATCGAGTATAACAAAGTCCCCTGAACGTTTATAACAAAGTCCCATGGTCGAGTATAACAAAGGCCCCTCATCGAGTATAACAAAGTCCCCTGATCAAGTATAACAAAGTCCCCTGAACGAGTATAACAAAGTCCCCTGATCGAGAATAACAAAATCCCCTGATCGAATAAAACAAAGTCCCCTGGTCGAGTATAACAAACTCCCCTGGTCGAGTATAACAAAGTCCCCTGATCGAGTATAACAAAGTCCCCTGATCGAGTATAACAAAGTCCCCTGAACGTTTATAACAAAGTCCCATGGTCGAGTATAACAAAGGCCCCTCATGGAGTATAACAAAGTCCCCTGATCAAGTATAATGAAAGTCCCTGAACGAGTATAACAAAGTCCCCTGGATCGAGAAATAACAAAATCCTCTGATCGAGTTTAACAAAGGCCCCTGATCGAGTATAACAAAGTCCCCTGGTCGAGTATAACAAAGGCCCTCATCGAGTTTAACAAAGGCCCTCCATCGAGTATACGAAAGTCCCCTGATCGAGTATAAAAAGTCCTTGAACGATTAAAAGAAGGCCCTGGTCAAGTATAACAAAGCCCCCTCATCGTATAACAAAGCCCTCATCGAGCATAACAAAGTCCCCTGATCAAGTATAACAAAGTCCCCTGAACGAGTATAACTGTCCCCTGATCGAGTATAACAAAGTCCTCACCGGTATATAAATAAAGTTCCTGATCGAGTATAACAAAGCCCTCATAGAGTTTAAAATGTCCCTAATCGAGGATACAGCAAATCCCCTGATAGAGTATAACAAAGTCCCCTGATCGAGTATAACAGAGTCCGCTGATCGAGTATAACAAAGTCACCTGATCGAGCAAAACAAAGTTCTCTAATCGACTATAACAAAGCCCCCAGATCGAGTATAACAAAGTCCCCTGATAGAGTATAACAAAGTCCCCTGATCGAGTATAACAGAGGCCCCTGATCGAGTTTAACAAAGGCCCCTCATCGAGTATAACAAAGTCCCCTGGTCGAGTATAACAAAGGCCCCTCATCGAGTTTAACAGAGGCCCCTCATCGAGTATAAGAAAGTCCCCTTGTCGAGTATAACAAACTCAACTGGTCGAGTATAACAAAGAACCCTGGTCGAGTATACCAAAGTCCCCTGATGGAGTATAACAGAGGCCCCTGATCGAGTATAACAAAGGCCCCTGATCGAGTATAACAACGTCCCCTGATCGAGTATAACAAAGTCCGCTGATCGAGTATAACAGAGTCCCCTGATCGAGTATAACAAAGTCCCCTGATCGAGTATAACAAAGGCCCCTAATCAAGTATAACAAAGTCCCCTGAACGAGTATAACAAAATCCCCAGATCGAGAATAACAAAGTCCGCTGATCGAGTATAACAAAGTCCCCTGATCGAGTATAACAAACTCCCCTGGTCGAGTATAACAAAGTCCCCTATTCGAGTATAACAAAGTCCCCTGATCGAGTATAAAAATGGCCCCGAATCGAGTATAACAAAGTCCCCTCATCGAATATAACAAAGTCCCCTGATCGAGTACAACAAAGCCCCCTCATCGAGTATAACAAAGTCCCCTGATCGAGGATAACAAAGTCCTTGATCGAGTATAACAAAGTCCCCTGATCGAGTATAACAAAGTCTCCTGATCGAGTATAACAAAGTCCCCTGATCGAGTATAACAAAGGCCTCTGATCGAGTATAACAAACTCCCCTGATCGAGTATAACAAAGGCCCCTGATCGAGTATAACAAAGGCCCCTAATCGAGTTTAACAAAGGCCCCTGATCGAGTATAACAAAGTCCCCTGATCGAGTATAACAAACTCCCCTGGTCGAGTATAACAAAGTCCCCTGATCGAGTACAACAAAGCCCCTTCATCGAGTGTAACAAAGTACCCTGATCGAGGATAACAAAGTCCTTGATCGAGTATAACAAAGTCCCTTGACCGATTATAACAAAGGCCCCTGATCAAGTATAACAAAGCCCTCTCATCGTGTATAACAAAGCCCCCTCATCGAGTACAACAAACTCCCCTGTTCAAGTATAACAAAGTCCCCTGAACGAGTATAACAAAGTCCCCTGAACGATTATAACAAAGGCCCCTGATCGAGTATAACAAAGTTCCCTGATCGAGTATAACAAAGCCCCCTGATCGAGTACAACAAAGTCCCCTGATCGAGTTTAACAAAGGCCCCTGATCGAGTATAACAAAGTCCCCTGGTCGAGTATAACAAAGGCCCCTCATCGAAATTAACAAAGGCCCCTCATCGAGTATAACAAAGTCCCCTGATAAAGTATTACAAAGTCCTTTGAACAAGTATAACAAAGTCCCCTGATCGAGAATAACAAAGTCCGCTGATCGAGTATAACAAAGTCCCTGATCGAGTATAACAAAGGTCTCTCATCGAGTATAACACAGTCTCCTAATGAGTTTACCAGCGCCCCTGATCGAGTATAACAAAGTCCCCTGGTCGAGTATATCAAGCCCCCCGGTCAAGTATAACAAAGTCCTCGGATCGAGTATAACAAAGTCCCTGATCGGCAATAAAAGTCCCCGAACGGATTATAATGTCCCCTGGTCGAGTATAACAAAGGACCCTATCGAGTTTAACAGTCCTATCCAACTATATAACAAAGTCCCCTGAACGATTATAACAAAATCCCCTGGTCGAGTATAACAAAGGCCCCTCATCGAGTACAACAAAGTCCCCTGATCGAGTATAACAAAGTCCCCTCAACGAGTATAACGAAGTCCCCTGATCGAGTTTAACAACGGCCCCTCATCGAGTATAACAAAGTCCTGGTCGAGTATAACAAACTCCCCTGGTCGAGTATAACAAAGTCCCCTGATCGAGTATAACAAAGTCCCCTGATCGAGCTTTAACAAAGACCCCCATCGAGTATACCAAAGTCTCGGGTCGAGTATAACAAAGGCTCCCCTTATCGAGTATAAACAGCCCCGGATCATAACAGTCCTCAACGAGTATAACGAACTGATCGAGTTTAATTAGTCCCCTGATCGAATATAACAAAGCCCCCTGATCGAGTACAACAAAGTCCCCATATCTAGTTTAACAAAGGCCCCTGATCGAGTATAACAAAGTCCCCTGGTCGAGTATAACAAAGGCCCCTCATCGAGTTTAACAAAGGCCCCTCATCGGCAATAACAAAGTCCCCTAATCAAGTATAACAAAGTCCCCTGAAGGAGTATAACAAAATCCCCAGATCGAGAAAAACAAAGTCCGCTGATTGAGTATAACAAAGTCCCCTGATTGAGTATAACAAAGGCCCCTCATCGAGTATAACAAAGTCCCCTGATCAAGTATAACAAAGTCCGCTGATCGAGTATAACAAAGTCATCTGATCGAGTATAACAAAGGCCCCTGATCGAGTTTAACAAAGGCCCCTGATCGAATATAACAAAGTCCCCTGGTCGAGTATAACAAACTCCCCTGGTCGAGTATAACAAAGTCCCCTGATCGAGTATAACAAAGTCCCCTGATCGAGTATAACAAAGTCCCCTGAACGTTTATAACCTGAGTCCCCAGTCAATATAACAAGTCCCTGAAAGACAGGTATAACAAAAGTTTCCTGATCGAGAATAACAAAATCCCCTGTTCGAGTATAACAAAGGCCCCTGATCGAGTTTAACAAAGGCCCCTGATCGAGTATAACAAAGTCCCCTGGTCGAGTATAACAAAGGCCCTTCATCGAGTTTAACAAAGGCCCCTCGTCGAGTATAGCAAAGTCCCCTGATCGAGTATAAGAAAGTCCCTTGAACGATTATAATAAAGGCCCCTGATCAAGTATAACAAAGCCCCCTGATCGTGTATAACAAAGCCCCCTAATCGAGCATAACAAAGTCCCTTGATCAAGTATAACAAAGTCCCCTGAACGAGTATAACAAAGGCCCCTGATCGAGTATAACAAAGTCCCCTCACCGAGTATAACAAAGTTCCCTGATCGAGTATAACAAAGCCCCCTCATAGAGTATAACAATGTCCTCTGATCGAGGATAGCAAAATCCCCTGATAGAGTATAACAAAGTCCCCTGATCGAGTATAACAGAGTCCGCTGATCGAGTATAACAAAGTCACCTGATCGAGCAAAACAAAGTTCCCTAATCGACTACAACAAAGCCCCCTGATCGAGTATAACAAAGTCCCCTGATAGAGTATAACAAAGTCCCCTGATCGAGTATAACAGAGGCCCCTGATCGAGTTTAACAAAGGCCCCTCATCGAGTATAACATAGTCCCCTGGTCAAGGTATAGCCAAAGGCCCCTCATCGGGTTTAACAAGGCCTCATCGAGTATAACAAAGTCCCCTGGTCGAGGTACAACAAGTCCCCTGATCAGCGAGGTTTAACAAGGCCCTGATCCAAGTATAACAAAGTCCCCTGGTCGAGTATAACAAAGTCCCCTGGTCGGTATAACAAAAGTCCCCTGATCGAGTATAACAAGTCCCCTGAGTCGGTATAACAAACTCCCCTGATCCCGAGTATAACAAAGTCCCCTGAACGATTATAACCAAAAGGCCCCTGATCCGGTATAACAAAGTTCCCTAATCGAGTATAACAAAGCACTCTGATCGAGTACAACAAAGTCCCCTGATCGAATTTAACAAAGGCCCCTGATCGAGTATAACAAAGTCCCCTGGTCGAGTATAACAAAGGCCCCTCATCGAGTTTAACAAAGGCCCCTCATCGAGTATAACAAATTCCTTTGATCAAGTATAACAAAGTCCCCTGAACGAGTATAACACAGTCCCCTGATCGAGAATAACAAAGTCTGCTGATCGAGTATAACAAAGTCCCCTGATCGAGTATAACAAAGGCCCCTCAACGCGTATGACAAAGTCCCCTGATCGAGTATAACAAAGTCCGGTGATCGAGAATAACAAAGTCCCCTGATCGAGTATAACAAAGTCCCCTGATCGAGTATAACAAAGGCTGATCAACGGTTTATCAAAGGCCCTGATCGAGTATAACAAGTCCCCGTTGAGTATAACAAACTCCCTGGTCGATTATAACAAAGTCCCTGATCGATATATAAAGTCCCTTGATCAAAAGTATAACAAAGTCCCCTGAACAATTTTAACAAAGTCCCCTGGTTCTATTATAACAAAGGCCCCTCATCGAGTATAACAAAGTCCCCTGATCAAGTATAACAAAGTCCCCTGAACGAGTATAACAAAGTCTCCTGATCGAGAATAACAAAATCAGCTGATCGAGTATAACAAAGTTCCCTGATAGAGTATAACAAAGTCCCCTGATCGAGTATAACAAAGGCCCCTGATCGAGTTCAACAAAGGCCCCTAATCGAGTATAACAAAGTCCCCTGTTCGAGTATAACAAAGTCATATGATCGAGAATAACAAAGTCCCCTCATCGAATATAACAAAGTCCCCTGATCGAGTATAACAAATTCCCCTGATCGAGTATAACAAAGTCCCTTGATCGAGTATAACAAACTCCCCTGGTCGAGCATAACAAAGTCCCCTATTCGAGTATAACAAAGTCCCCTGATCGAGTATAAAAATGGCCCCTAATCGAGTATAACAAAGTCCCCTCATCGAGTATAACAAAGTCCCCTGATCGAGTACAACAAAGCCCCCTCATCGAGTATAACAAATTCCCCTGATCGAGGATAACAAAGTCCTTGATCAAGTATAACAAAGTCCCCTGATCGAGTATAACAAAGTCTCCTAATCGAGTATAACAAAGTCCCCAGATCGAGTATAACCTGCAGTCCCCTGATCCGGGCACTAACAAAAGGCCCGTGATCGAGGTATAACAAAGGCCCTAATCAGCAGGTTTAACAAAAGGCCTCATCGAGGTATAACAAAGTCCCTGATCGAGGTATAACAAACTCCCTGATCGAGTATAACAAAGTCCCCTGATCGAGTATAACCAAAAGGTCCCTGAACGATTATAACAATGTCCCCTGGTCGAGTATAACAAAGGACCCTCATCGAGTTTAACAAAGTCCCCTGTTCAATTATAACAAAGTCCCCTGAACGATTATAACAAAATCCCCTGGTCGAGTATAACAAAGGCCCCTCATCGAGTATAACAAAGTCCCCTGATCGAGTACAACAAAGTCCCCTGATCGAGTTTAACAACGGCCCCTCATCGAGTATAACAAAGTCCTGGTCGAGTATAACAAACTCCCCTGGTCGAGTATAACAAGGTCCCCTGTTCGAGTATAACAAAGTCCCCTGATCGAGTTTAACAAAGACCCCTCATCGAGTATAACAAAGTCCCCTGGTCGAGTATAACAAAGTCCCCTCAACGAGTATAACAAAGCCCCCGAATCGAGTTTAACAAAGGTCCCTGATCGAGTATAACAAAGCCCCCTGATCGAGCACAACAAAGTCCCCATATCGACTTTAACAAAGGCCCCTGATCGAGTATAACAAAGTCCCCTGGTCGAGTATAACAAAGGCCCCTCATCGAGTTTAACAAAGGCCCCTCATCGGGAATAACAAAGTCCCCTAATCAAGTATAACAAAGTCCCCTGAAGGAGTATAACAAAATCCCCAGATCGAGAAAAACAAAGTCCGCTGATCGAGTATAACAAAGTCACCTGATTGAGTATAACAAAGGCCCCTCATCGAGTATAACAAAGTCCCCTGATCAAGTATAACAAAGTCCGTTGATCGAGTATAACAAAGTCATCTGATCGAGTATAACAAAGGCCCCTGATCGAGTTTAACAAAGGCCCCTGATCGAATATAACAAAGTCCCCTGGTCGACTATAACATATCTCCTGATCGAGTTTAACAAAGGCCCCTCATCGAGTATAACAAAGTCCCCTGGTCGAGTATAACAAAGGCTCCTCATCGAGTTTAACAAAGGCCCCTCATCGAGTATAGCAAAGTCCCCTGGTCGAGTAAAACAAAGTCCCCTGATCGAGTTTAACAAAGGCCCCTGATCG
>NW_024731128.1:0-33532 GCF_018991925.1 Homarus americanus | reverse complement strand
ATCCAAACTGGGGTTAAAGAAGGGTGTGTACTGGCACTAACTCGCCTTCTTTTCTAATGGTAGTGTCAATTTAGCCGGCGGGGTGGACATCCAGTATCGGATAAAGGGTCTTTTCAACATAAGACGACTCCAGGCAGGAACAAAGGTGTTGGCAGCTTCCATTACTTAACTTCAGTATTCTGACGAACTCACCCTTGTCCGTCACACTGAATTTGATCTACAGGAGATCCTGAACACCTATGCAGATGCGTATGTACACTTAGGCCTTGAGGTGAATGTACGTAAGACTCAGATTCTCTTTCAGCCCGCCCCTGGTTCAGCCACACCTCCATCCATCCAGCTTAACGGTACTACCCTCTCTATTGTTACCCACTTTCGGTATCTCGGCTCCCACCTGTCCACCACCGAGGGCATCGATGAAGAGATTCATCATCGGATCAGATGTGCATCTCAAGCCCTTGGCAGACTCCGAAACCGTGTCTTCAGCTGTAGGGAGCTGAAATTATCTGCAAAGTTACACGTGGTCCTCCCCACCTTGCTATCTGGCAGTGAGACATGGATCACATACAGGAGGCACTTCAAGGCGCTTGAAAACTTTCACCAACATAGTCTACGTTCCATCCTCCGAGTTCGGTGGGAAGCCAAGAGAACAAATGCCAGTATTCTTGCTGACACCTACTGTAGGGGCATCGAGGCTACCATTATCCATTAAGGCTATGCTGGACTGGCCATGCTACCCGCATGGACGACAGTAGACTGCCAAAGCAGCTACTTTACAGTCACCTAACGAATAGTAAACGTAACGCTGGCGGGCAACTGAAAAGTTATAAGGATAGTCTTAAGATAAACCTGAAAAAGTGCCAAATCGACCCCCTCACCTGAGAGACGATTACTCCGCATCGTAACGCTTGGAGGAGCACCATACGAGGTGTCAATACTTTCGAGTTAGCCCGACTGCAAACCGAGGCAGACAATCGCCAACGCCGGAAAGACGCTGCCACCGCCCCTCCCGCACTCGATGTAGCCCTCCACATGTGCAACATCTTTAGTCACCTCAAAACTCACCAATAAAGGTGACATCCCTAATAACTCATATCATTGTGTCATAGCTGGATGATCGTCATACTCGATTCCGAGTGACAGCAAAGTAGTAGTAGTAGTAGTTGTAATTGTAGTAATGTGTGTGTGTGTGTGTGTGCGCGTGTGTGTGTGTGTACGTGCGCGCGCAGTAAGTTATTCAAGCATTCATTGTATATACTGTGGTTCGGGAAGCTCTGGGTGGGGGATGACTATTCACTAAGAACTTTATAATACTTGCTGCAGTTATGCCTTTGAAGACAGTTAATTAATGCATAAACAACTCCATCATTTTTATTTGAATCTCAAGATATAATGTTATTTGACTTAATTTTAAAACAAGCAATGAATAATTCACGTTTAAGGAACACGAGTTAAGTTATACTGTATTTACTGGTCGTCAAGTACGTGAAGTCCTTTGCTTTAAAATTTTACACCATTGAAATTAGCTTCATATTATAACAATTAGCGTAAAGCCTGTACATTATTTCTGAGTAGTTTTATGGAGAGGCGGCATTGTTGTATTAGTGTCAGGTTCACTGTAGTATTGTTTCATTGTTGTAATGTTGCTTTATACCTGTTTCAACCGCGACCTCCATGCTGGCGTGGTTGTGTGGTGGTCGTCTTCACTACACAATATTTAATCATCAGTGTTGTGACCTCATTATGTGGGGCAGCAGTGTTGTGACCACGTTATGTGGGGCAGCAGTGTTGTGACCACATTATGTGGGGCAGCAGTGTTGTGGCCACGTTATGTGAGGACAGCAGTGTTGTGGCCACGTTATGTGAGGACAGCAGTGTTGTGACCACGTTATGTGAGGCAGCAGTGTTGTGACCACGTTATGTGAGGCAGCAGTGTTGTGACCACGTTATGTGGGGGCAGTGCAGGTTGCACCACATTGGCGTGGGGCAGCAGGTTGTGGCCACGCTATGTGAGGGGCAGCAATGTTGTGACCACGTTGGCGTGGGGGGCAGCAGTGTTGTGACCACGTTATGTGGGGGCAGCAGTGTTGTGACCACATTATGTGGGGCAGCAGTGTTGGTGACACGTTATGTGGGGCAGCAGTGGTGTGACCACGTTATGTGGGGCAGCAGTCAAGCCAGACCATTGCCATGTGGGGGGCAGCAGTGTTGTGGGCCACGTTATATAGGGCGGGCAGTACAGACTACGTGATATGGGCAACAGTGTTGTGACTACTTTATGTGGGGGGCAGCAGTGTTGTGGCCACGTTATATAGGGGGGGGGCAACAGTGTTGTGATCACGTTATGTGAGGCCGCAGTGTTGTTAACACGTTATGTGGGGCAGCAGTGTTGTGACCACGTTATGTGGGGCAGCAGTGTTGTGGCCACGTTATGAGGCAGTGTTGTGACCACGTTATGGGCAGCAGTAAGCAGTGGGCCACGTTATGTGGGCAGCAGCAAGCCGGTGGCCACGTTATGTGAGGCAGCAGGTTGTTACCACGTTATGTGGGGCAGCAGTGTTGTGACCACGTTATGTGGGGCAGCAGGTTGTACGCCACGTTATGTGGAGGCAGCAGCGTACAGACCACGTTATGGGCAGCAGTGTTGTGGCCACGTTATATAGGGGGCAACAGTGTTGTGGCCACGTTATGTGAGGCAGCATTGTTGTGACTACGTTATGTGAGGCAGCAGTGTTGTGACCACGTTACGTGGGGCAGCATTGTTGTGACCACGTTATCTGAGGCAGCAGTGTTTTGACCACGTTACGTGGGGCAGCAGTGATGTGACCACGTTATGTATGGCAGCAGTGTTTTGACCACGTTCACGGTAGGACGCCACCATCCGGGAGGTTCCACATTGTCTCACTTTTCAGTCCCCAAAACTTCTTCTTCCATCAATAGTTCATTAACGGTGTATGTAAGTTCCACTATGTCTTTGACTACAACGGCACAGCAAAGTATATTTTTTTAGCATTAAACTGTTATTATTTTATTGTCTAATTTTCACTACATATAATATCACCCATCATCACTACATATAACATCATCCATCATCACTACATATAACACCATCCATCATCACTACATATAACACCTTCCATCATCACTACATATAACACCAGGCATCATCACTACATATAACAACATCCATCATAACGACATATAACACCACCCATCATAACTACATATAACACCACCCATCATCACTACATATAACAACATCCATCATAACTACATGTAACATCATCCATCATAACTACATATAACATCATCCATCATCACTACATATAACACCATCCATCATCACTACATATAACATCATCATCATCAACACATCATCATCATCACTACATATAACACATCCATCATCACTACATATAACATCATCCATCATCACTACATATAACAACATCCATCATCACTACATATAACATCATTATCATCACTACATACAAACCATCCATCATCACTACATATAACATCATTCATCATCATACATACAACACCATCCATCATCACTACATATAACACCATCCATCATCACTACATATAACACATCCATCATCACTACATATAACACATCCATCATCACTACATATAACATCATTCATCATCACTACATATACACATCATCCATCATCACTACATATAACACCATCCATCATCACTACATATAACACCACCCATCATCACTACATATACAACACCATCCATCATCACTACATATAACACCATCCATCATCACTACATATAACACCATCCATCATCACTACATATAACACCATCCATCATCACTACATATAACACCATCCATCATCACTACATATAACACCATCCATCATCACTACATATAACACCATCCATCATCACTACAGATCGGTAAAGTAGTTTCCGAGATTCTCGTGCGGACACACAGACAAGCAGACAGACTTCTTTATTTTATATAGATAGATGTAATAGACGGAAGCATGTATGTATTACGTGTTACATTATGTACTATGTGTACCTTTAACATTATTACTTAACACTACTGCACACTGCTATGGATGCCAAATCTCATCAACTTATTCACTGTCACTTTAAAAAACTGAGATTCAGTTTCGTAAACCTGTTTTATTCACTACTTATTGTATTACGCACTATACAGTATGAAGTGATTTGTCTTGTGAAATAAGCTGAAATGTTAAAATACACTGAATTAGTAGGGTTTAATGTTGAAGGTTTTGAAGGAAACAGTTTTAAAATTTTATTCATTTTATTTATTCATTTTCACACCATAGAGAATGCCTCCACATCATCCTCTTGGATGTCCATGACATCTAAGAGAATCTGAAGGTATATGTGTCCTTGTATCGTCGTTTTGAGGACATTGAGAACCATTAACTCGTCCGGTGACCAACGTTCACTTATAAATTTTTCGCACTCCACATACTGACCGCCAATACTGACCCACCTACGTCTGTTGATGGGGAGGATTTTACAGAAATTTACAACAACGGAGAAGAACGAAAAAATGACCATAAAAATAAAATAAATGAGCAACATGATCACAATTTTTTCGTAATAAAAATTCAGGGGCAAGAAACACCCATAGTTCTCGGTATTTAGTACAGCTAACCCCATCTTGGGGGTGATTGAGCATTTTACAAAGGAGGGGAACACCGTATTGTGGGAAAAGAAGGAGTCCGTATAGCGGGTGTAGGGGCCGTGTGTGAGGACGTGAGAAAAGGAATGATGGGCGGCCACATCCAAAAGCAAAATCGATACGACATCACAAATTAAACAAACAAAAGAAATTTTTAACCCCGCTGCCATTTGACCAGCGTGGGAGCCGATGTTTTCAAAGGCATATTTTCGGATTTCTTCATCAGTATAGTGGTTGACGTTTTTCAAAAAGACCTCCAAGCGCTCGTGTCGGAGTAATTTTTTGGTTATTTGCGGGATATAATTAATCGCCGCCAGAACGAGGAGGAGAAGAGGTATCCATCGATAACTGAGGGTGGCCTTGTGTTGGCCATCCTCCAGCTCGACGGTTCCAAATGACATACAAATTTCTAGAATGTTTTCTTCCCTCTTATCTTCACCAGTCACCTCCCTCAGACCGCCTCCCTGGCTGGTGCATTTTATTTGGTTATCAACATATAAACCGTTAAAAATTATCCCAAAAATACCCAAAAAAACGTAAAATCCCCATGGGTAGTGCAGGTAAGCGGCCCAAACGTCCAGCGGACCATCGCGCTTTGTTACGTGTCTTCTATATTTCTTATAAATTTTTTTCCCTTGTCCGTAGACTGGAAGAATGTTAATATTTTGCTTCACCATAATTTAATATATAATATCAATCAGTTGAACAACTCCTGTAGGTTTAAGAGATGCCACTAACAAATAATGTAGTAAGAGGTAGCAGCAGCAATTATAGTGGTGGTGGTAGTAGTACTTATAATGGTAGTAGTTATAATGGTGATAGTAGTAGTACTAGTTACAGTCGTGATAGTAATTGTAGTTATATGGGTGATAGTAATAGTGAAGATATATGGTGTGGTAGTAAAATTATAGTGTGGTAATGAAGGTATATATAGTGTGGTAGTGAAGGTATATATAGTGTGGTAGTGAAGGTATAGTGTGGTAGTGAAGGTATATATAGTGTGGTAGTGAAGGTATAGTGTGGTAGTAAAGGTATATATAGTGTGGTAGTGAAGGTATATATAGTGTGGTAGTGAAGGTATATATAGTGTGGTAGTAAAGGTATATATAGTGTGGTAGTGAAGGTATATATAGTGTGGTAGTGAAGGTATATATAGTGTGGTAGTAAAGGTATATATAGGGTGGTAGTGAAGGTATATATAGTGTGGTAGTGAAGGTATATATAGTGAAGTGTGGTAGTGAAGGTATAGTGTGGTAGTGAAGGTATATATAGTGTGGTAGTGAAGGTATAGTGTGGTAGTGAAGGTATATATAGTGTGGTAGTGAAGGTATAGTGTGGTAGTGAAGGTATATATAGTGTGGTAGTGAAGGTATATATAGTGTGGTAGTGAAGGTATATATAGTGTGGTAGTGAAGGTATAGTGTGGTAGTGATGATATATAGTGTGGTAGTGAAGGTATATATAGGTGGTAGTGAAGGTATAGTGTGGTAGTGAAGATATAGTGTGGTTATAAAGATATTGTGTTGTAGTGAAGATAGTGTGGTGGTGCAGATATTGGGTGACAGTGAAGGAACATTATGGTAGTGAAGTTATAGTGCGGTAGTAAAATTGTAGTGAAGATATTTTGTGTTGTAGTTTAGATAGTGTGGTAGTGCACATATTGGGTGGTAGCGAAGGTATAGTGTGGTAGTGAATTTAGAGTGCATTATTGAAGTTTAGGTTAGGTTATTGCTAAGTGAGAGAGAGAGAGAGAGGAATTGCTACAGAGCAATGGAGGGAGGGAGGTAGGCAGGCCAATCTCTCTATCTCTCTCTTTCCCTTCCTTCCTTTCTCCTCCCTCATTCTCTCCCACCCTCCCTCCCTCTCTATTTCTCTCTCTCCTCCTCTCTTCCTCACCTCTCTCTGTTCATCATCGCGATTACATTCTGTGATAAACCTAAAATAAACCACCTTTACCTTAATCATCATGCAGGTATATTACGGACTAAATGGAGAAGAAAGTCCGTTAAATGGAGGGTACGTTAGAGGTGAAACTTCCATCTAACGTATTATTTAGAGAGAGAAGTCCGTTATATGGCGGGTCTGTAACCCCTATCTTTTTTTTTTTTTTACGGGTATTAGCCCACGGGCACAGGTCACTGACCCACATCGGGGCCTGGGGGGCGAAAATATAATAATAATAATATTAATAATAATAATAATAATAATAATGATAATGATAATACTATTAATAATCATAATATTAATGTATAGTAAATAGAATTTATAATAAAAATACATAATTAAAAATAAAATAATGAAATAATAATGATACAGGTAACAATAAAAATAATAATAATAACAAAGAACTATAAATAAAAATAATCAATAGTGAGAAGTGATATATGTTTGTTGTGTTGTCAAAGTGAGAGAAACAATTGAGACCCTGCAATCGTGTGTAAATGAGGCAGAAAGTCAGATCACCAACCTGGGACTTGGTCACAATTTTCGTGATGCCATATGGCAGCAGGGTCTACCATTAGACAACACATTATGCTTCCAGTATCTTCCCAGGCAGTAGTACCTCCCTGTTTGGGAGCTGCCTACTACCTACTACCTTAGGATTTAATGGATTATATGGAAGAGATGTCCGCTACATGGAGGTTTTATGTACCTGCATTTTAACATAGGTTATAAAATTCTTCCACCAAGCCCATTCTTTAATCCAGGCAACAAAGTATAACAAATTAGAAATAATAATCTGAAGTAAAGTAATCGAATACCTGTAGACACCAACCGCCATAATTACAGGTGTAATTATGTTTACAATGTAGAGAGCCACAATAAAGTTAAAAGTGTGTGTGTGTCTGTGTGTGTGTGTGTGTGTGTGTGTGTGTGTGTGTGTGTACGCGCGCACAAGGTGCAATACGCATCCAGTGTGGCAGCATTATGTTAGTGTTAAGGTGCAAGCACTCCTTGCTCCCTCTCACTTCAGCTACCGCCGCTAGCTAGCACTCGTGGTGAACAGGGAAGCAACTTGCTTAAGTCTTCCAACATGTGTGGTTGAAGCCTGCACTCCTGCCTCACCACAAAAATCAGCTCATGCGTTGCCATCATCCAGCTCATCATACTTCTCATCATCATCAACACCCCAATACTCCCAAAAGTCCTATGGCGACGGACGAGTGGCGACGGGGACAGGCAGAGATGAATGCCGAGAGTCTCTAGTCACAACTCTGCACATGGGCGGCATACAGTAGTTAAGATAATTTTTTTATGCACTGGGATTTCGGCAGCAGTGCAATCCGGTCCTGTCTATGTGAATGAGCTGCCCTTTCTTGGACCCACTCTTCACACCACATGGGGAGGGGGCTAGAAAAGGTTCTCTAAACATAGACTGCCTAAAGAACCAACCTGACTGGGCAACCGCACCCAGTAAGGTTATCCTTATGTGGTCGAAAACACAGTCATAATCACAGATGAAAACAAAAGCAACTATAGAACCTTTTATGATTGCTTCATGGAATGTCAGGACCCTTCTGGATACTGGCACAAATGAGTACCCTGAAAGAAGAACTGCCCTTGTGTCAAAAGAGCTGGCTAGGTATAACATCGACATAGCAGCAATCATTGAGTCCCGGCTCCCAGATGAGGGTCAACTCACAGAACGGGGGTCTGGCTATACTTTCTTCTGGAAAGGTAAGTCTGCTGCGGAGAGAAACCGCACTTATGGAGGTGGTTTTGCCTACGCTAATGCATCCTACATAGGATAACTGAAATGTCTGTTGGGATCAACGAGCGCCTCATGACGCACTGAGTCCCACTGAATCACTCACGTCACGCCTTCTCCACAAGTGCATGCGACCTAACTCGGGATGCAGAGGATGACATCAAGGAGTCCTTTCACGCCAACCTCGACATAGTGCTAACCTCTAGGTGACTTTAATGCCAGAGTTGGCAGAGTTACTGACATTTGGCAGGGAATCATAGGGAGAAATGGATTGGGTAAGTGTAATACCAATGGCCTACTCCACCTCAGCAAGTGTGCTGCACACTGCCTCACTATCACCAATACCTTGTTTAGGCAGGCCGAGAAGTTCAAGGGTTCTTGGCAACACCCATGATCCGAACACTGACATCTCATTGACTACTTTATAGTCCAAGAAAGAGATCACGGAGATGTCCTCATCACCCGAGCCATGCGTGGCTCAGACCACTGCGACATGCTTTCAGAGAGCAGCTCGAACATGGGCTAATAAACAACCCGACAACATACAACCCAAATCCCAGTGGCGAATGAGGTATTCTCGGCACTGTCATGACAAAAACCTCCAGAGAGACCCTCGTCCAGATCATAGGAATACACCAGGACTGGTTTTATGAAAATGACCCGGAAATCAATGTACTCTTCGATAATAACGTGCTGCTTTAACTGACTGGCAGAACAGCCCTTCGTCTCGAACTAAAGCTGATACCTTCCGTATCTCACTTCTTGCCACGAGTCGTTGTTATCCACATATCCCAACACCGGGATCCTCTACCTAGAGGATTTCAATGTACATCACAGAGAGTGGCTTGGCTCTGTAAGGGATGACACAGGTGGAGCTGAGGCACTCTCTTTTTCCTTATTTAATGACATGGAACAAATAATTAAACCCCCTATACGCGTTCCTGATCGACGCGATCTAACATTCTTGATCTTTGTTTTACCTCTAATCCCTCACACTATTCACACTCAAATTCTGTCCCCTTAGGATCTTCTGATCACAATATTATTTCTATTTAATCAAACTGGACCCGACCACCTCCCCCACCCCCCTCTAAACGTCAACTATGGCAATATCAGAGGGCAAACTGGCAATCTTTGGGAGAATTCGTCACCAACTTTCCTTGGGATGAATGTTGCTTTTCTACTCGGGACGCCATTGTGAAGCAACTCCACGATGGCATGAAAGGCAGTGTCGTACACAATGGCACCCAGCCTGAGTTCTTCCCCATCCAAACTGGGGTTAAAGAAGGGTGTGTACTGGCACTAACTCGCCTTCCTTTCTAATGGTAGTGTCAATTTAGCCGGCGGGGTGGACATCCAGTATCGGATAAAGGGTCTTTTCAACATAAAACGACTCCAGGCAGGAACAAAGGTGTTGGCAGCTTCCATTACTTAACTTCAGTATTCTGACGAACTCACCCTTGTCCGTCACACTGAATTTGATCTACAGGAGATCCTGAACACCTATGCAGATGCGTATGTACACTTAGGCCCTGAGGTGAATGTACGTAAGACTCAGATTCTCTTTCAGCCCGCCCCTGGTTCAGCCACACCTCCATCCATCCAGCTTAACGGTACTACCCTCTCTATTGTTACCCACTTTCGGTATCTCGGCTCCCACCTGTCCACCACCGAGGGCATCGATGAAGAGATTCATCATCGGATCAGATGTGCATCTCAAGCCCTTGGCAGACTCCGAAACCGTGTCTTCAGCTGTAGGGAGCTGAAATTATCTGCAAAGTTACACGTGGTCCTCCCCACCTTGCTATCTGGCAGTGAGACATGGATCACATACAGGAGGCACTTCAAGGCGCTTGAAAACTTTCACCAACATAGTCTACGTTCCATCCTCCGAGTTCGGTGGGAAGCCAAGAGAACAAATGCCAGTATTCTTGCTGACACCTACTGTAGGGGCATCGAGGCTACCATTATCCATTAAGGCTATGCTGGACTGGCCATGCTACCCGCATGGACGACAGTAGACTGCCAAAGCAGCTACTTTACAGTCACCTAACGAATAGTAAACGTAACGCTGGCGGGCAACTGAAAAGTTATAAGGATAGTCTTAAGATAAACCTGAAAAAGTGCCAAATCGACCCCCTCACCTGAGAGACGATTACTCCGCATCGTAACGCTTGGAGGAGCACCATACGAGGTGTCAATACTTTCGAGTTAGCCCGACTGCAAACCGAGGCAGACAATCGCCAACGCCGGAAAGACGCTGCCACCGCCCCTCCCGCACTCGATGTAGCCCTCCACATGTGCAACATCTTTAGTCACCTCAAAACTCACCAATAAAGGTGACATCCCTAATAACTCATATCATTGTGTCATAGCTGGATGATCGTCATACTCGATTCCGAGTGACAGCAAAGTAGTAGTAGTAGTAGTTGTAATTGTAGTAATGTGTGTGTGTGTGTGTGTGCGCGTGTGTGTGTGTGTACGTGCGCGCGCAGTAAGTTATTCAAGCATTCATTGTATATACTGTGGTTCGGGAAGCTCTGGGTGGGGGATGACTATTCACTAAGAACTTTATAATACTTGCTGCAGTTATGCCTTTGAAGACAGTTAATTAATGCATAAACAACTCCATCATTTTTATTTGAATCTCAAGATATAATGTTATTTGACTTAATTTTAAAACAAGCAATGAATAATTCACGTTTAAGGAACACGAGTTAAGTTATACTGTATTTACTGGTCGTCAAGTACGTGAAGTCCTTTGCTTTAAAATTTTACACCATTGAAATTAGCTTCATATTATAACAATTAGCGTAAAGCCTGTACATTATTTCTGAGTAGTTTTATGGAGAGGCGGCATTGTTGTATTAGTGTCAGGTTCACTGTAGTATTGTTTCATTGTTGTAATGTTGCTTTATACCTGTTTCAACCGCGACCTCCATGCTGGCGTGGTTGTGTGGTGGTCGTCTTCACTACACAATATTTAATCATCAGTGTTGTGACCTCATTATGTGGGGCAGCAGTGTTGTGACCACGTTATGTGGGGCAGCAGTGTTGTGACCACATTATGTGGGGCAGCAGTGTTGTGGCCACGTTATGTGAGGACAGCAGTGTTGTGGCCACGTTATGTGAGGACAGCAGTGTTGTGACCACGTTATGTGAGGCAGCAGTGTTGTGACCACGTTATGTGAGGCAGCAGTGTTGTGACCACGTTATGGGAAGCAGTGTTGGTGACCACATTATGTGGGGCAGCAGTGCTGTGGGCCACGCTATGTGGAGGCAGCAATGTTGTGACCACGTTATGGGGCAGTACAGACCACATTATGTGGGGCAGCAGTGTTGTGACCACGTTATGTGGGGCAGCAGTGTTGTGACCACGTTATGTGGGGCAGCAGGTTAGACCACGTTATGGGGGCAGCAGGTTAGGCCACGTTATAGGGGGGGCACAGTGTTGTGATCACGTTATGTGAGGCAGCAGTGTTGTTAACACGTTATGTGGGCAGCAGTGTTGGGTGGACCCACTCTTTTATGTGGGGGCAGCAGTGTTGCACGTTAAGTGTGGGGCAGCAGTGCTAGACCACTTTATGTGGGGGCAAGCAGTGTTAGACCCACTTTTATGTGGGCAGCAGTGTTGTGGACCACGTTATGTGGGCAGCAGTGTTGTGACCACTTTATGGGCACAGGCCAGGACCACGTTATGTGGGCAGCAGTGTTGTGACCACTTTATGTGGGCAGCAGTGTTGTGGGCCATTATAGGGGGCACAGTGTTACCACGTTATGTAGAGGCAGCATTGTTGTGACCCCGTTATGCGGAGGCAAGAAAGTGTTTAGACCACGCTGCAAGGGCATTGTTGTGACCATTCTGGAGGCAGTGTTAGACCACGTTACGTGGGGCAGCAGTGATGTGACCACGTTAGCGGCGGCGGCAGTGTTTTTGACCACGTTCACGGTAGGGACGCCGTCTCCGGGAGGTTCCATTGTCTCACTTTTCAGTCCCCAAAACTTTTCTTCCATCAATAGTTCATAAACTGTGTATGTAAGTTCCACTCTATAGTCTTTGACTCACAACGGCACAGCAAGTATATTTTTTTTGGCATTAAACTGTTATTATATTATTATTCAATCTTCACTAAGCATATAATAATATCACTCCATCATAACTACATATAACATCATCCATCATCACTACATATAACACCATCCATCATCACTACTTATAACACCATCCATCATCACTACATATAACACCATCCATCATCACTACAGATCGGTAAAGTAGTTTCCGAGATTCTCGTGCGGACACACAGACAAGCAGACAGACTTCTTTATTTTATATAGATAGATGTAATAGACGGAAGCATGTATGTATTACGTGTTACATTATGTACTATGTGTACCTTTAACATTATTACTTAACACTACTGCACACTGCTATGGATGCCAAATCTCATCAACTTATTCACTGTCACTTTAAAAAACTGAGATTCAGTTTCGTAAACCTGTTTTATTCACTACTTATTGTATTACGCACTATACAGTATGAAGTGATTTGTCTTGTGAAATAAGCTGAAATGTTAAAATACACTGAATTAGTAGGGTTTAATGTTGAAGGTTTTGAAGGAAACAGTTTTATAATTTTATTCATTTTATTTATTCATTTTCACACCATAGAGAATGCCTCCACATCGTCCTCTTGGATGTCCATGACATCTAAGAGAATCTGAAGGTATATGTGTCCTTGTATCGTCGTTTTGAGGACATTGAGAACCATTAACTCGTCCGGTGACCAACGTTCACTTATAAATTTTTCGCACTCCACATACTGACCGCCAATACTGACCCACCTACGTCTGTTGATGGGGAGGATTTTACAGAAATTTACAACAACGGAGAAGAACGAAAAAATGACCATAAAAATAAAATAAATGAGCAACATGATCACAATTTTTTCGTAATAAAAATTCAGGGGCAAGAAACACCCATAGTTCTCGGTATTTAGTACAGCTAACCCCATCTTGGGGGTGATTGAGCATTTTACAAAGGAGGGGAACACCGTATTGTGGGAAAAGAAGGAGTCCGTATAGCGGGTGTAGGGGCCGTGTGTGAGGACGTGAGAAAAGGAATGATGGGCGGCCACATCCAAAAGCAAAATCGATACGACATCACAAATTAAACAAACAAAAGAAATTTTTAACCCCGCTGCCATTTGACCAGCGTGGGAGCCGATGTTTTCAAAGGCATATTTTCGGATTTCTTCATCAGTATAGTGGTTGACGTTTTTCAAAAAGACCTCCAAGCGCTCGTGTCGGAGTAATTTTTTGGTTATTTGCGGGATATAATTAATCGCCGCCAGAACGAGGAGGAGAAGAGGTATCCATCGATAACTGAGGGTGGCCTTGTGTTGGCCATCCTCCAGCTCGACGGTTCCAAATGACATACAAATTTCTAGAATGTTTTCTTCCCTCTTATCTTCACCAGTCACCTCCCTCAGACCGCCTCCCTGGCTGGTGCATTTTATTTGGTTATCAACAAATAAACCGTTAAAAATTATCCCAAAAATACCCAAAAAAACGTAAAATCCCCATGGGTAGTGCAGGTAAGCGGCCCAAACGTCCAGCGGACCATCGCGCTTTGTTACGTGTCTTCTATATTTCTTATAAATTTTTTTCCCTTGTCCGTAGACTGGAAGAAGGTTAATATTTTGCTTCACCATAATTTAATATATAATATCAATCAGTTGAACAACTCCTGTAGGTTTAAGAGATGCCACTAACAAATAATGTAGTAAGAGGTAGCAGCAGCAATTATAGTGGTGGTGGTAGTAGTACTTATAATGGTAGTAGGAGTAGTAGTAGTACTAGTTACAGTCGTGATAGTAATTGTAGTTATATGGGTGATAGTAATAGTGAAGCTATATGGTGTGGTAGTAAAATTATAGTGTGGTAATGAAGGTATATATAGTGTGGTAGTGAAGGTATATATAGTGTGGTAGTGAAGGTATAGTGTGGTAGTGTAGGTATATATAGTGTGGTAGTGAAGGTATAGTGTGGTAGTAAAGGTATATATAGTGTGGTAGTGAAGGTATATATAGTGTGGTAGTGAAGGTATATATAGTGTGGTAGTAAAGGTATATATATGTGGTAGTGAAGGTATATAAGGTATATATAGTGTGTAGTGAAGATATAATGTGGTAGTATATAGCGTGGTAGTGAAGGTATATATAGTGTGGCAGTGAAGGTATATAGTGTGGTAGTGAAGGTATATGGTAGTGAAGGTAGTGAAGTGTGGTAGTGAATTTATATATAGTGTGGTGAAGGTATATATAGTGTGGTAGTGAAGGTATATATAGTGTGGTAGTGAAGGTATATATAGTGTGGTAGTGAAGGTATATATAGTGTGGTAGTGAAGGTATATATAGTGTGGTAGTGATGATATATAGTGTGGTAGTGAAGGTATATATAGTGTGGTAGTGAAGGTATAGTGTGGTAGTGAAGGTATATATAGTGTGGTAGTGAAGGTATATATAGTGTGGTAGTGAAGGTATAGTGTGGTAGTGAAGATATAGTGTGGTAATAAAGATATTGTGTTGTAGTGAAGATAGTGTGGTGGTGCAGATATTGGGTGACAGTGAAGGAACATTATGGTAGTGAAGTTATCGTGCGGTAGTAAAATTGTAGTGAAGATATTTTGTGTTGTAGTTTAGATAGTGTGGTAGTGCACATATTGGGTGGTAGCGAAGGTATAGTGTGGTAGTGAATTTAGAGTGCATTATTAAAGTTTAGGTTAGGTTATTGTTAAGTGAGAGAGAGAGAGAGAGAGAGAGAGAGAGAGAGAGAGAGAGAGAGGAATTGCTACAGAGCAATGGAGGGAGGGAGGTAGGCAGGCCAATCTCTCTATCTCTCTCTTTCCCTTCCTTCCTTTCTCCTCCCTCATTCTCTCCCACCCTCCCTCCCTCTCTCTCCTCCTCTCTTCCTCACCTCTCTCTGTTCATCATCGCCATTACATTCTGTGATAAACCTAAAATATACCACCTTTACCTTAATCATCATGCAGGTATATTACGGACTAAATGGAGAAGAAAGTCCGTTAAATGGAGGGTACGTTAGAGGTGAAACTTCCATCTAACGTATTATTTAGAGAGAGAAGTCCGTTATATGGCGGGTCTGCGGGTATTAGCCCACCCGGGCACAGGTCACTGACCCACATCGGGGCCTGGGGGGCGAAAATATAATAATAATAATATTAATAATAATAATGATAATAATAATAATGATAATGATAATGATAATACTATTAATAATAATAATATTAATGTATAGTAAATAGAATTTATAATAAAAATACATAATTAAAAATAAAATAATGAAATAATAATGATACAGGTAACAATAAAAATAATAATAATAACAAAGAACTATAAATAAAAATAATCAATAGTGAGAAGTGATATATGTTTGTTGTGTTGTCAAAGTGAGAGAAACAATTGAGACCCTGCAATCGTGTGTAAATGAGGCAGAAAGTCAGATCACCAACCTGGGACTTGGTCACAATTTTCGTGATGCCATATGGCAGCAGGGTCTACCATTAGACAACACATTATGCTTCCAGTATCTTCCCAGGCAGTAGTACCTCCCTGTTTGGGAGCTGCCTACTACCTACTACCTTAGGATTTAATGGATTATATGGAAGAGATGTCCGCTACATGGAGGTTTTATGTACCTGCATTTTAACATAGGTTATAAAATTCTTCCACCAAGCCCATTCTTTAATCCAGGCAACAAAGTATAACAAATTAGAAATAATAATCTGAAGTAAAGTAATCGAATACCTGTAGACACCAACCGCCATAATTACAGGTGTAATTATGTTTACAATGTAGAGAGCCACAATAAAGTTAAAAGTGTGTGTGTGTCTGTGTGTGTGTGTGTGTGTGTGTGTGTGTGTGTGTGTGTACGCGCGCACAAGGTGCAATACGCATCCAGTGTGGCAGCATTATGTTAGTGTTAAGGTGCAAGCACTCCTTGCTCCCTCTCACTTCAGCTACCGCCGCTAGCTAGCACTCGTGGTGAACAGGGAAGCAACTTGCTTAAGTCTTCCAACATGTGTGGTTGAAGCCTGCACTCCTGCCTCACCACAAAAATCAGCTCATGCGTTGCCATCATCCAGCTCATCATACTTCTCATCATCATCAACACCCCAATACTCCCAAAAGTCCTATGGCGACGGACGAGTGGCGACGGGGACAGGCAGAGATGAATGCCGAGAGTCTCTAGTCACAACTCTGCACATGGGCGGCATACAGTAGTTAAGATAATTTTTTTATGCACTGGGATTTCGGCAGCAGTGCAATCCGGTCCTGTCTATGTGAATGAGCTGCCCTTTCTTGGACCCACTCTTCACACCACATGGGGAGGGGGCTAGAAAAGGTTCTCTAAACATAGACTGCCTAAAGAACCAACCTGACTGGGCAACCGCACCCAGTAAGGTTATCCTTATGTGGTCGAAAACACAGTCATAATCACAGATGAAAACAAAAGCAACTATAGAACCTTTTATGATTGCTTCATGGAATGTCAGGACCCTTCTGGATACTGGCACAAATGAGTATCCTGAAAGAAGAACTGCCCTTGTGTCAAAAGAGCTGGCTAGGTATAACATCGACATAGCAGCAATCATTGAGTCCCGGCTCCCAGATGAGGGTCAACTCACAGAACGGGGGTCTGGCTATACTTTCTTCTGGAAAGGTAAGTCTGCTGCGGAGAGAAACCGCACTTATGGAGGTGGTTTTGCCTACGCTAATGCATCCTACATAGGATAACTGAAATGTCTGTTGGGATCAACGAGCGCCTCATGACGCACTGAGTCCCACTGAATCACTCACGTCACGCCTTCTCCACAAGTGCATGCGACCTAACTCGGGATGCAGAGGATGACATCAAGGAGTCCTTTCACGCCAACCTCGACATAGTGCTAACCTCTAGGTGACTTTAATGCCAGAGTTGGCAGAGTTACTGACATTTGGCAGGGAATCATAGGGAGAAATGGATTGGGTAAGTGTAATACCAATGGCCTACTCCACCTCAGCAAGTGTGCTGCACACTGCCTCACTATCACCAATACCTTGTTTAGGCAGGCCGAGAAGTTCAAGGGTTCTTGGCAACACCCATGATCCGAACACTGACATCTCATTGACTACTTTATAGTCCAAGAAAGAGATCACGGAGATGTCCTCATCACCCGAGCCATGCGTGGCTCAGACCACTGCGACATGCTTTCAGAGAGCAGCTCGAACATGGGCTAATAAACAACCCGACAACATACAACCCAAATCCCAGTGGCGAATGAGGTATTCTCGGCACTGTCATGACAAAAACCTCCAGAGAGACCCTCGTCCAGATCATAGGAATACACCAGGACTGGTTTTATGAAAATGACCCGGAAATCAATGTACTCTTCGATAATAACGTGCTGCTTTAACTGACTGGCAGAACAGCCCTTCGTCTCGAACTAAAGCTGATACCTTCCGTATCTCACTTCTTGCCACGAGTCGTTGTTATCCACATATCCCAACACCGGGATCCTCTACCTAGAGGATTTCAATGTACATCACAGAGAGTGGCTTGGCTCTGTAAGGGATGACACAGGTGGAGCTGAGGCACTCTCTTTTTCCTTATTTAATGACATGGAACAAATAATTAAACACCCTATACGCGTTCCTGATCGACGCGATCTAACATTCTTGATCTTTGTTTTACCTCTAACCCCTCACACTATTCACACTCAAATTCTGTCCCCTTAGGATCTTCTGATCACAATATTATTTCTATTTAATCAAACTGGACCCGACCACCTCCCCCACCCCCCTCTAAACGTCAACTATGGCAATATCAGAGGGCAAACTGGCAATCTTTGGGAGAATTCGTCACCAACTTTCCTTGGGATGAATGTTGCTTTTCTACTCGGGACGCCATTGTGAAGCAACTCCACGATGGCATGAAAGGCAGTGTCGTACACAATGGCACCCAGCCTGAGTTCTTCCCCATCCAAACTGGGGTTAAAGAAGGGTGTGTACTGGCACTAACTCGCCTTCCTTTCTAATGGTAGTGTCAATTTAGCCGGCGGGGTGGACATCCAGTATCGGATAAAGGGTCTTTTCAACATAAGACGACTCAAGGCAGGAACAAAGGTGTTGGCAGCTTCCATTACTTAACTTCAGTATTCTGACGAACTCACCCTTGTCCGTCACACTGAATTTGATCTACAGGAGATCCTGAACACCTATGCAGATGCGTATGTACACTTAGGCCTTGAGGTGAATGTACGTAAGACTCAGATTCTCTTTCAGCCCGCCCCTGGTTCAGCCACACCTCCATCCATCCAGCTTAACGGTACTACCCTCTCTATTGTTACCCACTTTCGGTATCTCGGCTCCCACCTGTCCACCACCGAGGGCATCGATGAAGAGATTCATCATCGGATCAGATGTGCATCTCAAGCCCTTGGCAGACTCCGAAACCGTGTCTTCAGCTGTAGGGAGCTGAAATTATCTGCAAAGTTACACGTGGTCCTCCCCACCTTGCTATCTGGCAGTGAGACATGGATCACATACAGGAGGCACTTCAAGGCGCTTGAAAACTTTCACCAACATAGTCTACGTTCCATCCTCCGAGTTCGGTGGGAAGCCAAGAGAACAAATGCCAGTATTCTTGCTGACACCTACTGTAGGGGCATCGAGGCTACCATTATCCATTAAGGCTATGCTGGACTGGCCATGCTACCCGCATGGACGACAGTAGACTGCCAAAGCAGCTACTTTACAGTCACCTAACGAATAGTAAACGTAACGCTGGCGGGCAACTGAAAAGTTATAAGGATAGTCTTAAGATAAACCTGAAAAAGTGCCAAATCGACCCCCTCACCTGAGAGACGATTACTCCGCATCGTAACGCTTGGAGGAGCACCATACGAGGTGTCAATACTTTCGAGTTAGCCCGACTGCAAACCGAGGCAGACAATCGCCAACGCCGGAAAGACGCTGCCACCGCCCCTCCCGCACTCGATGTAGCCCTCCACATGTGCAACATCTTTAGTCACCTCAAAACTCACCAATAAAGGTGACATCCCTAATAACTCATATCATTGTGTCATAGCTGGATGATCGTCATACTCGATTCCGAGTGACAGCAAAGTAGTAGTAGTAGTAGTTGTAATTGTAGTAATGTGTGTGTGTGTGTGTGTGCGCGTGTGTGTGTGTGTACGTGCGCGCGCAGTAAGTTATTCAAGCATTCATTGTATATACTGTGGTTCGGGAAGCTCTGGGTGGGGGATGACTATTCACTAAGAACTTTATAATACTTGCTGCAGTTATGCCTTTGAAGACAGTTAATTAATGCATAAACAACTCCATCATTTTTATTTGAATCTCAAGATATAATGTTATTTGACTTAATTTTAAAACAAGCAATGAATAATTCACGTTTAAGGAACACGAGTTAAGTTATACTGTATTTACTGGTCGTCAAGTACGTGAAGTCCTTTGCTTTAAAATTTTACACCATTGAAATTAGCTTCATATTATAACAATTAGCGTAAAGCCTGTACATTATTTCTGAGTAGTTTTATGGAGAGGCGGCATTGTTGTATTAGTGTCAGGTTCACTGTAGTATTGTTTCATTGTTGTAATGTTGCTTTATACCTGTTTCAACCGCGACCTCCATGCTGGCGTGGTTGTGTGGTGGTCGTCTTCACTACACAATATTTAATCATCAGTGTTGTGACCTCATTATGTGGGGCAGCAGTGTTGTGACCACGTTATGTGGGGCAGCAGTGTTGTGACCACATTATGTGGGGCAGCAGTGTTGTGGCCACGTTATGTGAGGACAGCAGTGTTGTGGCCACGTTATGTGAGGACAGCAGTGTTGTGACCACGTTATGTGAGGCAGCAGTGTTGTGACCACGTTATGTGAGGCAGCAGTGTTGTGACCACGTTATGTGGGGGCAGCAGTGTTGTGACCACATTATGTGGGGCAGCAGTGTTGTGGCCACGCTATGTGAGGCAGCAATGTTGTGACCACGTTATGTGGGGGCAGGCAGGACCACGTTATGTGGGGGCAGCAGTGCAGACCACATTATGTGGGGCAGCAGTGTTGTGACCACGTTATGTGGGGCAGCAGTGGTGTGACCACGTTATGTGGGGCAGCAATGTTGTGACCACGTTATGTGGGGGGCAGCAGTGTTGTGGCCACGTTATATAGGGCGGCAGTGTTGTGATCACGTGATATGGGCAACAGTGTTGTGACTACTTTATGTGGGGGGCAGCAGTGTTGTGGCCACGTTATATAGGGGGGGGGCAACAGTGTTGTGATCACGTTATGTGAGGCCGCAGTGTTGTTAACACGTTATGTGGGGCAGCAGTGTTGTGACCACGTTATGTGGGGCAGCAGTGTTGTGGCCACGTTATGTGAGGCAGCAGTGTTGTGACCACGTTATGTAAAGCAGTGTTGTGGCCACGTTATGTGGGGGCAGTGTTGTGGCCACGTTATGTGAGGCAGCAGTGTTGTTACCACGTTATGTGGGGCAGCAGTGTTGTGACCACGTTATGTGGGGCAGCAGTGTTGTACCACGTTATGAGGCAGCAGTGCAGACCACGTTGGCGTGGGGCAGCAGTGTTGTGGCCGTTATATAGGGGGGGGGGGGCAACAGTGTTGTGGCCACGTTATGTGAGGCAGCATTGTTGTGACTACGTTATGTGAGGCAGCAGTGTTGTGACCACGTTACGTGGGGCAGCATTGTTGTGACCACGTTATCTGAGGCAGCAGTGTTTTGACCACGTTACGTGGGGCAGCAGTGATGTGACCACGTTATGTATGGCAGCAGTGTTTTGACCACGTTCACGGTAGGACGCCACCATCCGGGAGGTTCCACATTGTCTCACTTTTCAGTCCCCAAAACTTCTTCTTCCATCAATAGTTCATTAACGGTGTATGTAAGTTCCACTATGTCTTTGACTACAACGGCACAGCAAAGTATATTTTTTTAGCATTAAACTGTTATTATTTTATTGTCTAATTTTCACTACATATAATATCACCCATCATCACTACATATAACATCATCCATCATCACTACATATAACACCATCCATCATCACTACATATAACACCTTCCATCATCACTACATATAACACCAGGCATCATCACTACATATAACAACATCCATCATAACGACATATAACACCACCCATCATAACTACATATAACACCACCCATCATCACTACATATAACAACATCCATCATAACTACATGTAACATCATCCATCATAACTACATATAACATCATCCATCATCACTACATATAACACCATCCATCATAACTACATATAATATCCATCATCACTACATATAACACCATCCATCATCACTACATATAACACCATCCATCATCACTACATATAACAACATCCATCATAACTACATGTAACATCATCCATCATAACTACATATAACATCATCCATCATCACTACATATAACACCATCCATCATAACTACATATAATATCCATCATCACTACATATAACACCATCCATCATCACTACATATAACACCATCCATCATCACTACATATAACACCATCCATCATCACTACAGATCGGTAAATTAGTTTCCGAGATTCTCGTGCGGACACACAGACAAGCAGACAGACTTCTTTATTTTATATAGATAGATGTAATAGACGGAAGCATGTATGTATTACGTGTTACATTATGTACTATGTGTACCTTTAACATTATTACTTAACACTACTGCACACTGCTATGGATGCCAAATCTCATCAACTTATTCACTGTCACTTTAAAAAACTGAGATTCAGTTTCGTAAACCTGTTTTATTCACTACTTATTGTATTACGCACTATACAGTATGAAGTGATTTGTCTTGTGAAATAAGCTGAAATGTTAAAATACACTGAATTAGTAGGGTTTAATGTTGAAGGTTTTGAAGGAAACAGTTTTAAAATTTTATTCATTTTATTTATTCATTTTCACACCATAGAGAATGCCTCCACATCATCCTCTTGGATGTCCATGACATCTAAGAGAATCTGAAGGTATATGTGTCCTTGTATCGTCGTTTTGAGGACATTGAGAACCATTAACTCGTCCGGTGACCAACGTTCACTTATAAATTTTTCGCACTCCACATACTGACCGCCAATACTGACCCACCTACGTCTGTTGATGGGGAGGATTTTACAGAAATTTACAACAACGGAGAAGAACGAAAAAATGACCATAAAAATAAAATAAATGAGCAACATGATCACAATTTTTTCGTAATAAAAATTCAGGGGCAAGAAACACCCATAGTTCTCGGTATTTAGTACAGCTAACCCCATCTTGGGGGTGATTGAGCATTTTACAAAGGAGGGGAACACCGTATTGTGGGAAAAGAAGGAGTCCGTATAGCGGGTGTAGGGGCCGTGTGTGAGGACGTGAGAAAAGGAATGATGGGCGGCCACATCCAAAAGCAAAATCGATACGACATCACAAATTAAACAAACAAAAGAAATTTTTAACCCCGCTGCCATTTGACCAGCGTGGGAGCCGATGTTTTCAAAGGCATATTTTCGGATTTCTTCATCAGTATAGTGGTTGACGTTTTTCAAAAAGACCTCCAAGCGCTCGTGTCGGAGTAATTTTTTGGTTATTTGCGGGATATAATTAATCGCCGCCAGAACGAGGAGGAGAAGAGGTATCCATCGATAACTGAGGGTGGCCTTGTGTTGGCCATCCTCCAGCTCGACGGTTCCAAATGACATACAAATTTCTAGAATGTTTTCTTCCCTCTTATCTTCACCAGTCACCTCCCTCAGACCGCCTCCCTGGCTGGTGCATTTTATTTGGTTATCAACATATAAACCGTTAAAAATTATCCCAAAAATACCCAAAAAAACGTAAAATCCCCATGGGTAGTGCAGGTAAGCGGCCCAAACGTCCAGCGGACCATCGCGCTTTGTTACGTGTCTTCTATATTTCTTATAAATTTTTTTCCCTTGTCCGTAGACTGGAAGAAGGTTAATATTTTGCTTCACCATAATTTAATATATAATATCAATCAGTTGAACAACTCCTGTAGGTTTAAGAGATGCCACTAACAAATAATGTAGTAAGAGGTAGCAGCAGCAATTATAGTGGTGGTGGTAGTAGTACTTATAATGGTAGTAGGAGTAGTAGTAGTACTAGTTACAGTCGTGATAGTAATTGTAGTTATATGGGTGATAGTAATAGTGAAGATATATGGTGTGGTAGTGAAGATATAGTGTGGTAATGAAGGTATATATAGTGTGGTAGTGAAGGTATATATAGTGTGGTAGTGAAGGTATAGTGTGGTAGTGAAGGTATATATAGTGTGGTAGTGAAGGTACAGTGTGGTAGTAAAGGTATATATAGTGTGGTAGTGAAGGTATATATAGTGTGGTAGTGAAGGTATATATAGTGTGGTAGTAAAGGTATATATAGTGTGGTAGTGAAGGTATAGTGTGGTAGTGAAGGTATATATAGTGTGGTAGTAAAGGTATATAAGGGTGGTAGTGAAGGTATATATAGTGTGGTAGTGAAGGTATATATAGTGTGGTAGTGAAGGTATATATAGTGTGGTAGTGAAGGTATAGTGTGGTAGTGAAGGTATAGTGTGGTAGTGAAGGTATAGTGTGTAGTGAAGGTATATATAGTGAAGGCATAGTGTGGTAGCGAATTATATATAGTGTGGCAGTGAAGGCATATATAGTGTGGTAGTGAAGGTATATATAGTGTGGTAATGAAGGTATAGTGTGGTAGTGAAGATATAATGTGGTAGTCAAAGTATAGCGTGGTAGTGAAGGTATATATAGTGTGGCAGTGAAGGTATATATAGTGTGGTAGTGAAGGTATAGTGTGGTAGTGAATTTATATATAGTGTGGTAGTGAAGGTATATATAGTGTGGTAGTGAAGGTATATATAGTGTGGTAGTGAAGGTATATATAGTGTGGTAGTGAAGGTATATATAGTGTGGTAGTGAAGGTATATATAGTGTGGTAGTGATGATATATAGTGTGGTAGTGAAGGTATATATAGTGTGGTAGTGAAGGTATAGTGTGGTAGTAAAGGTATATATAGTGTGGTAGTGAAGGTATATATAGTGTGGTAGTGAAGGTATAGTGTGGTAGTGAAGATATAGTGTGGTAATAAAGATATTGTGTTGTAGTGAAGATAGTGTGGTGGTGCAGATATTGGGTGACAGTGAAGGAACATTATGGTAGTGAAGTTATAGTGCGGTAGTAAAATTGTAGTGAAGATATTTTGTATTGTAGTTTAGATAGTGTGGTAGTGCACATATTGGGTGGTAGCGAAGGTATAGTGTGGTAGTGAATTTAGAGTGCATTATTAAAGTTTAGGTTAGGTTATTGTTAAGTGTGAGAGAGAGAGAGAGAGAGAGAGAGAGAGAGAGAGAGAGAGAGAGAGAGAGAGGAATTGCTACAGAGTAATGGAGGGAGGGAGGTAGGCAGGCCAACCTCTCTATCTCTCTCTTTCCCTTCCTTCCTTTCTCCTCCCTCATTCTCTCCCACCCTCCCTCCCTCTCTCTCCTCCTCTCTTCCTCACCTCTCTCTGTTCATCATCGCGATTACATTCGGTGATAAACCTAAAATAAACCACCTTTACCTTAATCATCATGCAGGTATATTACGGACTAAATGGAGAAGAAAGTCCGTTAAATGGAGGGTACGTTAGAGGTGAAACTTCCATCTAACGTATTATTTAGAGAGAGAAGTCCGTTATATGGCGGGTATTAGCCCACCCGGGCACAGGTCACTGACCCACATCGGGGCCTGGGGGGCGAAAATTTAATAGTACTAATATTAATAATAATAATGATAATAATAATAATGATAATGATAATGATAATACTATTAATAATAATAATATTAATGTATAGTAAATAGAATTTATAATAAAAATACATAATTAAAAATAAAATAATGAAATAATAATGATACAGGTAACAATAAAAATAATAATAATAACAAAGAACTATAAATAAAAATAATCAATAGTGAGAAGTGATATATGTTTGTTGTGTTGTCAAAGTGAGAGAAACAATTGAGACCCTGCAATCGTGTGTAAATGAGGCAGAAAGTCAGATCACCAACCTGGGACTTGGTCACAATTTTCGTGATGCCATATGGCAGCAGGGTCTACCATTAGACAACACATTATGCTTCCAGTATCTTCCCAGGCAGTAGTACCTCCCTGTTTGGGAGCTGCCTACTACCTACTACCTTAGGATTTAATGGATTATATGGAAGAGATGTCCGCTACATGGAGGTTTTATGTACCTGCATTTTAACATAGGTTATAAAATTCTTCCACCAAGCCCATTCTTTAATCCAGGCAACAAAGTATAACAAATTAGAAATAATAATCTGAAGTAAAGTAATCGAATACCTGTAGACACCAACCGCCATAATTACAGGTGTAATTATGTTTACAATGTAGAGAGCCACAATAAAGTTAAAAGTGTGTGTGTGTGTGTGCGCGCGCGCGCACAAGGTGCAATACGCATCCTGTGTGGCAGCATTATGTTAGTGTTAAGGTGCAAGCACTCCTTGCTCCCTCTCACTTCAGCTACCGCCGCTAGCTAGCACTCGTGGTGAACAGGGAAGCAACTTGCTTAAGTCTTCCAACATGTGTGGTTGAAGCCTGCACTCCTGCCTCACCACAAAAATCAGCTCATGCGTTGCCATCATCCAGCTCATCATACCTCTCATCATCATCAACACCCCAATACTCCCAAAAGTCCTATGGCGACGGACGAGTGGCGACGGGGACAGGCAGAGATGAATGCCGAGAGTCTCTAGTCACAACTCTGCACATGGGCGGCATACAGTAGTTAAGATAATTTTTTTATGCACTGGGATTTCGGCAGCAGTGCAATCCGGTCATGTCTATGTGAATGAGCTGCCCTCTCTTGGACCCATTCTTCACACCACATGGGGAGGGGGCTAGAAAAGGTTCTCTAAACATAGACTGCCTAAAGAACCAACCTGACTGGGCAACCGCACCCAGTAAGGTTATCCTTATGTGGTCGAAAACACAGTCATAATCACAGATGAAAACAAAAGCAACTATAGAACCTTTTATGATTGCTTCATGGAATGTCAGGACCCTTCTGGATACTGGCACAAATGAGTATCCTGAAAGAAGAACTGCCTTGTGTCAAAAGAGCTGGCTAGGTATAACATCGACATAGCAGCAATCATTGAGTCCCGGCTCCCAGATGAGGGTCAACTCACAGAACGGGGGTCTGGCTATACTTTCTTCTGGAAAGGTAAGTCTACTGCGGAGAGAAACCGCACTTATGGAGGTGGTTTTGCCTACGCTAATGCATCCTACATAGGATAACTGAAATGTCTGTTGGGATCAACGAGCGCCTCATGACGCACTGAGTCCCACTGAATCACTCACGTCACGCCTTCTCCACAAGTGCATGCGACCTAACTCGGGATGCAGAGGATGACATCAAGGAGTCCTTTCACGCCAACCTCGACATAGTGCTAACCTCTAGGTGACTTCAATGCCAGAGTTGGCAGAGTTACTGACATTTGGCAGGGAATCATAGGGAGAAATGGACTGGGTAAGTGTAATACCAATGGCCTACTCCACCTCAGCAAGTGTGCTGCACACTGCCTCACTATCACCAATACCTTGTTTAGGCAGGCCGAGAAGTTCAAGGGTTCTTGGCAACACCCATGATCCGAACACTGACATCTCATTGACTACTTTATAGTCCAAGAAAGAGATCACGGAGATGTCCTCATCACCCGAGCCATGCGTGGCTCAGACCACTGCGACATGCTTTCAGAGAGCAGCTCGAACATGGGCTAATAAACAACCCGACAACATACAACCCAAATCCCAGTGGCGAATGAGGTATTCTCGGCACTGTCATGACAAAAACCTCCAGAGAGACCCTCGTCCAGATCATAGGAATACACCAGGACTGGTTTTATGAAAATGACCCGGAAATCAATGTACTCTTCGATAATAACGTGCTGCTTTAACTGACTGGCAGAACAGCCCTTCGTCTCGAACTAAAGCTGATACCTTCCGTATCTCACTTCTTGCCACGAGTCGTTGTTATCCACATATCCCAACACCGGGATCCTCTACCTAGAGGATTTCAATGTACATCACAGAGAGTGGCTTGGCTCTGTAAGGGATGACACAGGTGGAGCTGAGGCACTCTCTTTTTCCTTATTTAATGACATGGAACAAATAATTAAACACCCTATACGCGTTCCTGATCGACGCGATCTAACATTCTTGATCTTTGTTTTACCTCTAACCCCTCACACTATTCACACTCAAATTCTGTCCCCTTAGGATCTTCTGATCACAATATTATTTCTATTTAATCAAACTGGACCCGACCACCTCCCCCACCCCCCTCTAAACGTCAACTATGGCAATATCAGAGGGCAAACTGGCAATCTTTGGGAGAATTCGTCACCAACTTTCCTTGGGATGAATGTTGCTTTTCTACTCGGGACGCCATTGTGAAGCAACTCCACGATGGCATGAAAGGCAGTGTCGTACACAATGGCACCCAGCCTGAGTTCTTCCCCATCCAAACTGGGGTTAAAGAAGGGTGTGTACTGGCACTAACTCGCCTTCTTTTCTAATGGTAGTGTCAATTTAGCCGGCGGGGTGGACATCCAGTATCGGATAAAGGGTCTTTTCAACATAAGACGACTCCAGGCAGGAACAAAGGTGTTGGCAGCTTCCATTACTTAACTTCAGTATTCTGACGAACTCACCCTTGTCCGTCACACTGAATTTGATCTACAGGAGATCCTGAACACCTATGCAGATGCGTATGTACACTTAGGCCTTGAGGTGAATGTACGTAAGACTCAGATTCTCTTTCAGCCCGCCCCTGGTTCAGCCACACCTCCATCCATCCAGCTTAACGGTACTACCCTCTCTATTGTTACCCACTTTCGGTATCTCGGCTCCCACCTGTCCACCACCGAGGGCATCGATGAAGAGATTCATCATCGGATCAGATGTGCATCTCAAGCCCTTGGCAGACTCCGAAACCGTGTCTTCAGCTGTAGGGAGCTGAAATTATCTGCAAAGTTACACGTGGTCCTCCCCACCTTGCTATCTGGCAGTGAGACATGGATCACATACAGGAGGCACTTCAAGGCGCTTGAAAACTTTCACCAACATAGTCTACGTTCCATCCTCCGAGTTCGGTGGGAAGCCAAGAGAACAAATGCCAGTATTCTTGCTGACACCTACTGTAGGGGCATCGAGGCTACCATTATCCATTAAGGCTATGCTGGACTGGCCATGCTACCCGCATGGACGACAGTAGACTGCCAAAGCAGCTACTTTACAGTCACCTAACGAATAGTAAACGTAACGCTGGCGGGCAACTGAAAAGTTATAAGGATAGTCTTAAGATAAACCTGAAAAAGTGCCAAATCGACCCCCTCACCTGAGAGACGATTACTCCGCATCGTAACGCTTGGAGGAGCACCATACGAGGTGTCAATACTTTCGAGTTAGCCCGACTGCAAACCGAGGCAGACAATCGCCAACGCCGGAAAGACGCTGCCACCGCCCCTCCCGCACTCGATGTAGCCCTCCACATGTGCAACATCTTTAGTCACCTCAAAACTCACCAATAAAGGTGACATCCCTAATAACTCATATCATTGTGTCATAGCTGGATGATCGTCATACTCGATTCCGAGTGACAGCAAAGTAGTAGTAGTAGTAGTTGTAATTGTAGTAATGTGTGTGTGTGTGTGTGTGCGCGTGTGTGTGTGTGTACGTGCGCGCGCAGTAAGTTATTCAAGCATTCATTGTATATACTGTGGTTCGGGAAGCTCTGGGTGGGGGATGACTATTCACTAAGAACTTTATAATACTTGCTGCAGTTATGCCTTTGAAGACAGTTAATTAATGCATAAACAACTCCATCATTTTTATTTGAATCTCAAGATATAATGTTATTTGACTTAATTTTAAAACAAGCAATGAATAATTCACGTTTAAGGAACACGAGTTAAGTTATACTGTATTTACTGGTCGTCAAGTACGTGAAGTCCTTTGCTTTAAAATTTTACACCATTGAAATTAGCTTCATATTATAACAATTAGCGTAAAGCCTGTACATTATTTCTGAGTAGTTTTATGGAGAGGCGGCATTGTTGTATTAGTGTCAGGTTCACTGTAGTATTGTTTCATTGTTGTAATGTTGCTTTATACCTGTTTCAACCGCGACCTCCATGCTGGCGTGGTTGTGTGGTGGTCGTCTTCACTACACAATATTTAATCATCAGTGTTGTGACCTCATTATGTGGGGCAGCAGTGTTGTGACCACGTTATGTGGGGCAGCAGTGTTGTGACCACATTATGTGGGGCAGCAGTGTTGTGGCCACGTTATGTGAGGACAGCAGTGTTGTGGCCACGTTATGTGAGGACAGCAGTGTTGTGACCACGTTATGTGAGGCAGCAGTGTTGTGACCACGTTATGTGAGGCAGCAGTGTTGTGACCACGTTATGTGGGGGCAGCAGTGTTGTGACCACATTGGGGGCAGCAGTGTTGTGACCACGTTATGTGGGGGCAGTGCCCATTATGTGGGGCAGCAGTGTTGTGACCACGTTATGTGGGGCAGCAGTGGTGTGACCACGTTATGTGGGGCAGCAATGTTGTGACCACGTTATGTGGGGGGCAGCAGTGTTGTGGCCACGTTATATAGGGCGGGGCAGTGTTGTGATCACGTGATATGGGCAACAGTGTTGTGACTACTTTATGTGGGGGGCAGCAGTGTTGTGGCCACGTTATATAGGGGGGGGGCAACAGTGTTGTGATCACGTTATGTGAGGCCGCAGTGTTGTTAACACGTTATGTGGGGCAGCAGTGTTGTGACCACGTTATGTGGGGCAGCAGTGTTGTGGCCACGTTATGTGAGGCAGCAGTGTTGTGAGTGTTGTGGCCACGTTATGTGGGGCAGCAGTGTTGTGGCCACGTTATGTGTTGCCACGTGTATGTGGGGCAGCAGTGTTGGCCACGTTATGTGAGGCAGCAGTGTTGTGACCACGTTATGTGGGGCAGCAGTGTTGTGGCCACGTTATATAGGGGGCAACAGTGTTGTGGCCACGTTATGTGAGGCAGCATTGTTGTGACCACGTTATGTGAGGCAGCAGTGTTGTGACCACGTTACGTGGGGCAGCATTGTTGTGACCACGTTATCTGAGGCAGCAGTGTTGTGACCACGTTACGTGGGGCAGCAGTGATGTGACCACGTTATGTATGGCAGCAGTGTTTTGACCACGTTCACGGTAGGACGCCACCCTCCGGGAGGTTCCACATTGTCTCACTTTTCAGTCCCCAAAACTTCTTCTTCCATCAATAGTTCATTAACGGTGTATGTAAGTTCCACTATGTCTTTGACTACAACGGCACAGCAAAGTATATTTTTTTAGCATTAAACTGTTATTATTTTATTGTCTAATTTTCACTACATATAATATCACCCATCATCACTACATATAACATCATCCATCATCACTACATATAACACCATCCATCATCACTACATATAACACCTTCCATCATCACTACATATAACACCAGGCATCATCACTACATATAACAACATCCATCATAACGACATATAACACCACCCATCATAACTACATATAACACCACCCATCATCACTACATATAACAACATCCATCATAACTACATGTAACATCATCCATCATAACTACATATAACATCATCCATCATCACTACATATAACACCATCCATCATAACTACATATAATATCCATCATCACTACATATAACACCATCCATCATCACTACATATAACACCATCCATCATCACTACATATAACACCATCCATCATCACTACAGATCGGTAAAGTAGTTTCCGAGATTCTCGTGCGGACACACAGACAAGCAGACAGACTTCTTTATTTTATATAGATAGATGTAATAGACGGAAGCATGTATGTATTACGTGTTACATTATGTACTATGTGTACCTTTAACATTATTACTTAACACTACTGCACACTGCTATGGATGCCAAATCTCATCAACTTATTCACTGTCACTTTAAAAAACTGAGATTCAGTTTCGTAAACCTGTTTTATTCACTACTTATTGTATTACGCACTATACAGTATGAAGTGATTTGTCTTGTGAAATAAGCTGAAATGTTAAAATACACTGAATTAGTAGGGTTTAATGTTGAAGGTTTTGAAGGAAACAGTTTTAAAATTTTATTCATTTTATTTATTCATTTTCACACCATAGAGAATGCCTCCACATCATCCTCTTGGATGTCCATGACATCTAAGAGAATCTGAAGGTATATGTGTCCTTGTATCGTCGTTTTGAGGACATTGAGAACCATTAACTCGTCCGGTGACCAACGTTCACTTATAAATTTTTCGCACTCCACATACTGACCGCCAATACTGACCCACCTACGTCTGTTGATGGGGAGGATTTTACAGAAATTTACAACAACGGAGAAGAACGAAAAAATGACCATAAAAATAAAATAAATGAGCAACATGATCACAATTTTTTCGTAATAAAAATTCAGGGGCAAGAAACACCCATAGTTCTCGGTATTTAGTACAGCTAACCCCATCTTGGGGGTGATTGAGCATTTTACAAAGGAGGGGAACACCGTATTGTGGGAAAAGAAGGAGTCCGTATAGCGGGTGTAGGGGCCGTGTGTGAGGACGTGAGAAAAGGAATGATGGGCGGCCACATCCAAAAGCAAAATCGATACGACATCACAAATTAAACAAACAAAAGAAATTTTTAACCCCGCTGCCATTTGACCAGCGTGGGAGCCGATGTTTTCAAAGGCATATTTTCGGATTTCTTCATCAGTATAGTGGTTGACGTTTTTCAAAAAGACCTCCAAGCGCTCGTGTCGGAGTAATTTTTTGGTTATTTGCGGGATATAATTAATCGCCGCCAGAACGAGGAGGAGAAGAGGTATCCATCGATAACTGAGGGTGGCCTTGTGTTGGCCATCCTCCAGCTCGACGGTTCCAAATGACATACAAATTTCTAGAATGTTTTCTTCCCTCTTATCTTCACCAGTCACCTCCCTCAGACCGCCTCCCTGGCTGGTGCATTTTATTTGGTTATCAACATATAAACCGTTAAAAATTATCCCAAAAATACCCAAAAAAACGTAAAATCCCCATGGGTAGTGCAGGTAAGCGGCCCAAACGTCCAGCGGACCATCGCGCTTTGTTACGTGTCTTCTATATTTCTTATAAATTTTTTTCCCTTGTCCGTAGACTGGAAGAAGGTTAATATTTTGCTTCACCATAATTTAATATATAATATCAATCAGTTGAACAACTCCTGTAGGTTTAAGAGATGCCACTAACAAATAATGTAGTAAGAGGTAGCAGCAGCAATTATAGTGGTGGTGGTAGTAGTACTTATAATGGTAGTAGGAGTAGTAGTAGTACTAGTTACAGTCGTGATAGTAATTGTAGTTATATGGGTGATAGTAATAGTGAAGATATATGGTGTGGTAGTGAAGATATAGTGTGGTAATGAAGGTATATATAGTGTGGTAGTGAAGGTATATATAGTGTGGTAGTGAAGGTATAGTGTGGTAGTGAAGGTATATATAGTGTGGTAGTGAAGGTATAGTGTGGTAGTAAAGGTATATATAGTGTGGTAGTGAATATAGTGTGGTAGTGAAGGTATATATAGTGTGGTAGTGAAGGTATATATAGTGTGGTAGTGAAGTAAAGGTATATATAGTGTGGTAGTGAAGGTATATATAGTGTGGTAGTGAAGGTATATATAGTGTGGTAGTAAAGGTATATATAGGGTGGTAGTGAAGGTATATATATATAGTGTGGTAGTGAAGGTATATATAGTGTGGTAGTGAAGGTATAGTGTGGTAGTGAAGGTATATATAGTGTGGTAGTGAAGGTATATATAGTGTGGTAGTGAAGGTATATATAGTGTGGTAGTGAAGGTATAGTGTGGTAGTGAAGGTATAGTGTGGTAGTGAAGGTATATATAGTG
>NW_024731127.1:0-4217 GCF_018991925.1 Homarus americanus | reverse complement strand
GACCAAGATTAAAACAACCACGACTATGATTATAACAACCAGGACCATGATTAAAACAACCACGACCATGATTATAACAACCATGACCATGATTATAATAACCACGACCAAGATTAGAAAAACCAGGACTATGATTATAACAACCACGACCATGATTATAACAACCACGACACATGATTATAAAAACCACGACTATGATTAAAACAGCCACGACCATGATTATAACAACCACGACCAAGATTAAAACAACCACGACCAAGATTAAAACACTCACGATCATGATTATAACAACCACGACCAAGATTAAAACAACCATGACTATGATTATAACAACCCGACCATGATCATAACAACCACGACTCTATGATTGCCAATCACGACCGATCATAGCATCACGACCAAAGATTAAGCAACCACGACCATGATTATAACAACCACGACTATGATTATAGCAACCAGGACCATGATTATAACAACCGAAACCATTATCATAACAACCACGACCATGATTATAGCAACCACGACCATGATTATAACAACCACGACAATGATTATAACAACCACGACCAAGATTAAAACAACCACGAACAAGATTAAAACAACCACGACCAAGATTAAAACAACCACGACTATGATTAAAACAACCACGACCATGATTATAACAACCACCACTATGATTATAACAACCACGACCATGATTATAACAACCACGACCAAGATTAAAACAACCACGTCCATGATTATAACAACCACGACTATGATTATAACAACCATGACCAAGATTATAACAACCACGACTATGATTAAAACAACGACTATGATTATTGCAACCACGACCATGATTATAACAACCACGACCATGATTATAACAACCACGAACATGATTATAACAACCACGACCATGATTATAACAACCACGACTATGATTATAACAACCACGACCATGATTATAACAACCACGACCATGATTATAACAACCACGACCAAGATTAAAACAACCTCGACCATGATTATATCAACCACGACCATGATTATAACAACCACGACCATGATTATAACAACCACGACCATGATTATAGCAACTACGACCATGATTATAACAACCACGACTATGATTATAACAACCACGACCATGATTATAACAAGCAAGACCATGATCATAACAACGACGACTCTATGATTATAAAATCCACGGCCATGATCATAACATCCACGACCAAGATTAAAACAACCACGACTATGATTATAACAACCAGGACCATGATTAAAACAACCACGACCATGATTATAACAACCATGACCATGATTATAACAACCACGACCATGATTATAACAACCACGACACATGATTATAAAAACCATGACTATGATTATAACAACCACGACCAAGATTAAAACAACCACGACTATGATTATAACAGCCACGACCATGATTATAACAACCACGACCATAATTAAAACAACCACGACCATGATTATAACAAACACGACCATGATTATAACAACCATGACTATGATTATAACAACCACGACCATAATTATAACCACGACCATGATTATAACAACCACGACCATGATTATAACAACCACGACCAAGATTATAACAACCACGACCATGATTATAACAACCACGACCATAATTATAACAACCACGACCAGCGATTAAAATAACCACGACTGATTATCACAACCACGATATGATTAAAAACAACCGCGACCATGATTATAACAACCACAACCGCCCAGTTAGCAACCACGACCATGATAATAACAACCGACCGCAATTTGCCAACAACCACGACCGCTGATCGCCAACAGCCCACGACTCTGCCAATTATAACAACCACGACCATGATTATAACAACCACGACTATGATTATAGCAGCCACGACCAAGATTATAACAACCACGACCATGATTATAACATCCACGACCAAGATTAAATCAACCACGACTATGATTATAACAACGAGGATCATGATTATAACAACCACGACCAAGATTAAAACAACCACGACTATGATTATAACAACCAGGATCATGATTATAACAACCACGACCAAGATTAAAACAACCACGACTATGATTATAACAACCACAACCATGATTATAACAACCACGACCATGATTATAACAACCACGACCAAAATTAAAACTACCACGACCATGATTATAACATCCACGACCAAGATTAAAACAACCACTACCATCATTATAACAACCACTTCTATGATTATAACAATCACGACCATGATTATAACAACCACGACCATGATTATAACAACCACGACTATGATTATAGCAGCCACGACCAAGATTATAACAACCACGACCATGATTATAACATCCACGACCAAGATTAAAACAACCACGACTATGATTATAACAACCAGGATCATGATTATAACAACCACGACCTGATAAAACAACCACGACTATGATTATAACAACCAGGATCATGATTATAACAACCACGACCAAGATTAAAACAACCACGACTATGATTATACCAACCACGACCATGATTATAACAACCACGACCATGATTATAACAACCACGACCATGATTATAACAACCACGACCATGATTATAACAACCACGACCAAGATTAAAACAACCACGACTATAATTATAACAACCACGACCATTATTATAACAACCACGACCAAGATTAAAACCACCACGACTCTGAGTATAACAACCACGACCATGATTATAACAACCACGACCATGATTATAACAACCACGACCAAGATTAAAACAACCACGACCATGATTATAACATCCACGAACCAAGATTAGAACAACCACGACTATGATTATAACACCCACGACAATGATTAAAACAACCATGACCATGATTATAACAACCATGACCATGATTATAACAACCACGACTAAGATTAAATCAACCACGACTATGATTATAACAACCACGACCATGATTATAACAACCACGACCATGATTATAACAACCACGACCATGATTATAACAACCACGACCATGATTATAACAACCACGACCAAGATTAAAACAACCACGACCAAGTTATAACAACCACGACCATGATTATAACAACCACGACCAAGATTAAAACAACCACGACCATGATTATAACAACTACGACTATGATTATAACAACCCCGACCATGATTATAACAACCACGACCATGATTATAACAACCACGACTATGATTATAGCAACCAGGACCATGATTATAACAACCGAAACCACTATCATAACAACCACGACCATGATTATAGCAACCACGACCAAGATTATAACAACCACGACAATGATTATAACAACCACGACCATGATTATAAATAAATCCACGAGACCATGATTATAATAACCACGACCATAATTATAACAACCACGACCATGATTATGGGAATAACCACTTTGATTCAAGATTAAAATAACCACGACTATGACGAGGAAACCAGGACTGGCGATTATAAATCACGACTCAAGATTAAAAAACAACTACTACCCATATTTGAAAATAACCACGACTATGATTATAACAACCATTTAATTCATGATTATAACAACCACGACCAAGATTAAAACTACCACGACCATGATTATAACATCCATTTAATAAGATTAAAATAACTACTTACTCTGAGCGGATAAAATAAACTGACGACCCGATGATTAAAAACAACTACGACCATGATTATGAGTAACAACCACGACCCGGCGATTATAACAACTACTTAATTCATGATTATAACAACCACGACCAAGATTATAACAACCACGACCATGATTATAACAACCACGACCATAATTATAACAACCACGACCGAGATTAAAACAACCACGACTATGATTATCACAACCACGACCATGATTAAAACAACCACGACCATGATTATAACAACCACAACCATGATTATAGCAACCACGACCATGATAATAACAACCACGACCATGATTATAACAGCCACGACCATGATCATAACAACCACGACTCTATGACTATAAAATCCACGACCATGATCATAACATCCACGACCAAGATTAAACAACCACGACCATGATTATAACAACCACGACCAAGATTAAAACAACCACGACCATGATTATAACAACCACGACTATGATTATAACAACCCCGACCATGATTATAACAACCACGACCATGATTATAACAACCACGACTATGATTATAGCAACCAGGACCATGATTATAACAACCGAAA
>NW_024731126.1:0-3746 GCF_018991925.1 Homarus americanus | reverse complement strand
TTTGTTACTGATCAGGGACTTTTGTTATACTTGACAGATGATTTTTTATACTCGGTCAGTAACTTGCTATATGAGTATCAGACTTTGGTATTCTCTTGACCAGGGACTTTGTTATACCTGAGATAAGGGGAATTTGTTCTACTCGATAAGGGGACTTTGTTAGACTCGAACAGGGGACTTTGTTATACTCGACCAGGGGACTTTGTTAGACTCGATGAGGCGCCTTTGTTATACTAGATGAGGGGACTTTGTTATACTCGATTAGGGGCCTTTTTTAGACTCGATCAGGGGCCTTTGTTATACTCGATCAAGGGACCTTGATATACTCGAGCAGGGGGCTTCGTTATACTCGATCAGGGGACTTTGTTATACTCGATGAGGAGGCTTTGTTATACTCGATTAGGGGACTTTGTTATACTCAACCAGAGAACTTTGTTATACTCGATTAAGTGCCTTTGTTATACTCGATCAAGGAACTTTGTTTTACTCAACCAGGGGACTTTTTTAATATTAATCAGGGGACTTTGTCATACTCGATCAGGGGAATTTTTTTATACTCGACCAAGGGATATGTTATACTCGATCAAAGACTTTCTTATACTCAACCAGAGGACTTTGTTATACTCGATCAGGGGACTTTGTTATACTCGATGAGGGCTTTTGTTATCCTCGATCAGGGGACTTTGTTATACTCGACCAGCGGACTTTGTTATACTCGATCAGGGGACTTTGTTATACTCGACCAGCGGACTTTGTTATACTCGATCAGGGGAATTTTGTTATACTCGATCAAAGGACTTTGCTATACTTGATTAGGGGCCTTTGTTATACTCGATAAGAAAACTTTGTTATACTCGACAAAGGGACTTTGTTATACTCGTTCAAGGGACTTTTGTTATACTCGATCAGGGGACTTTGTTATACTCGTCCAGGGGCCTTTGATATACTAGATCAGGGGACTTTGTTATACTCGATATGAGGACTTTGTTATACTCGATAAGGGGAATTTATTATACTCGATAAGGGGACTTTGTTAGACTCGAACAGGGGACTTTGTTATACTCGACCAGGGGACTTTGTTATACTCGATTATGCGGCTTTGTTATAGTCGATTAGGGGACTTTGTTATACTCGATAAGGGGCCTTTTTTATACTCGATCAGGGGCCTTTGTTATACTAGATCAGGGGACTTTTTTATACTCGATCAGGGGCCTTTGTTATACTCGACCAGGAGGCTTTGTTATACTCGACCAGGGGACTTATAATACTCGAGAAGGGGGCTGTGTTATACTCGATTAGGGGACTTTGTTATACTCGATCAGGAGGCTTTGTTATACTCGATCAGGGGACTTTGCTATACTCGACCAAGGGACTTTGTTATACTCGATCAGGGGTCTTTGTTATGCTCGACCAGGGGACTTTTTTATACTTGACCAATGGAATTTGTTATACTCGATGAGGGGCTTTTGTTTTACTTGATCTGGCGACTTTGTTATACTCGACAGGAGATTTTGTTATAGTCCATCAGGGGACTTTTTTATACTCGACCAGAGGACTTTGTTATAATCGATCAGGGGACTTTGTTATACTCGTCCATGGGACTTTTTTACACTTGACCAATGGACTTTGTTATACTCAATGAGGGGCCTTTGTTGTTCTCGATCAGGGGACTTTGTTATACTCGACCAGGGGACTTTGTTATACTCGACCAGGGGAATTTGTTATACTGGGCCAGGGGACTTTTTTATACTCGATGAGGGGACTTTGTTATACTCGATCAGGGACTTTTGTTATACTCGATCAGGGGAATTTGTTATACGCGACCAGGGGCCTTTGTTATACTCGATCAGAGGACTTTGTTATACTCGATAAGAGGTCTTTGTAATACTCGATAAGGGGAATTTGTTGTACTCGATATGGGGACTTTGTTATACTGGGCCAGGGGAATTTTTTATACTCGATGAGGCGAATTTGTTATGCTCGATCAGGGACTTTTGTTATACTCAAACAGGGGACTTTGTTATACTCGATTTGGCGGCTTTGTTATACTCGATCAAGGGGACTTTGTTATATTCGATGAGGGGCCTTTGTTATACTCGATCAGAGGCCTTTGTTTTACTAGATCAGGGGACTTTGTTATACTCGATTAGGGCCTTTTTTGGACTCGATGAGGGGTCTTTGTTATACTCGATCAGGGGACTTTGTTATATTCGAGCAGAGGGCTTTGTTATACTCGAGCAGGGGACTTTCTTATACTCGAGAAGGGGGCTGTGTTATACTCGATCAAGGGACTTTGTTATACTCGATCAGGAGGCTTTGTTATACTCGATCAGGGGAATTTGCTATACTCGACCAGGGGACTTTGTTATTCTCGATCAGGAGTCTTAAGTTATACTCGACCAGGGGACTTTTTTATACTTGACCAATGGACTTTGTTATACTCGATGAGGGGCTTTTGTTGTACTCGATCTGACGACTTTGTTATACTCGAGCAGAGGACTTTGTTATACTCCATCAGGGGACTTTGTTATACTGGACCAGGGGCCTTTGGTATACTCGATCAGGGGACTTTGTTATTCTCGATCAGGGGGCTTTAATATACTCGTCTAGGAGGCTTTTTTATACTCAATCAGGGGACTTTGTTATACTCGATCAGGGGACTTTGTCTTACTCGATCAGGGCCCTTTGCTATACACGCCCAGGGGACTTTGTTATGCTCGATATGAGGAATTTGTTATACTGGGCCAGGGGACTTTTTTGTACTCGATCAGGTGACTTTGTTAAACTGGACCAGGGGACATTTATATTCTCGATTAGGGGACTTTGTTATTCTCGATCAGGATGAGGGACTTTGTTATACTCGATGGGGAGGCTTTGTAATACTTGATGAGGGGACTTGCTATAATGACCAGGAGACTTTGTTATGCACGATCATGGACTTTGTTTACACTCGCCCAGGCGACTTTTCATACCTGCCTGTGGATTTTGGCTATACTCGATCAGTGGACTTTCCTATATTTGACCTCAATGGACTTACTATATTTCTCGATGAGGGGCCCTTGTTATACTTCCGGATCAGGGGACTTAGGATACTCACCAGGGGACTTTAAACTTGACCAATGGACTTTGTTATACCCTTTTCGAAGAGGGCCCTTTATTATACTTGGGATCAGGGACTTTGTTATACCTAGATCAGGGACTTGTTATACCCTTTGACCAGGGACTTTATTATACCTGACCAGGGGCTTTGCTATACCAGGATCAGGGACTTTTGTTATACCTTGATCAGGGAACTTGTTACACTATCCAAGGAGCCTGTCATACCCCATCAGACTTTGGTTATACTCGCATCAGGGACTTGTCTACCTTTATCAGGCCCTTTGCTATACTCTACTGGGGGACTTTGTTATAATCGATCAGGGGACTAAGTGGTAGTATGTTTGATCTAGGACTTTGTTATACTGGGCCAGGTGACTTTTATATACCCCGATCAGGTGACTTTCGTTACACTGACCAGGGACATTTATTCTCGATTAGGTGACTTTGTTATACCTTTATCAGGGACTTTTGTCTACCTGATCAGGACTTTTGTTATACCTGACCAGGGGCCTTTATATACCTGGATTAGAGTTGTTATACTCGATAAGAGGACTTTGCTATAATTGATATGGGGGAATGGTTATACTCCGACATGGACTTTTAGACCCGATGAGGGATTCTCTTTATACTCGATGAGGCCTTTGTTA
>NW_024731125.1:0-9013 GCF_018991925.1 Homarus americanus | reverse complement strand
ATATATATATATATATATATATATATATATATATATATATATATATATATATATATATATATATATATATATATATATATATATATGTAAATCAAGTCAGAATTTACTGGACTTTATTTTCTCACTTGACTTGGGGTTTATTAAAGATTAATAGATGGTAATGGCAGTGGAAGCGCCCCTATGAGAGAAATCCCGAACCAGCACAAGAACACTTAAATCTACTAAACAAAATGAATTGTCCGTGACCCGTGGAAGGATAGCGTCTGTGACTGGGATGAATGAGACACTGTAAAATTTAGACACTTATATTCCCTCCAACACTACAAACACAATCAAATAATGGTACACCAATATGCGCACCTCTTAACTTGAACTTAAAATACTACTCTGGGGAATAAAAGTTATACATGATATAGAAATTATTAGAAACTCAGGCAACAATAAATTTGAAGTATTAAGAAATGTTGCTTGCACACATGAAACAGGCCTAAAGGGCTTTCAACAAAATAATATCCAGCACTGAGAAAATGGTATTCAAAAATAAGAAATTAATAACTCTACAATGAATAGGCCTTAAGGGCACTCAACAAAATTATATCACCCCAACAGATGCACACTTCCTAACCTAACTTAACCACTACTCTGGGGAACAAAGGATATACCTGAGATCAGAATTATGAAGAAAAGTTAGATGCATTAAAAGAATCAAATCACAGTATCACTCTGGTTCCACTTAGTGACACAAACATTCAAAAACAATACTATCAAAATTGTTTAAGAAATATTAAACCACACACGTCACGATAATATCAGTAACTGAGAAATGGTATCAACTACACACAAATATAGTCACTATTATTGATTTGTTACTGGGTCCACCAATACTAGTGAACCATGCTCCACCCAACTCAACATACACCCGTAATAAGGGAGATAGAATGTTCCTCTAGGTATCTCCTAGAGTCCTAGACTCATGGTCTCAGTGTGTGACCATTAATCTACTCAGATAGCCTCAGTGTACTCCCAGTGCGTCCATAAAGCGGAAGGGAGTGAGCCAATCAGACCTTGTACAGTTGAGAGAAGCTTTAGCTTCCCGTTAGCAAGAGGGTTTCACTAAGCTGCTCAAGACATGTGGTGTTGTGAGCCGAGGTAGAGGGGAGCTGCTGACCCAACGATCGTCCCGTCGTCAGCTGGGCACCCAGACGGCTAGATTCCCTCAAGAGATCCTTTGGTACCCCGCTAAACAGTGACAGGCCTACACTGATCGGTCCAATGGCGACAATCGCCACCCTCAATCATCAACGGCAGTCTCAAACGGCAGTCAATCTCTCGCAGTCAAACTCCGGTCAACTCCGGTCAAGTGGGTTCTGACGGAAACCCTGAAATGAACTCACTGTTAGCTCTAGTTTACTTTACCACTGCCCTATCTAACCCTGTCTGAGATCGAATGAGACTTACTTGTTATACTGCTATAGCGCAGCACAGGTGACTAGGCCACGTGACTATTTCTGTGACGGACGCGCAGGGACGTCTTGTTTGTCTGACTGCTCCCTGTGACTGAGGACCAGCCAGCGTCGCGTCTCCTCTCAAGGCGTTAGCTTAGGCCTACGTGACATATTTTCCGCCTAACTAATAACTCCTTGGGACACCCGTAACATTATTCAGACTGATAAACGATCTATAATAATTTCAAATTCAATAATAGTCCCTTAACTTCATGAATCGCATCATTATTAATTCGGCAAATTACATTTAATATCACTTAGGCCTAGTTCCACAACCTCTCGCTATGTGCAGGGAGCGCTCTCTTCCCTCCGACGACCTTGAAAGCTCAGTATCGCCAATTGCGCGGTGTTTGAAATTACTCTGAAATTTCTGAATATTACATATATATATATATATATATATATATATATATATATATATATATATATATATATATATATATATATATATATATATATATATATATATATATATATATATATATATATATATATACACAGTCATGCGTCGGTTAACGTCCTGGGTACGTCCTTGGAAACATGACGTTAACCGAAATGGACGTTGTCTGATCATCACAGAAACTTTGTATTTATACTTACGTGTATGTGGAATACTATATACGTACATATACACTTTTACTCTTAAATCACTACTGTAATGTGATACAGGTGATTAATTTTTATCTCTTGTGCAAAATACATGACGTTTATATTAAAATTATTCACTGTTTTACAAGGATTCCAGCAACGCCAGCAGATGGGGGAGAGAGAGGGGGCGTGGGGGGAGGGGAGGTAGTACGTTTGACAGTTGGCACAGGCCCAGGTCTAACGCGTGTATATTTATCAGTTCTTAAGTGACTAAGCTTCTCTCTTATAAAAAGCCAGTGAAATGACCTGGGTGAATATAATTAACATTGCTGGGATTCTTGTAACATACTGATTAATTTGAATATAAACATGCTATAATTTGCACTAGACAAAACAATTTTAGTACCGTAATCAAATTAGTACATGTGCACTCCAGCTTTGCACTAAGGTCATTTATTTCTATTACGTTTCTTTTAGTATGGTGTGTGCATGTAAATGGATGAAAATAAATGAAGAAATCTATGTAAATCTACCCAAAAATACAGTTGAAAAACTTTTTTATAAAATGTACTACAGTACTGTACACTAATGTACAAAAATTTTTATCTCTTGAGCAAAATATATGACGTTTATATTCAAATTATTGGCTGTCTTGCAAGGATTCCAGCAATGCAAATTATAATCTCCTAACTTTAGTCTGAGATATTATAAAAGATAAAAGCTGTAAGCCTAAAAGGCAAGGGAGGGAGGGAGGGACTGACGGAGCCAGCCAGTCAGCGAGGGGTTGGGGGGGGGTTGAGGTGATAAGTTTGAGCCGAAGGTCTCTGTGTTTATTTAACAGTCCTACTAAGCTTCTCTCATTTTAAAATGCCAGTGATATGACCTAGGAGAATATAATTAACATTGCTGGGATTCTTGTAAGATACTGATTTATTTGAATATAAACATGTTGTAATTCGCACTAGACATAACAATTTTAGTACCGTAATCAAATTAGTACATGTGCACTCCAGCTTTGCACTAAGGTCATTTATTTCTTTTACGTTTATTTTAGTATGGTGTGTGCATGTAAATGGATGAAAATAAATGAAGAAATTTATGTAAATCTACCCAAAAATACAGTTGAAAAACTTTTTATAAAATGTACTACAGTATTGTACACTAATGTACTACATTTTTTATATCTTGAGCAAAATATATGATGCTTATATTTAAATTAATCTCTGTCTTGCAAGGATTTCAGCAATGCAAATTATATTATCCTAACTTTAGTCTGAGATATTATATAAAATAAACATAAAGAAATCACCAATCTTTTGTCTGGGAACACAAGGAAGGAAGTAGCCAGGAGCGTGTGGGAAGAGGGGGGGGAGGTGAGGTGACAGAATGTCTGGCGTTTGTTTGTTTATTTATTTGAGATAAGATTTGACAGTTGGCGCTGAAGGCCTGTGTGTGTGTTTATTTATCATTACTTAAGAGTGACTAAGCTCTTCTCATAATTTGCCACCCAAACGACCTGGGTGAATATAACTTACATTGGAGGGATTCTTGTAAGATAGTAATTTATTTGAATACCTGTATAAACAAGCTATATTTGCAATAGACATAACAATTTTAGTACCGTAATCATTTAGTACATGTACAATACAGGTTTGCACTTAGGTCCATTGTTACTGTACAATATTGACTAAATTCACTAGATAACGTACGCCTGGCAGCACAATCTATAAGAATACGCCATGCATACGTGACTGTGCCCGCTCTAGGGCCATTTAGGTTCGCTAGGTCCCATTATTTGAATGTTTTTTTTTTCAATTTAAATTTTAATTGTTTATTCCTTGATAGAGGAAGCGGGATCCTAGTGCTGTCACTTGGTACCCCTGTACCATAACACCAGAAGCAGCTGGCCAGTGTCACAAGTATATACAGTACAGTACAGTCATCCCTTGGTTATCGCGCCTAATTGGGACCCCGCCGATAACGAAAGTACAGAACCTATGGGATTTATTCTAATTGGTTCCAGGCACCCAAGACCCAACCCCAAGTTTTCCATTTTATGACCATTTATACCCACTAAATATATATATAATGTTATGGTAAATATCATAAACACACATAGGCATGGCTAGGTTTATTATAAAGTGATGAAAAGGGTACGCTCAATACTGTAGTCCACAAAACATGTAGCTATGCTTTTTTTATTTGGTCCCCCATCATACGAGTCCGTTTTCTCTCACATCAGGACGCCTGAGTCCTCCGTTTTCTCTCTTAATCTTAGAGTGCACCAGAGACTTTGTTATTCTTAGTAATGCCACAGAATTTGAAATTGCAACCCCAATTGCAACTGGGGTTGCAATTGTTGAGGCAACTAGATATGTCTGATTTCAGCAAATGTGTTATTGTCAATTTGTAGGTGAAAGATTTTATCCTCAATAGATGTAGGTTAACATTACACCTGGAGGCAAAAAAAGCCTAAGGAAGGAAGCATATTCCTTTAACACATAATATCTGACCAGTATGGGGAGGATCATCGTGTCTCCGTCAGGGGGTCGTGGAGTGGTGGTCCAGCAGGCGTCACGGATTTTTTGGGGGGCCACGGACGTATATGCTATCGGACGTTGTTCGGTCAGACGTTAACTGGCGCATGACTGTATATACAGTCAACCCTCGCTTTACGCTGTCCCACTTTACGCATTTCCACGTTTACGCGGTACCCTGCCGAAACCGGAATGCTCACTTTCCGCGGTGTGTGTACCCTTTTACGCGGAGAGCAGCGCGAGCAGGGTGCGCACAAGGTCGCCCAGTCATCAAAACATTACCGAGTTCTTCACCCGCCATCCACCACAGCCGGCCCAAGTCAGTGATAGTGATAATGATAGTGAGGATATGGACTTTGAGGGGTTTGACAAAGAGGCCCTGCAAGCCTCTGTGGTGGATAGTGATACAAGTGATACAGATGAGGGCCAATAATCTGCCCTCTGCCTCAGAACCAACCCCCCATCCCCGTGTGCCCAGCCATCTTTTCTACTAATGTAAGTGTTAAAAAACCTAATATTATTGATATTTCTCTTAATTATTAATTGTGTGTGCATACCATCATAAAATTAAGAAGTTATTTTTACTACAACGTAGGTATTGCCTGAAAAAGTGGAGTTTGGGGGTCGGCCTGGTCTCTATTTCAATTAATCCCATATGTTATGTTGTTCACTTTACGCGTTTCTCACTTTACGCGGGCCGCCGTGGGTTGAATTAACCGCGTAAAGTGAGGGTTCACTGTATATATATATACACAGTGGTCCCTCGGTTAACGAACACAATTCGTTCCAGAAGGTCGTTCGTTAACCGAAACCATTGTTTCAATGGGATTTTGGGTAATTGGTTCCAGCTCACCGAAAATTACATACAAAGTAAAAATAAATGCAGTAAAGTAAACTTACTTTGAGGTGTGTATGTAGAAGGCTCCTGGTTGATGAGGATGATGATGGGAATTAGAAGTGGGGGTGGAGGAGAAGGGAGAAGAGAAGGAAATGGGGGTGGAAGAGAAATCACCCCATGCTTCATGCCGTCATTTCACCCATAAAATTTTAAGTTCACTGGGTGTAATTCAAGATTATTTTCTTTAAATCAACACTGCACTGCTTTATATATTGTCTATATGTAAACTAAATTTCAGAATGACCAATAATTGTACTGTAAAAATGTAAAAATAGTTTATGTTCAAGAGAGTCACAAAGCAAGATATTACCTTCACTGACCAGAGATACAAACTGACGCCTTGCTGGGTGAGTCAAGTGGCTGATTGGCGCACCAAAAACTTGTTTCCTGTACTTCAATTATGTTAAATATGTTTTAAAATGACTAAAAAAGTTAATATAAAACTTGGAAAATTATTGAATAGTACAACCTTCTTAATATTTACTAAAATGGGAACGAATTTAAGCCCTAGAACCGATTACTGTATTGGCGGACTAATATTCCAGCTGGTGAGCAAGCGAAAACATGTTGACATGATTTCGTAAAAATTTTGTTAACCGAATTTAATATTCTTATGGAATGTACAGTAATTCTTATAACAGGGATTAGCCCATCGGGGCCTGGGAGCGAAAATGTAATAGTAATAATAATTATTCATAGTAAATAAAAATTTTTATACAATATACACCCAAATAAAACAATAATGATAAAATATAATAATAAAATTAATAATAATAACAATAATACTGTAATAATAAAATAATAATAATTAAGAAATACAAGAATGAAAAAAAGATAAAAAGTGAGAAACATGACCTAGACCTAAGAATTATTATTTTTTTTTTATTATTATTTTTTTTATTATTATTATTATTATTATTATTATTATTATTATTATTTTTATTATTATAATAATAATAATAATAATTATAATTATAATTATAATTATATTTTTGCCCCCCAGGCCCTAAGCCATCAAAAAGATTGACGACCAAGACCACGGACTGGTATATAGAATTACATATTTTCGAGTCCCAAAGTCAGTACACAGACAAAAAAAAATTTTGTAATTCATTTTAAAATGGCTGGCAAGCTTAAAAGTAAGTGTTTTGTGATGCTGAGAAGAAAAAGAGATACCCATTTTCGATTTTCTATGTATTATTTAAGCATTTTCGACTTACGGCCATTTCGACTAACGACCTGGATTTGGGTCCCTAACCCCGTCGTAAGTCGGGGAGGAGCTGTGTATATACAGCTAGACCCCGACTTACGACGGGGTTATGGACCCAAATCCAGGTCGTAAGTCCGAATGGTCGTAAGTCCGACATAGATAAAAAAATAAAATAAATTTAAATAAAAAATCTACAATGAAATACAGTACTGTACAGTAAAAGTAATAAATAATGAAGAATGGATACAGCACAGTGAAAGTAATGAATAATGAGGAATGGATACAGTGTGACTGAGCACTTACCTTTAATGTAGTCAGCTGAATGCACATGGGGCCCCCATAATTTTCTAATTATACATGGAGACTACATTAACTGGAAACGTTTCGGTATAGAAAGTGCGTGTGTCATTTGAAAAAAAAATGGTCACACCTGCGGCGGTCGTAAGTCGAAGCAGTCGTAAGTCGGGGTCTAGCTGTATATATATATATATATATATATATATATATATATATATATATATATATATATATATATATATATATATATATATATATATATATATATATATATATATATATATATATATATATATTATATAAAACTACTGTATAACCATTAATTCAATCAAATACATACAGTATTCAGTAATAAACAATAATGATTCTTTTGTACATATTCTTAAGATAAATGACTATGTTTCCTTGGGGGCGCACATATACATTGGCGTTCCACTATCAGTCTCACCTTTTTCTTTAATATCAGTGGTTACTTCTACTGTACAGTACATTAAATAACATTAATTAAAACATACATATTTTTTACATTAATTTTACGACAACAACAACCAGGGTCTTATTTTCTTCAGTTTCAGGTGGATAACTGACATTATGGGTGTAAACACTGACAACAATGCCGTCTCTTATCCTCTTGTGTGTTTTAATATTCTGCATATTATTTATGAATTTTATTGTTCATTTTGCATATATAAAGATTAATTAAATCAAATAAGTATTCAGTAATAAACAATAATGAATCTTTTGTACATACTGTATTCTTAAAAAGATAAATGACGCGGTATCCTTAAATGCCCATGTATGTGTTGACGTTCCCGATCCATCTTTTTTTTCTTTGCCATTAGTGGTTAGCTACTTCTATTGTCCCATTTATTAACATTAAATAGCATATAGAGCTTACTATAACTTCATGTGTGTAGTGTGGTGGAGTGGATAAGGAGGAATACACTAAGGTAGTATGGACATGTGCCAAAGATGCGTGAAGACAGGCTAACCAAAAAAAGTTTATGATAGCAAGGGAGAGGGGAATGTTGGGAGGGTAGACCAATTGCCATTGTTAGAAAAGAGTTAGGGAGTTTGTTGAAGAGAGGGTGGGAAGGGGAGGAAGCGTGTTTGAGAGAGCAAGTGAGGTGTGCAAGGGTAAAATGGCCTGGAGACATTTCTGCCATGGCCACCCCGTTGGGGAGTTCCCGAGAGGGAACAAGGCGTCGGCAATATTGATTGATCAAAACAGAGGTGCCGGAGCGCCGCTCTGGTGAGCTCCGGCAGCACTGCACCCCTGCCTGTACCGTGGAAAGATGTTTCAAATTGTGTGAATTACTTTCAGTATGCTGTTGAGCTGGCAGTCTTTTTTTTTTTTCTCTTTTTCTCACGCTGTAGTGCCAACATATAAAATAAGAAATTTAAAAAATTACTTAACCCGTAGGCCCTGGGTGATGTTCCAGAACGTCCGCCTATTTTCTCGCCCTTTTTTTTTTCTTGGTTTATGGGGGGGGGGGGTTACTGCCAGTCTCACCCTAACCCGGGGCTTAAGGGTTAAAAATACCCCTCCCTTCTACCTGATGGCTTGGGAAACATGGTTGACTCTCACTTGTTGTAGTGGCAGTTTGTACAGTAATCTTAAGTTTAAAAAATTTAATAACATGTTTAATGTCAGATGTGAACCTTATGGTCTTGAGCTCTCTTAATGCACTGTGGTAATGTACTGTATATAAACTCCATTGACCCATTGTGTATGGGTTCCTCTCTCAGTGAAGGGGCTAACTAAGAAGCTTTTCCCCTGCTAATGCCCTGCAATGTATCCCACCCTACTGTGGGTTGCATAAGATTTTAAAAGGTTATGTGTTACAGTTAAATATGTTGTTTATATTAGACTTCAAATCTCTGAGTTTCACTTAGAAAAGACTTTGTATATGCTGGTATCCTTGAAGAAATATTTTAAAACACATAGGAAAAATATTGTCACCTTCAACTGAAAAGT
>NW_024731124.1:0-25248 GCF_018991925.1 Homarus americanus | reverse complement strand
TCATACAAGTCAGTTAGCGTAAAATCAGACGATTCATATTACGCTCAATAGCCCACAAAACATGTAGCTATGCTTTCTCTTTGGAGTTCCCCATGTGAAGAGTCTGTTTTCTCAGCGCTTCAGGACGCCTGAGTCTGCTGTTTTCTCTCAATTTCGATGTACCCGAGACTTCATTATTCCTTAGTAATGACAGAATTTGAAATTGCAACTGTGGCTGAAATTGGTGAGGCAACCTAGATATGTCTGTTTACAGTTGGAACATTCAAGATCCATTGTGAGTGGTGTTGAAAGCTTCAACTGTCCTTATTGTTAGTAAAACTTGTCAAGTAAGTGAGTGTCGAGTTTGCCAGCTAGAGTGGCATATTTTGTCGTTCGTGGGAGTATCGTGAATTTTCGATCGCTACTGAAGTTATATTATTTTGTCACCCAAACATCAGAGAATCTGATGTTTATAGTTTAGTTAGTGTCAGTTGTCTATTTAAGAAAGTCATTAATCTCCTGAACAGTTCCTGTCAAACTCGAAAATATCCAAGACTTAACGGCTGTTTGGGCCTGGGCTGTGGTTTGCGGTCAGGCCAATAGAGTTATTAACGCATATATAACTCCATTTCACCTCTTTACTGACAAACTCAATCTCTGATTACATCATAAAGATAGACGTAGAAAATTAACCTGATCTGTTGTGGGGTTCTTGAGATGTTTGTGTTCACACTCAGGATGGGTTGGAGAAAGGAAACTCACGATGTGCTCACTGTATACATGTTGTATTGGATGTACAATGCAGCTTGGTGCTGGGAAGGCATCATGGTTACAAACGTTGAGTAGAGAGAGCTGGTTGGTGAGGGTGCTCAGAGGAGGACAGCTTGTGGGTCGCCATGCTCGCCGGCGGGAGCGAGGACCGCCAGGCAGGCGGAGGAGGAGGAGGTGTTGCTGGCTGGTTGGTGTAGGTAGAAAGAGATAGGTCACCACGAGGTCAGGTCTTAAATAGCAGGGGGTAGGCGTGGCTTAGTAGTTGACCCCCGCTCCGTGGGCGGCGCTGATTGACCTAGACCACCGAGGCATACACTGGGGAATTCGTGGGATCGGCTATGCAGCGACAAACAGCGTTTGTAGGGGAGAAATCCATTACACTGTGACACTGACGGTCACAGCCAGGTGTCCAGCGACCACTTTGAATAGAAGGCCTATTGTTAGTAAGATTAGTCTTTCTGGGGCCGATGTGCCCTCAGGCGAGTATATATACGAATGCACAAGGGAAAATCACACTCGTGATTTCTTCTCCACACATCTCCAAGTATGTAATTGATTGTTTCTCGCCGTCATGTTAGTTCAGTTTAACTTAGCCGATTTTTGTGAATATCAGTGTTCATGTTGTAACAATGAAATTGTCATTTACCCAGTGAAAGAATTGATATAAAGTAAGTTTCGTCTGGACCGTTGCCAGACGTATGTTTTGTATAGTGAAGTTAAATATTCACTCTCTCGCTATTTCTTCTCCACACGTCTCCAGACGCTGTTTGTGTGTTGGCAACATGACTGAGGTTCGGGAGCCGCCTATGGGCACGATGGCTCTCGAAGGATGTCTAAGGTGGCGAGATTAGAATCCCAGGGCGAGATTCCTTGGCAGACGCCATGGCCGACCCTCTGCCACAATCCTTCCCTGGCCGGGCACTCCCAGCTAGAGGGCGAGCCTGTAAACGACTTTGGCCCGCGGACTCCGTCTTGTGATCTTGGTCCATCTACTGTTCTTGTTTATATGTATGGAGCCGTGTTAATATCCATGCTTGGGGATGACTAGCAAAAATACAGCATCCCAGGTTAAGTATTGAATCCATGAATGTTGGTGGTATCAGGGTTATTGTTATTCTCGGAGTTGAGTCCACCAAACCACTGAATACTCGTTAAAGTGTCACATTAGTCATTCCGAAATAACATGTTATAAAGACTATTTTAATTCGGGATAGTGTCAAGTGTGTCATATTATCCACTTGCAGTAACAATGGAATAATATAATAATTGTTAAATGTTGTAACCTAGAATTGAAGATGTAATTTGTTACTTATAAAAGTACGACCTGAGGGTCCAGTGTTATCTGACTGTATGTAGTAACCCCTGAATCTTACTTGTCAGAGAAATAATACAACAGTTGTCTCATGAAGTAGTGAGTAATTGAAGTAGTTAAATGGTGTAATAAGTACTTGAAGTGTTTAATGAATTAATAAGTAATTGTGGTGCTGTTTTGTAAATGGTACAGTAAGAACTGAGGGTCCAGTCTTATCTGAGTGAAGTTAAGTAACATCTTATTCACTCACTGTGGTAATAAATATTGAATTAGTAATCTACGAGTATCACCTCTCTACTCCTTCTAAACATTGGTTCCCAGAAAATAATACTTACTCATGTGCCTATATACATCTACCACACTACCCAAAAGCTTTCCATGAGATATGTTATATTCTACCCAAGAGTCTGGTGATGGCAGCCTACCCCTGTAAGTATAATAAGTGTACTAAGAATAACATGGTTCCCAGACTAACCCTTGTATGAGAATATAAGTCAAAACAGAGTATACTTCAGGAAGGTAGGAACATTGAACTTTAGAAAATATAATATTATATATGAAAAGAAATGAAAAACTTGGAAACTATAAGCATAGAAATATCAGAATTACTTGTATAAGAATATGATCAAGAATAAGGTATATATCTAAATAAAGAATTGAAGAATAATAACAGAAAAGAATATCTGGATGGTAAATTATAAAGAGAAAGAAAACCGCCCGTCACACAGCAGCCCTTCTGTGGGTTAGGTACCCACTTATCCAGTCTAACAGTGTACCTCCTATATCCATTTTGGCTAGTTCGAACAATATCAGTTGTCTATTGGTAATATCAAAAGCTGCTTTTAGGTCAAGAAATGTGGTGTATCTGTGCCTTTCATCACCATGCACAGTTAGGAATGTGGTGATGCAGTTATGTACACCTTTACCATGGGTGAAGCCATTTATGTTAGGAGACAAGTGTTCTCAGCTGGTTAGTGATATGGGACGAAAAGCATCAGGCTGTCCTGGTTTCGGTATTGGTACAACAATACTGCTGGTCAATGATGTGGGTAGTTGGCCTTTGGTATGACTCATATTGTACAATACCAATAATGGATTGCCCGGCACACGCCTTAGTAGTCTAATGATGTTGTAGGTGACTCCGTCCTCTCCAGGGGAAGTAGGCCTACCCCTGGCGAGGGCCGCGTCAAGCTCCCACTCAGTATATGGAACATCACACTCATCGAGCTGTTTGCCCAGCATAAAGTTAATAAGATTACTTCTCTCTACAGACTTTGCATCAAGGAGTCCCCGAGTCCTAGCTGGTAACATGTCATAGCTCGACACATGAGCCCACTTTATTAGCTCATTCGACTTTTGCAGAGGGTTTGGATGGGACACTGTCTACTGTTTTTACCTCTGATTGTGTTTATGTCTTTCCAGGCTTTGCTAAGGGATGTGTGTTGGTTCAGGCTGTTGACATATGTCTCCCATGCATTTTGTCTGAGTTTGTTTACACGTTCCCTGACAGCAGCAAGGGAAGCTTGATACAATTGTAACATTTGAGGTGTTCTAATTTGTTTGTAACCCTTACCCACCCTCCTGACCCTAGCTCCTGAGTTTTTTCAGCTCAGGGTCATTATAAAGCACTGTTGCTGCCTGTTCCTACTATGCTGACCCACGTTTTCCTTTTTTGCGGGAATTACAGAAGTATGTATTAGTCCTATCTATCAGCCTCCTGACCTTAGCCCTGAGTTTTTTCAGCTCAGGGTCATTATCACTGCTGTTGCCTGTTCCCATTATGCTGACCACGTTTTCTCCTTTTTTGGTGGAATCATTGTTGAGTATGTATTAGTCCTATCTATCAGATCGTCATGGAAACTTTGGTAGTTGTCAGGCTTCTAGTCCTTGTACCAAATAGGGTGGTGGACGAGTGGAACAAGCAGCAACTTTGTATAAGTGCTGGAACGCTGGAAAGTTTTAAGGAGGCGAGATACATTCATGGACGATAGAGTAGTTGTAACTCGACAGGAGCTACCATACACAGGCCAACCAGCCTATTGCAGACTCTTTATTTGCTTATGTTCTTAGGTGAGGCGGCTGGGAGGGTGTGTGTGAGGTGGCTATACACCAATCACCACCATACTTCCATGCTACTTTTCTTTCAAGTTTTCTCGAAATTACAGTACCAATTGTTGCATGTTATCAATTTGGATGTGCTGTCGTCTATCGTAATGGACCATCGAATCTTGTTTAATTCGTTGGTATCTACCTCGCTTGCTGCATTCTGAGTTAGTATGTGCTCAGTGAGGGCTGCCGTGAGCTTGACTGAGTTATGTTCTGTAGCAGCAACCTCCTCTGGATTGGTCAATCCCATTCCTCCCAGACTTGGCGTCAGTGCAAGGGTTGACTGTTCTGGTGGGGTTAAGTGAAGATATTTCACTATTTTTTTAATAAAATTGACGCTGATAGCTTCTTCCAGAGGGTGGAGGAGGGCCCGATATGAGGGATAGTGCACATCAGGTAGTTCCAGCGATGCTCGACTCATGGGTGAATGCTGCAAACGCCACATGTGGCTCTGTGTTAGCAATATCCAACAGAGTTTGATTTCCTTCACCCACTTCTACCAGTACTACTACCACCACTTCTATCACTTCCACTTCAATTCTACAGTACTATTGACACTGCCACTGAGTTCCATCATCATTGACTCATCCTCACTACTTGCTCTTGATACCCGCTTGTCACTGAAGCCAGACACAAGCACATATGTCTTGTTGACGAGGGTGTCAGGATCAAGCTGCTGTGATCCTCTCACATAGGCATTAGTGAACATGTTAGAGTTAATGCCTTAGCTAAACTTGAGTCCAACAATGAGAATGTTGAATGCAATCTGGGACTGTCAACCAGAACCTAAGAAACTGTAATCAGAAAAGAGCTTTCTGATGAATTTGACGCGCAGACAAGTGCAAACAGGCACTAGCCAATCCATTGTTTACCATGATGAGATGTATCAATTAGAACATGTATATAGAATAAGTAATAAGATCACTAGATTACACGCTGTTGTAACCGCTATACCTCTGTCAGCATGCCCTCAGGCAGATGTAAACAAATAAATGTAAAGTGTGTGACCAGACATATGCACACACTCCAACACTACGTCTTAGACCGTGAAACAATATAACCTTATAGGATAGATCCAAGCACACTGTGTATGTAATGGTACAACACTTTATCTCTGATGGCAAGATAGCTCATATACTAAGGTTGTATCCACACTTTATAATAGCTAAACAAACCTTATATACCGAACTAAACAAACAATGTACTGAAAGTAATCTGTAACACAATATCCTGACAACTGGGGTCTGATAAACACCCTTTGTGGGAGTATCGGAGGTACCTGGGAGGTCAGAGGTGTACCTGGGAGGTCAGAGGTGACCAAAGAGTGTCAGTGGAGTACCTGGGAGGTCAAAGATGTACCTGGGAGTATCGGAAGTGTACTGGGAATATCAGAGGTACCTGGGAGGCCAGAGGTACCTGGGAGTGTCAGAGGTGTACTGGTAGTGTCAGAGGTGTACCTGGGAGTGTGAGAAGTGTACTTGGGAGTGTCGGAGGTGTACCTGGGAGTGTCGGAGGTGTACCTGGGAGAGTCAGAGGTGTACCTGGGAGTGTCAGAGGTGTACCTGGGAGCAACAGTGTACCTGGGAGTGTCTGAGGTGTACCTGGGAGTGTCAGAGGTGTGCCTGGGAGTGTCAGAGGTGTGCCTGGGAGTGTCAGAGGTGTGCCTGGGAGTGTCAGAGGTGGACTTGGAGTGTCACAGGTGCACCTGGGAGTGTCTGAGGTGCACCTGGGAGGTCTGAGCTGTACCTGGGAGTGTCTGAGGTGTACCTGGCAGTGTCTGAGGTACCTGGCAGTGTTTGAGGTGTACCTGCAGTGTCAGAGGCCTGCAGTGTGAAGAGTACAAGGGAGCGTCAAAGGAGAACCTGGGAGTGTCAGAGGTACCCGGTAGTGTCAGCGGTGTACCTGGGAGTGTCGAGGCACTTGAGTGTCAGGGGTGTACCTGGGAGTGTCTGGGGTGTACCTCGGAGTGTCAGGGGTGTACCTGGGAGTGTCAGGGGTGTACCTGGGAGTGTCAGGGGTGTACCTGGGAGTGTCAGGGGTGTACCTGGGAGTGTCTGAGGTGTACCTGGGAGTGTTAGATGAGTACCTGGGAATGTCAGAGGTCTATCTGGGAGTGTCTGGGGTATACCTGGGAGTGTCAGAGGTGTACCTGGGAGGGTGAGAGCCTGGGAGTGCAGAGAGGTACCTGGGAGTGTCAGAGGTACCTGGAAGGGTCAGAGGTGTACCTGGGAGGCAGAGGTACCTGGGAGTGTCTGAGGTGTACCTGGGAGTGTCTGAGGAGTACCTGGGAGTGTCAGGGGAGAACCAGGGAGGTAAGAGGTGTACCTGGGAGGTCGGAGGTGTACCTGGGAGTGTCGGAGGTGTACCTGGGAGGTCGGAGGTGACCTGGGAGTGTCGGAGGTGTACCTGGGAGTGTCAGAGGTGCACGGGGAGTCAGAGGTGTTCCTGGAGTGTCAGGTACTGGGAGTGTCAGAAGTGTACCAGGAGTGTCGGTGAGTACCTGGGAGGTCAGAAGGTACCAGGGAGTGCAGTGAGTACCTGGGAGTGTCAAAGGTGTACCTGGGAGTATCGGAGGTACCAGGGAATATCGGAGGTGTACCTGCGAGTGCCAGAGGTGTACCTGGGAATGTCGGAGATGTGCCTGGGACTGTCACAGGTGTACCTGGGAGTGCAGAGGTGTACCTGGGAGTGTCAGAGGAGTACCTGGGAGGTCAGAGGTGTACCTGGAGGTCAGAGGTGTACCTGGAGTGTCAGAGGTGTACCTGGGAGTGTCAGAGGTGCACTGGGAGGCCAGGGGTGTACCTGGGATTGTCAGGGGTGTACTGGGAGTGTCAGGGGTGTGCCTGGAGTGTCAGGTACCTGGGAGGTCAGGGGTGCATGGGAGTGTCAGGGGTGTACCTGGGAGTGTCAGGGGTGTACCTGGGAGGTCAGGGGTGTACCTGGGAGGCTGGGGGTGTACCGGGAGGTCAGGGGTACCTGGGAGGTCAGGGGTACCTGGGAGGTCAGGTGTACCTGGGAGTGTCGGGTGTACCTGGGAGTGTCAGGGGTGTACCTGGGAGGCTGGGGGTGTACCTGGGAGTGTCAGGAGGTGTACTTGGGAGTGTCAGAGGTACCTGGGAATGTCTGAGGTGCACTGGGATGTCAGAGGAGAACCAGGGAGTATAAGAGGTGTACCTGGTGTTAGAGGTGTACCAGGAGGTCAGAGGTGTACCTGGAGGCTGTCAGACGTACCAGGAGGTCAGAGGAGTACCTAGAGTGTCACGGTGTACCTGGGAGGTCGGATGTGTACCTGGAGTATCAGAGGTACCAGGAGTGTTAGAGGTACCTGGGAGGTCAGAGGTGAAAAAGGGAGTGTCGGAGGAGTACCTGGGAGTCAGAGGTGTACCTCGATATCGGAGGTTTCCTGAGAGTGTCAGAGGTGTACCGGGAGTGTCGGAGGTGTTCCTGGAGAGTGCCGAGGTACCTGGGAGTGTCAGGTGTACCTGGGATTGTCAAGGTGTACCTGGGAGTTTCAGAGGTACCTGGAGTGTCAGAGGTGTACCTGGGAGTGTCAAGGTACCTGGAGGTAGGGGTGTACCTGGGAGTGTCAGGTGTACCTGGGAGGCTGGGGGTGTACCTGGGAGGTCAGAGGTGTACCTGGGAGGTCAGAGGTACCTGGGAGTGCTGGAGGAGTACCTGGGAGTGTCAGAGGTGTACCTGGGAGTGCCAGAGGTGTACCTGGGAGTGTCAGAGGTGTACCTGGGAGTGTCAGAGGAGTACCTGGAGGTCAGAGGTGTACCTGGGAATGTCGGAGGTACCTGGAGCATCAGAGGTGTTAGGGTCAGAGGTGTACCTGGAGGTCAGAGGTGTACCTGGGAGTGTCTGGGGTACCTGGGAGGTCAGGGTGTACCTGGGAGTGTCTGGGGTGTACCTGGGAGGTCTGGGGTGTACCTCGAGTGTCAGGAGGTGTACCTGAGTGTCAGCGGTAGAATGGGAGTGTCAGGATGTACCTGGGAGTGTCAGGGGATGTACCTGGGAGTGTCAGGGGGTGCACTGGAGTGTCTGAGGTGTATCTGGGAGTGTCTGGAGGTGTACCTGGGAGTGTCATGGGAGGTTGGGAGAGTACTTGGGAGCGTCAGGATGTACCTGGGAGTGTCTGATGGGTATGGGAGCAAGTCAGGTGTACCTGGAGAGTCAGAGGTGTACCTGGGAGAGCCAGAGGTGTACCCGGTGTGTCAGAGGTGCACCTGGGAGGTCAGGAGGTGTACCTGGGATTATCAGAGGGTACCTGGGAGGTCAGTGGAGTACCAGGGAGGTCAGTGAGTACCTGGGAGTGTCAGAGGTACCTGGGAGTGTCAAAAGTGTACCTGGGAGTGTCAGAGGTGTACCGGAAGTGTCTGAGAGTACTGGGAGTGTCAGGGGAGAACCAGGAGTGTAAGAGGTACCTGGAGAGTGTCGGAGGTGTACCTGGGAGTGTCGGAGGTACCTGGGAGTCTCGGAGAACTGGGAGAGCCGGAGGTGTACCTGGGAGAGGTTCAGAGGTGTACGTGGGAGGTCAGAGGTGTTCCTGGGAGGTCAGGTGTACTGGGAGTGTCAGAAGGTACCAGGGAGTGCAGGGGAGTACCTGGGAGGTGTCAGAAGTGTACCAGGGAGGTCAGGAGTACCTGGGAGTGTCGGTGTACCTGGGAGTATCGGGAGGCATCAGAATATCGGAGGTGTACCTGGGAGTGCCAGGGAGGTGCACTGGGAGTGTCGGAGATGTACCTGGATTGTCACAGGTGTACCTGGGAGTGTCAGAGGTGTACCTGGGAGTGTCAGAGGAGTACCTGGGAGTGTCAGAGGTACCTGGGAGGTCAGGAGGTGTACCTGGGAGCGACAGGTGTACCTGGGAGTGTCAGAGGTACCTGGGAGTGTCAGGGGTGTACCTGGGAGTGTCAGGGGTGTACCTGGGAGTGCAGGGGTGTACCTGCGAGTGTCAGAGGTGTACATGGGAGGTTGGGAGGTGTACCTGGAGTGTCAGAGGTGTACCTGGGAGGCTGGAGGGCCTGGGAGCACAAAGTGTACCTGGGAGGACAGAGGTGTACCTGGAAGTGTCTGAGGGAGTACCTGGGAGTGTCAGGGGAGAACCAGGGAGTGTAAGAGGTGTGACCTGAGAGTGTCGGAGGTGTACCTGGGAGTGTCGGAGGTGCCTGGGAGTGTCGGAGGTGTACTGGGAGTGTCGGAGGTACCTGGAAGTGTCGGAGGTACCTGGGAGCAAGCAGAGGTGTACGTGGGAGTGTCAAGGGTACCTGGGAGTGTCAGGTGTACTGGGAGTGTCAGAAGGTGTACCAGGGAGTGTCGGGGGAGTACCTGGGAGCCAAGGTACTGGGAGTATCGGAGGTGTACTGGGGAATATCTGAGGTACCTGGGAGTGCCAGAGGTGTACCTGGGAGTGCCAGAGGTGTACCTGGGAGTATGGAGATGTACCTAGGATTGTCACAGGTGTACCTGGGAGGTCAGAGGTGTACCGGGAGTGTCAGGAGAGTACCTGGAGGTCAGAGGAGTACCTGGGAGGCTCAGAGGTGTACCTGGGAGGTCAGGGTGTGCCTGGGGTGCTTGGGGTGTACCTGGGAGTGTCAGGGGTGTACCTGGGAGTGTCAGGGGTGTACCTGAGGCTGGGTGTACTGGGGAGCAGTCAGTGTACCTGGGAGGCCAGGGGTACCTGGGAGGTCAGGGTGTACCTGGGAGGTCAGGGGTGTGCACTGGGAGTGTCAAGGTGTACCTGGGAGGCCAGGGGGTGTACCTGGGAGTGCTAGGGGTGTACCTGGGAGGTCAGGGTGTACCGAGGCAGGTGTACCTGGGAGTGTAGGGGTGTACTGGGAGGCTGTACCTGGGAGGTCAGAGGCCTGGGAGCAAGCTGGAGGTACCTGGGAGGTCAGAGGAGAACCATGGGAGTGTCAGAGGTGTACCTGGGAGGCAGAGGCCTGGGAGGTCAGACGTACTAGGGAGTGTCAGAGGAGTACTGGGAGGTTGCACGGGAGTGGATGTACCTGGGAGTATCAGAGGTGTACCTGGGAGTGTCAGAGGTGAACCAGGAGTGTCAGAGGAGTACCTGGAGCATCAGGAGGTACCTGGACTATCGGAGGCACTCAGGCACTGGAGGTGTTCTGAGTGTGCTGGGAGGTACCTGGGAGTGTCGGAGGTGTTCCCTGGGAGTGTCAGAGGTGTACCTGGGAGTGTCATGGTGTACCTGGGAGGTCAGGTGTACCTGGGAGTGCTCAGAGGTGTACCTGGGAGTGTCAGAGAGTACCTGGGAGTGTCAGGGGTGACCTGGGAGGTCTGGAGGTGTACTGGGAGTGTCTGGGGTGTACCTGGGAGAGTCAGAGGCACGGGAGTGTCAGGGATGTACCTGGGAGTGTCTGAGGCATGGGAGTGGCTACATGGGAGCTGGGGAGGTGTACCTGGAGTGTCAGGGGGTGCACCTGGGAGTGTCAGAGGTACCTGGGAGTGTCAGAGGTGTACCTGGGAGTATCAGAGGTGTACACCAGGAGATCAGGAGTACCAGGAGTGTCATGAGTACCTGGGAGGTCGGAGGTGTACCTGGGAGTGTCAGAGGTGTACCTGGGAGTGTCAGAGGCAACTGGGAGTGGCAGAGGTACTTGGAAGTGTCAGAGGTGTACCTGGGAGTATCAGAGGTGTACCTGGGAGGCCAGAGGAGTACCTGGGAGGCCGGGAGGTGCACGAAGCATCAGAGGTGTATCTGGGAGTATCAGAGGTGTACCTGGGAGTGTCAAGGAGTACCTGGGAGGTCAGAGGTGTACCTGGGAGTGCTCAGGGGTGTACCTGGGAGGTCAGAGCCTGGGAGGTCAGAGGTGTACCTGGGAGTGTCAGGTGTACCTGGAGGTCAGGGGTAACTGGGAGTGTCGCAGGTGTAACTGGGAGTGCCAGAGGTAACCTGGGAGTGTCAGAGGAGTACCTGGGAGTGTCAGAGGTGTATGTGGGAGTGTCTGGGGTGTATCTGGGAGTGTCAGAGGTGTACCTGGGTGTGTCAGAGGTGTACTTGGGAGTGTCGGAGGTGTTCCAGGGAGTATCGGAGGTGTAACTGGGAGTGTCAGAGGTATACCTGAGAGTATCGGAGGTGTTCCTGAGAGTGTCAGAGGTGTTCCTGAGTGTGTCAGAGGTGTACCTGGGAGTGTCAGAGGTGTACCTGGGAGTGTCAGAGGTGTACCTGGGAGTGTCAGAGGTGTACCTGGGAATGTCAGAGGTGTACCTGGGAGTGTCAGGAGGTACCTGGGAGTGTCTGGGTGTACCTGGGAGTGTCAGGGTGTAACTGGGAGTGTCGGAGGTGTAACTGGGAGGTCAGAGGAGTACCTGGGAGAGTCAGAGGAGTACCTGGGAGGTTGGGAGATGTACCTGGGAGTATCAGAGGTGTATCTGGGAGTGTCAGGGTGTACCTGGGCGTGTCAGATGTGTACCTGGGAATGTCTGGGGTGTACTTGGGAATGTCTGGGTGTACTGAGTGTCTGGGGTGTACTCGGGAGTGTCAGAGGTACCTGGAGCCAGGGGTGTACCTGGGAGTGTCAGGTGTACCTGGGAGTCAGGTGTACCTGGGAGTGTCTGAGGTGTATCTGGGAGTGTCTGAGGTGTATCTGGAGAGTCTGGGGGTGTACCTGGGAGGTCAGAGGTGTACTTGGGAGTGTCAGAAATGTACCTGGGAGTGTCAGAGGTGTACCTGGGAGTGCCGGAGGTGTACCTGGGAGTGTCTGAGGTGTACCTGGGAGGCAGAGGTACCTGGAAGTGTCTGAGGAGAACCTGGGAGGTCAGGGAGAGAACCAGGGAGTGAAGAGGTGTACCTGAGAGTGTCGGAGGTGTACCTGGAGGCCGGAGGTGTACCTGGGAGTGTCGGAGGTGTACCTGGGAGGTCGGAGGTGTACCTGGGAGTGCGGAGGTGTACTGGAAGTGGGAGGTGTACCTGGAAGGTCGGAGGTGTACCTGGGAGTGTCAGAGGCATGTGGGAGTGTCAGCGGTGTTCCTGGGAGTGTCAGGTACCTGGGAGTGCTGTGTGAGTACCTGGGAGTGTCAAAGGTACCTGGGAGTATGAGGTGTACCGGGAATATCTGAGGTGTACCTGGGAGTGCCAAAGGTGTACCTGGAAGTCAGAGGTGTACCTGGGAGTGCAGAGAGTACCTGGGAGAGTCAGAGGAGTACCTGGGAGGTCAGAGGTGTACCTGGGAGTGTCAGGGGTGTACCTGGGAGTGTCAGGGGGTACCTGGGAGGTCAGGGTGTACCTGGGAGGTCAGGGGTGTACCTGGGAGTGTCACGGTGTACTGGGAGGTCAGGGGTGTACCTGGGAGTGTCAGGGGTACCTGGGAGTGTCAGGGGTGTACCTGGGAGGTCAGGGGTACCTGGGAGTGTCAGGGGTGTACCTGGGAGTGTCAGGGTGTACCTGGGAGTGTCAGGGGTACCAGATGCCAGGGTGTACCTGGGAGTGTCAGGTGTACCTGGGAGGTCAGAGGTACCTGGGAGGTCAGAGGTGTACCTGGGAATGTCTGAGGTGTACCTGGGAGAGTCAGAGGAGAACCAGAGTGTAAGAGGTGTACCTGGGAGTGTCAGAGGTGTACCTGGGAGTGTCAGACGTGTACCAGGGAGTGTCAGAGGAGTACCTGGGAGTGTCAGCGGTGTACCTGGGAGCTGGATGTGTACCTGGGAGTATCAGAGGTGTACCAGGGAGTGTCAGAGGTGAACCAGGGAGTGGCCGGAGGATTACCTGGGAGTGTCACAGGTGTACCTGGGACTATCGGAGGTGTACCTGGGGGTATCGGAGGTGTTCCTGAGAGTGTCAGAGGTACCTGGGAGGTCGGAGGTGTTCCTGAGAGTGTCAGAGGTACCTGGGAGGTTGGGCGGTGTACCTGGGAGGTGCGGCGGTGTACCTGGGAGTGCTGGGAGGTGTACCTGGAGTGTCAGAGATGTACCTGGGAGTGTCAGGTGTATCTGGGAGTGTCTGAGGTATCTGGGAGTGTCTGGGGTGTACCTGGGAGAGTCAGGGATGTACTTGGGAGTGTCAGGATGTACCTGGGAGTGTCTGATGTGTACTTGGGAGTGTCAGGGGTGTACCTGGGAGAGTCAGAGGTGTACCTGGGAGTGTCAGGGGTGTACCTGGGAGAGTCAGAGGTGTACCTGGGAGGTCAGAGGTGTACCTGGGAGCATCAGATGTGTACCAGGGAGGTCAGTGGAGTACCAGGAGGTCAGGTGGAGTACCTGGGAGTGTCAGAGGTGCCTGGGAGTGTCGGAGGTGTACCTGGGAGTGTCGGGAGGTACCTGGGAGGTCGGAGGTGTATCAGGAGGTCAGAGGAGTACCTGGGAGGTCAGAGGTGTACCTGGGAGTATCAGAGGTGTATCTGGGAGTGTTGGGGTGTACCTGGGAGTGTCAGGGGTAACTGGGAGTGTCAGGGGTGTAACTGGGAGTGTCGGAGGTGTAACTGGGAGTGTCAGAGGAGTACCTGGGAGTGTCAGAGGTGTACCTTGGAGTATCAGAGGTGTATCTGGGAGTGTCAGGTGTGTACCTGGGAGGTCAGAGGTGTGCCTGGGAGGTCGGAGGTGTTCCAGGGAGGAAAGGAATAACTGGGAGTGTAGAGTGTACCTGGGAGTGTGGGGTGTACCAGGAGGTCAGTGGGAGTACCTGGGAGGTCAGAGGTGTACCTGGGAGTGTCAGAGGTACCTGGGAGTGTCAGGGGTGTACCTGGGAGTGTCAGAGGTGTCCTGGGACTATCGGAGGTGTACCTGAGCATCGGAGGTGTACATGGGAGTATCGGAGATGTACCTGGGAGTGTCAGAGGTGTACCTGGGAGCATCAGAGGTGTACCTGGGAGTGTCAGTGGTGTACCTGGGGAGTCAGAGTACCTGGGAGTGTCAGAGGCGTACCTGGGAGGGTGGGAGGAGTACCTGGGAGTGTCAGAGGTACCTGGAGCACAGAGGTGTATCTGGGAGTGTCAGGGGTGTATCTGGGAGGTCAGGTGTAACTGGGAGCCGGAGGTGTAACTGGGAGGTTCGGAGGAGCATGGGAGTGACAAAGGTGTACCTGGGAGTATCAGAGGTCTATCTGGGAGTGTCAGGGGTGTACCTGGGAGTGTCAGAGGTGTACCTAGGAGTGTCGCAGGTGTTCCAGGGAGTGTCAGAGGAGTACCTGGGAGTGTCAGAGGTGTACCTGGCAGTGTCAGGGGCGTACCTGTGAGTATCAGGGGTGTACCTGGGTGTGTCTGAGGTGTACCTGGGAGTGTCAAAGGTGTACCCTGGAGTGTCAGGGGTGTACTAGGGAGTGTCAGTGGAGTACCTGGGAGTGTCGGATGTGTACCTGGGACTATCGGAGGTGTACCTGGGAGTATCGGAGGTGTACCTGGGAGTGTCAGATGTGTACCTGGGAGCATCAGAGGTGTACCTGGGAGTGTCGGGTGCACGTGGGAGTGTTGGGGTGTAACTGGGAGGCCGGAGGTGTAACTGGGAGAGTCAGAGGTGTACTGGGAGTGTCGGAGGTGCAACTGGGAGTGTCAGAGGTGGCATGGAAGTGTCAGAGGTGTACCTGGGAGTCAGAGGTACCTGGGAGTGTCGGAGGTGTTCCAGGAGCACGGAGGTGTAACTGGGAGGTCAGAGGTATACCTGAGAGACGGGAGGTGTTCCTGAGAGTGTCAGAGGTGTTCCTGAGTGTGTCAGAGAGGTACCTGGGAGCTCAGAGGTGTACCTGGGAGTGTCAGAGGTGTACCTGGAAGGGTCAGAGGTGTACCTGGGAGTGTCAGAGGTACCTGGGAGGTCAGAGGGTACCTGGGAATGTCAGAGGTGTACCTGGGAGGTCAGAGGTGTACCTGGGAGTGTCTGGGGTGTACCTGGGAGTGTCAGGGTGTAACTGGGAGTGTCGGAGGTAACTGGAGTGTCAGAGGAGTACCTGGGAGGTCAGAGGAGTACCTGGGAGGTCAGAGGTGTACCTGGGAGTATCAGAGGTGTATTCAGAAGCCAGTGCCGGCGTGCTCAGATGTGTACCTGGGAGTGTCTGGGGTGTACTTGGAATGTCTGGGGTGTACCTGGAGTGTCTGGGGTGTACTGGAGGTCAGAGGTGTACCTGGGAGGTCAGGGGTGTACCTGGGAGTGTCAGGGGTGTACCTGGGAGTGTCAGGTGTACCTGGGAGTGTCTGAGGTGTATCTGGGAGTGTCTGAGGTGTATCTGGGAGTGTCTGGGGTGTACCTGAGTCAGAGGTGTACTTGGGAGGCTCAGAAATGTACCTGGGAGGTCAGAGGTGTACCTGGGAGTGTCGGAGGTGTACCTGGGAGTGTCTGAGGTGTACCTGGGAGTCAGAGGTACCTGGGAGTATCAGAGGTGTACCTGGGAGTGTCAGTGAGCACCAGGGAGTGTCAGTGGAGTACCTGGGAGTGCGGAGGTGTACCTGGGAGTGTCGGAGGTGTACCGGGAGTGCCGGAGGTGTACCTGGGAGTGTCGGAGGTGTACCTGGGAGTGTCAGAGGAGTACCTGGGAGTGTCAGAGGTACCTGGGAGGCCAGAGGTGTACCTGGGAGTATCAAAGGTGTATCTGGGAGGTCAGGGGTGTACTGGGTGAGTCAGGGGTGTAACTGGGAGTGCTGGGGTGTAACTGGGAGGTGGGAGGTACCTGGGAGTGTCAGAGGTGTACCTGAGCATCAGAGGTATCTGGGAGGCCAGGTGTACCTGGGAGTGTCAGAGGTGTGCCTGGGAGTGTCGGAGGTGTTCCAGGAGGTCAAAGGATACCTGGGAGGGTCAGAGGCCTGAAGGTCAGGGGTGTACCAAGGAGGTCAGGTGGAGCACCTGGGAGAGTCAGAGGTGTACCTGGGAGTGTCAGAGGTACCTGGGAGTGTCAGGGTGTACCTGGGAGTGTCAGGACGGACACCTGGGACTATCGGAGGTGTACCTGGGAGGCCGGGAGGTACCTGGGAGTATCGGAGGTGTACCTGGGAGGTCAGAGGTGTACCTGGGAGTATCAGAGGCCTGGGAGTGTCAGGTGGTGTACCTGGGAGGTCAGGAGGTACCTGGGAGGCTGGGAGGCGTACCTGGGAGTGTCAGAGAGTACCTGGGAGTGCAGAGGCAACATGGGTATCAGAGGTGTATCTGGGAGTGTTGGGTGTATCTGGGAGGTCAGGGGTAACTGGGAGTGCCGGAGGTAACTGGGAGTCAGAGGAGTACCTGGGAGGTCAAGGTGTACCTGGGAGTATCAGAGGCTCTATCTGGGAGTGTCATGGGTGTTCCTGGGAGTGTCAGAGGTGTACCTAGGAGTGTCGCAGGTGTTCCAGGGAGTGTCAGAGGAGTACCTGGGAGTGTCAGAGGTGTACCTGGCAGTGTCAGGGGTGTACCTGTGAGTATCAGAGGTGTACCTGGGAGTGTCAGAGGAGTACCTGGGAGGTCAGAGGCACTGGGAAGCATCAGAGGTATCTGGGAGCATCAGAGGTGTACCTGGGAGGTCAAGGGTGCATGTGGGAGGTCAGGGGTGTAACTGGGAGAGCCGGAGGTGTAACTGGGAGGCAGAGGTGTACCTGGGAGTGCCGGAGGTGTAACTGGGAGTGTCAGAGGTGCACTTGGAAGTGTCAGAGGCCTGGGAGATCAGAGGTACTTGGGAGTATCAGAGGAGGTACCTGGGAGGCCAGAGAGTACCTGGGAGTGTCAGAGGTGCATGAAGTATTAGAGGTATCTGGGAGTATCAGAGGTGTACCTGGGAGTGTCAGAGGAGTACCTAGGAGTGTCAGAGGAGTACCTGGGAGGTCAGAGGTGTTCCTGGGAGTGTCAGAGGTACCTGGAGTGTCATGGTGTACCCAGAAGTGTGAGGCCTGGGAGGTCAGAGGTACCTGGGAGTGTCTGAGGTGTACCGGGAGTGTCTGAGGAGTACCTGGGAGGCTGGGGAGACCAGGAGTGTAAGAGGTACCTGGGAGTGTCGGAGGTGGGAGTGTCGGAGGTGTACCTGGGAGTGTCGGAGGTGTACTGGGAGTGTCGGAGGTGCACGGGAGTGCCGGGAGGAGACCTGGGAGTGTCAGAGGTGTACCTGGGAGGTCAGAGGTGTACCTGGAGTGTCAGGAGGTGTACCTGGGAATGTCAGAGGTACCTGGGAGTCAGGTGTACCTGGGAGGTCAGGTGTACCTGGGAGGCAGGGGTGTACCTGGGAGTGTCAGGGGTACCTGGGAGTGTCAGGGGTGACCTGGGAGTGTCAGGGTGTACCTGGGAGTGTCAGGGGTGTACCTGGGAGTGTCAGAGGTGTACCTGGGAGTGTCAGGTGTACCTGGGAGGTCAGGGTGCACCTGGGATGCAAGGGGTGTACCTGGGATGCCGGTGCACCTGGGAGGTCAGGGGTGTACCTGGGAGGCCGAGGTGTACCTGGGAGGTCAGGTGTACCTGGGAGTGTCAGGAGGTACCTGGGAGTGTCAGAGGTGTACCTGGGAATGTCTGAGGTACCTGGGAGGTCAGAGGAGAACCAGGAGTATAAGAGGTGTACCTGGGAGTGTTAGAGGTGTACCAGGGAGTGCTAGAGGTGTACCTGGGAGGTCAGACGTATCAGGGAGTGTCAGAGGAGCCTAGGAGGCTGGGGTACTGGGAGTGTCGGAGGTACCTGGGAGACAGAGGCCAGGGAGTAGCAGGTGTACCTGGGATGGAGGTGTTCCTTGAGAGTGTCAGAGTTGTACCTGGGAGTGTTGGAGGTGTTCCTGGAGAGTGTCAGAGGTGTACCTGGGAGCAGCCAAGGTACTGATTGTCAAGGTGTACCTGGGAGTTTCAGAGTTGTACCTGGGAGTGTCAGAGGTGTACCTGGGAGTGTCAGGGGTGTACCTGGGAGTGTCAGGGGTGTACCTGGGAGGTCAGGGGTGTAACTGGGAGTGTCGGAGGTGTGGGAGTGAGAGGTGTACCTGGGAGTGTCAGAGGATGTACTTTGGGAGGTCAGGGGTACCTGGGATGTCGAGGTGTACCTGGGAGTGTCGGAGGTGTCTAAGAGTGTCAGAGGTACCTGGGAGTGTCAGAAATGTACCTGGGAGGTCAGAGGTACCTGGGAGGTCAGAGGTGTACCTGGGAGTGTCAGATGTGTACCGAGATGTCTGGGGTGTACCTGGGAGTGTCTGGGTGTACCTGGGAGATGTCTGGGGTGTACCTGGAGTGTCTGGGTGTACCTCGGAGTGTCAGAGGTGTACCTGGGAGGTCAGAGGTGTACCTGGGAGTGTCTGTGGTGTATCTGGGAGTGTCTGAGGTATCTGGGAGGTGTCTGAGTACCTGGAGTGCTGGAGGCACTTGGGAGTGTCAGGATGTACCTGGGATGTCCATGGCATCAGATGCCAGGTACCTGGGAGAGTCAGAGGACGTAGTCAGAGGCCTGGGAGTGTCAGGAGGTGTACCTGGGAGTCGAGGTGTACCTGGGATTATCAGAGGTGTACCTGGGAGTGCTGGGTGGAGTACCAGGGAGGCCAGGAGTACCTGGAGCCAGAGGTGTACATGGGAGTGTCAGAGGTGTACCTGGGAGGCTGGGAGGTGTACCTGGGAGTGTGGGAGGTGTACCTGGGAGTGTCAGAGGTGTACCTGGGAGTGTCAGAGGTGTACCTGGGAGGTCAGAGGTGTACCTGGAAGTGTTCGAGGAGGGAACCTGGGAGCAGGGGGAGAACCAGGGAGTGTAAGAGGTGTGACCTGAGAGTGTCGAGGTGTACCTGGGATGTCGGGAGGTGTACCTGGGATGTCGGAGGTGTACCTGGGAGTGTCGGAGGTGTACCTGGGAGGTCGGAGGTGTACCTGAAGTGTCGGAGGTGCACCTGGGAGCACAGAGGTGCACGTGGGAGTGTCAGCGGTGTTCTGGGAGGTCAGTGTACCTGGGAGGTGTGAAGGTACCAGGGAGGTCAGGAGTACCTGGGAGGTCGAAGTGTACCTGGGAGTATCGGAGGTACTGGGAATATCTGAACTGGGAGCGAGGTGACCTGGGAGGTCAGAGGAGCACCTGGGAGGTAAGAGGAGTACTCAGGCACCTGGGAGGTCAGGGGTGTACTGGGAGCTCAGAGGAGTACCTGGGAGAGTCAGAGAGCTACCTGGGAGGTCAGGTGTACCTGGAGTGTCAGGGTGTACCTGGGAGTGCTGGGGTGGGAGTGGTCAGGTGTACCTGGGAGGCTGGGGTACCTGGGAGTGTCAGGGGTGTACCTGGGAGTGTCAGGGGCCTGGGAGGTCAGGGTGTACCTGGGAGTGCCAGGCACCGGAGGTCACGGGGTGTACCTGGGAGTGTACCTGGGAGTCAGGGTGTACCTGGGAGGTCAGGTGTACCTGGGAGGCCAGGTGTACCTGGGTGGCACCGGAGTGTCAGAGGTACCTGGGAGTGTCAGAGGACCAGATGCCAGAGGTAATGGAGGTGTACTGGGAGAGTCAGAGGAGAACCAGGGAGGAGGTCAGGAGTGCCAGGTACCTGGGAATGTCAGACGTGTACCAGGGAGGTCAGAGGAGTACCTGGGAGGTGGAAGGATGCCTGGGAGTGTCGGAGGTGTACCTGGGAGTATCAGAGGTACCAGGAGAAGCCAGTGTCAGAGAAGTCGAGACACTTTGGGAGGTTGCAACCTGGGACTATCGGAGGTGTACCCAATGCTCCTGAGAGTGCAGTACCTGGAGTGTCGGAGGTGTTCCTGAGAGTGTCAGAGGTGTACCTGGGAGTGTCAATGGTACCTGGGAGGCTGAGGTGGTACCTGGGAGTGTCAGAGGTGTACCTGGGAGGCCAGATGTACCTGGAGTGTATCTGGGAGTGTCTGAGGTATCTGGGAGTGTCCTGGGTGTACCTGGGAGTGTCAGAGGTGTACTTGGGAGCGTCAGGATGTACCTGGGAGGTCTGATGTGTACTTGGGAGGTCAGGGGTACCTGGGAGAGTCAGAGGTGGGAGGTCAGGGGTGTACCTGGGAGAGAGGTGTACCTGGGAGCTCAGAGGTACCTGGGAGCATCAGAGGTACCAGGGAGTGTCAGGAGTACCAGGAGGTCAGTGAGCACCGGAGTGCCAGAGGTGTACCTGGAGCACGGAGGTACCTGGGAGTGTGGAGGTACCTGGGAGTGTCGGAGGTGTATCAGGAGTGCAGAGAGTACCTGGGAGTGTCAGAGGTGTACCTGGGAGCATTGGAGGTGTATCTGGGAGTGTCAGGGGTGTACCTGGGAGGTCAGGGGTGTAACTGGGAGGCCTGGGGTGTAACTGGGAGTGTCGATGCAGGAGGCAGAGGAGTACCTGGGAGTGTCAGGTGTACCTTGGAGTATCAGAGGTGTATCTGGGAGTGTCAGGGTGTACCTGGGAGTGTCAGAGGTGCCTGGGAGAGCCGGAGGTGTTCCAGGAGGTAAAAGGAATAACTGGGAGTGTCAGAGGTGTACCTGGGAGTGTCAGGGGTGTACCAGGGTGTCAGTGGAGTACCTGGGAGGCCAGAGGTGACCTGGGAGGCTGGGAGGTACCTGGGAGGTCAGGGGTACCTGGGAGTGTCAGAGGTGTCCTGGGACTATCGGAGGTGTACCTGGGAGCATCGGAGGTGTACTGGGAGTATCGGAGATGTACCTGGGAGTGCTCAGAGGTGTACCTGGGAGTATCAGAGGTGTACCTGGGAGGCTGGCGGTGGTGTACCTGGGAGTGTCAGGAGGTACCTGGGAGCCAGGAGGCACTGGGAGTGTCAGAGAGTACCTGGGAGTGTCAGAGGTGTACCTGGGAGATCAGAGGTGTATCTGGGAGTGTCAGGGGTGTATCTGGGAGGTCAGGGGTGTAACTGGGAGGCCGAGGTGTAACTGGGAGGTCAGAGGAGTACCTGGGAGGACAAAGGTGTACCTGGGAGTATCAGGAGGCTCTATCTGGGAGTGTCAGGGGTGTACCTGGGAGGCTGAGGTACCTAGGGAGTGTCGGGTGTTCCAGGAGTGTCAGAGGAGCACCTGGGAGGTCAGAGGTGTACCTGGCAGTGTCAGGGGTGTACCTGTGAGCATCAGGGGTGTACCTGGGTGTGTCTGAGGTGTACCTGGGAGGTCAAAGGTGTACTCGGGAGTGTCAGGGGTGTACTAGGGAGTGTCAGTGGGAGCCTGGGAGCGGGATGTGTACCTGGGACCATCGGAGGTGTACCTGGGAGACCGGAGGTGTACCTGGGAGTGTCAGATGTACCGGAGCATCAGAGGTGTACCTGGGAGTGTCAGGGGCGTACGTGGGAGTGTCAGGGGTGTAACTGGGAGCATGTCGGAGGAACTGGGAGTGCAGAGGTACCTGGGAGTGTCGGAGGTGCAACTGGGAGTGTCAGAGGTGTACTTGAAGTGTCAGAGGTGTACCTGGGAGTGTCAGAGGTGTACCTGGGAGGTCAGAGGAGTACCTGGGAGGAGGTACCTGGGAGTGCCAGAGGTGTACCTGGGAGGTCATTGGTACCTGGGAGGTCAGAGAGGTGTACCTGGGAGTGTCAAGGGTGTAACTGGGAGTGTCAGGTGTAACTGGGAGAGGCGGAGGTAACTGGGAGTGCTGAGCCTGGGAGAGTACCTGGGAGGCCGAGGTGGGAGGTCTGGGTGTACCTGGGAGTGTCAGAGGTACGGTAATGTCAGAGGCATTGGGAGGCCGGAGGTGTTCTCAGGAGACGGGAGGTGTAACTGGGAGGCAGAGGCAATGAGAGCATCAGAGGTGCACCGAGTGTCAGTGGTGTACCTGGGAGGCCAGAGGTGTACCTGGGAGTGTCGGAGGTGTTCCTGGAGAGTGTCAGAGGTGTACCTGGAGTGTGGCGGAGGTGTACCTGGGAGGTCAGAGGTACCTGGGAGTGTCAGAGGTGTACCTGGGAATGCTCGGAGGTGTACCTGGGAGGCCAGAGGTGTACCTGGGAGTGTCTGGGGTGTACCTGGGAGTGTCGGGGGTGTAACTGGGAGTGTCGGAGGTGTAACTGGGAGCAGCTGGGAGGCACCTGGGAGTGTCAGGTGCACTGGGAGGCTGGGGGGGTACCTGGGAGTGTCAGGGGTGTACCTGGGAGGTCTGAGGTGTATCTGGGAGTGTCTGAGGTGTATCTGGGAGTGTCTGGGTGTACCTGGGAGTGCCAGAGGTGTACTTGGGAGGTCAGAAATGTACCTGGGAGTGTCAGAGGTGTACCTGGGAGTGTCAGAGGTGTACCTGGGGTATCAGAGGTACTATCAGTGGTGTACCTGGGAGCCTGAGGTGTACCTGGGAGTGTCGGATGTACCTGGGAGTGTCTGAGGCCCTGGGAGTGTCAGGGGTGTACCTGGGAGTATCAGTGAGCACCGGGAGTGTCAGGGGTGTACCTGGGAGTGTCTCAGGTGTACCTGGGAGTGTCAGGGGTGTACCTGGGAGTGTTGGGGTGTACCTGGGAGGTCAGGTGTACCAGGAGTGCAGAGGAGTACCTGGGAGTGCCGGAGGTGTGGGAGGTTCAGAGGTTACCTGGGAGTGCCAGAGGTGAACCAGGAGGTCAGAGGAGTACCTGGGAGGTCAGAGGTGTACCTGGGAGTGGTTCAGAGGTGTACCTGGGAGTATCGCAGGTGACCTGGGAGATCAGGGTGTACCTGGGAGTATCAGAGGTGTACCTGGGAGTATCAAAGTGTATCTGGGAATGTCAGGGGTACCTGGGAGTGTCAGTAACTGGGAGTGTCGGAGGTGTACTGGGAGGCCGGAGGTGTAACTGGGAGTCAGGAGGTATACCTGGGAGCATCAGAGGTACCTGGGAGTGTTAGTGGTGCACCTGGGAGGTCAGAGGGTACCTGAGTGTCAGAGGTACCTGGGAGGTCAGAGGTGCACCTGGGAGGTCAGAGGTGTACCTGGGAGTGCTCAGAGGTGTACCTGGGAGTGTCAGAGGTACCTGGGAGGGTCAGATATGTACCTGGGAGGCTGGGACAGGTACCTGGGAGGTCTGGGTGTACCTGGGAGGTCAGAGGTGTTCTGAGAGTGTCAGAGGTACCTGGGAGTGCTCAGAGGTACCTGGGAGGCCAGAGGTACCTGGGAGGCTGGGATATGTACCTGGGAGTGTCTGGGTGTACGGGGAGTGCAAGGGTGTACCTGGGAGGTCAGGGGTGTAACTGGGAGGTCAGAGGAGACCTGGAAGTCAGAGGTGTATCTGGAAGTGTCTGGGGTGTACCTGGGAGTGTCAGAGGTACCAGAATTGTACCTGGCCGAGGTGTACCTGGGAGGTCGAGATGTACCTCGGAGTGTCTGAGGTGTACCTGGGAGTGTCTGAGGCCTGGGAGTGTCTGAGGTGTACCCATGAGTGTCTGAGGTGTACCTGGGAGTCTGAGGTACCTGGGAGTGTCTGAGGTGCACCTGGGAGTGTCTGAGGTGTACCTGGGAGTGTCTGAGGCCTGGGAGTGTCTGAGGTGTGACCTGGGAGTGTCTGAGGTGTATCTGGGAGGCCTGACACCTGGGAGTGGAGGTACCTGGGAGTGTCTGAGGTACCTGGGAGTGTAAGAGGTGCACGGGAGTGTAAGAGGTGTACCAGGCCAGAGGTGTACCTGGGAGGTCAGGGGAGAACCAGGAGTGTAAGAGGTGTACCTGGGAGTGCTGAGAGGTGTACCTGGGAGGTCAGAGGTGTACCTGGGAGTGGTTGGGGAGGTACCTGGGAGGTCAGAGGAGAACCAGGGAGTGTAAGAGGTACGGGAGTATCGAAGTGTACCTTGAATATCAGAGGTGTACCTGGGACTGCCAGAGGTACCTGGGAGTGCCAGAGGTACCTGGGAGTATCAGAGGTACCTGGGAGGTCAGAGGTGTACCTGGGAGTGTCAGAGGTGTACCTGGGAGTGTGGAGAAGGTACCCGGGAGTGTCGGAGGTGTACCTGGGAGTGCCGGAGGTGTACCTGGGAGAGTCAGGAGGTACCTGGGAGTGTCAGAGGTGTACCTGGGAGGTCCAGCAGTGTACCTGGGAGTGTCTGAGGTGGTACCTGGGAGGCCAGAGGTGCCGGGAGGTCAGAGGTGTGCCTGGGAGTGTCAGAGGTGTGCCTGGGAGTGTCAGAGGTGCACTTGGGAGTGCCCAGGTGCACCTGGGAGTGTCTGAGGTGCACCTGGGAGTGTCTGAGCTGTACCTGGGAGTGTCTGAGGTGTACCTGGCAGTGTCAGAGGTGTACCTGGCAGTGTCAGAAGAGTACATGGGAGCGTCAAAGGAGAACCTGGGAGTGTCAGAGGTGTACCTGGTAGTATCAGTGGTGTACCTGGGAGTGTCAGAGGTGTACCTGGAGGTCATGGTGTACCTGGGAGTGCCTGGGAGTGTCTTGGGGTGTACCTGGGAGTGTCTGGGGTACCTGGGAGTGTCTGGGATGTACCTCGGAGTGTCAGGGGTGCCTGGGAGTGTCAGGGGTGTACCTGGGAGGTCAGGTGTACCTGGGAGTGTCAGGGTGTACCTGGGAGGTTGGGGTGTAACTGGGAGTGTCAGAGAGTACTGGAATGTCAGAGGTGTATCTGGAAGTGTCTGGGGTGTACCTGGGAGTGTCAGAGGTGTACCTGGGAGTGCTCAGAATTGTACCTGGGAGGTTGGGAGGTACCTGGGAGGTTGAGAGATGTACCGGAGCCTGAGTACCGGGAGTGTCTGAGGTGTACCTGGGAGTGGTTGGGAGGTGCACCTGGGAGTGCCTGAGGTGTACCTGGAGTGTCCGAGGTGTACCTGGGAGTGTCTGAGGTACCTGGGAGTGTCTGGAGGTGTACCTGGGAGTGTCTGAGGTGTACCTGGGAGTGTCAGAGGTGTACCTGGGAGTGCTCTGGAGGTGGGATTGTCTGAGGCCTGGGAGTGTAAGAGGTGGGAGTGTAAGAGGTGTACCTGGGAGGTCAGGAGGTGTACCTGGGAGTGTCAGGGGAGAACCAGGAGTGTGTACCTGGGAGTGTCAGAGGTGTACCTGAGCGATGACAACAGAGGTGTACCTGGGAGGCCAGAGGTGTACCGGGAGTGTCAGAGGAGAACCAGGGAGTGTAAGAGGTGTACCTGGGAGTATCGGAAGTGTACTTTGAATATCAGAGGTGTACCTGGGACTGCCAGAGGTGGGAGGCCAGAGGTGTACCTGGGAGCATTGAGGCCTGGGAGTGTCAGAGGTGTACCTGGGAGGTTGGGAGGTGTACCTGGGAGGTGAGAAGTGTACCTGGGAGTGTCGGAGGTAAAACAGCAATACGTAACCGAACGAAGCACACTGAG
>NW_024731123.1:0-8030 GCF_018991925.1 Homarus americanus | reverse complement strand
CAATATGTTCACTACCAAACCAGTACCATATGTTCACAACACCACCAGTACCATATGTTCACTACAACACCAGTACCATATGTTCACTACAACACCAGTACCATAATGTTCACTACAACTCTTGAAATACATTTCCCTTCAGTACTAATATTACAAGTTCACATCACTGGCTAGAGTGTATCCGACCTAACTAGTTTCTTGTCCGCGTAAACACCAATTGGGGTTATGTGTAGCTAGGCCTGGAGAAAGTATAAACCCGTGTAACGAAAATGGTTAAAACTTCTTTGATAAATATCATGTCGGCGATAACGCTACTGTCTACCTACATGGTAGTACACCAACAGAGGCGTGCAGTAGAAAACGAGTTTAAAGAATTAACCCAAAGGGTAAATGAACTAAACATTCAGCAGCACACAAAAAGTGAGAAAATAATATATAAAATTTTAAGGGGACTAAATATAATTACCCCTGGGTTAACTGAACTCCCAACCCCACAATGGCCCGAACCATGCGTGTGTGACTTAGTGCCTTTGTTGGGCGATGTGATATCTACCAGGAAAATGCTTACTGAAATAAAGAGGGTGAAGGAGGCGCTGAAGAAGGCCCCCGAGGGCTACGTCCCACATTTTCCCTCCATTATTTTTTTTGTTATAAATACATTTATAATGTTGTTAGCAATTTATTGAAATTCAGCTTAGAAAGGGACAACCACAACCCAAGCAAGCCAGCATGTGTCGGGTCTCTTAGAGAGAAGAGGAGCCACTAACTCCAGAACAGAGTCAACTCAGGAGCCATCAACTCAGGTCATCAACTCTATAGAAACAGAGTCATCAACTCACAGGAACAGGTATTTACCACTCTAGCAGGAACAGAGTCAACACCACAGGAACAGGAGTCATCAACTCCAAAGGAACAGGAGTCATCAACTCCACAGGAACAGGAGTCATCAACTCCACAGGAACAGGAGTCATCAACTTCACAGGAACAGGAGTCATCAACTCCACAAGAACAGGAGTCATCAACACCACAGGAACAAGACCCATCAACACCACAGGAACAAGAGTCAAAAACCCCAGAGAAAAAGAATTCCAGCCAAAAATAGTTCATAAGGAGCATTAACGTCCCCAAAATATTTCACGGTAGGTTGCTAGGCCACAAGGGGGCCAACATTAAGAAAATCGGCCAAAGGTTCGGCGTTTTAGTGAAGCTGAACCCGATCAATGACCGCGTCTCAATCATCAGCACCAACTACGAGCGGGTACAAGATGCTAGACTGCTCCTGGAACATTTGATTCGTTAGTGGTCACGCATTCATCCACCCAAGTGATATAATGGGTGTATTTTTTGTCTAGTTATTTCTATATATCTATCTATATCTATCTTTATTTATTTATATCTCTCTCTCTCGTCTCTACAACACCAGTACCATATGTTCACTACAACACCAATACCATATGTTCACTACAACACTAGTACCATATGTTCACTACAACACTAGTACCATATGTTCACTACAACACCAATACCATATGTTCACTACAACACCAGTACCATATGTTCACTACAACACCAATACCATATGTTCACTACAACACTAGTACCATATGTTCACTACAACACTAGTACCATATGTTCACTACAACACCAATACCATATGTTCACTACAACACTAGTACCATATGTTCACTATATGTTCACTACAACACCAATACCATATGTTCACTACAACACTAGTACCATATGTTCACTACAACACTAGTACCATATGTTCACTACAACACTAGTACCATATGTTCACTACAACACTAGTACCATATGTTCACTACCAAACCAGTACCATATGTTCACAACACCACCAGTACCATATGTTCACTACAACACCAGTACCATATGTTCACTACAACACCAGTACCATAATGTTCACTACAACTCTTGAAATACATTTCCCTTCAGTACTATCTTACCAGAATTTCACACATCACACCAGTTGCAAGTGTATCAAAACCTATAACTGATTTCTTGTCGCGCTAAGCACCAATTGGGGTTATGTGTGGCTAGGCTGGAGAAAGTATAAACCCAGTGTAAAATGGATTCCAAAACACTTCTTTTGTCAATATCCGTAACCAGCGATAACGCTTTACTGTCTACCTACATGGTAGTACACCAACAGAGGCGTGCAGTAGAAAACGAGTTTAAAGAATTAACCCAAAGGGTAAATGAACTAAACATTCAGCAGCACACAAAAAGTGAGAAAATAATATATAAAATTTTAAGGGGACTAAATATAATTACCCCTGGGTTAACTGAACTCCCAACCCCACAATGGCCCGAACCATGCGTGTGTGACTTAGTGCCTTTGTTGGGCGATGTGATATCTACCAGGAAAATGCTTACTGAAATAAAGAGGGTGAAGGAGGCGCTGAAGAAGGCCCCCGAGGGCTACGTCCCACATTTTCCCTCCATTATTTTTTTTATAAATATGATGATAATGTTGTTAGCAATTTATTGGAAATTCCAGCTTAGAAAGGACAACCACAACCCAAGCCAGCATGTGTCGGCCCCAGAGGAAGAGGAGTCATCAACTCCACAGGAACAGGAGACATCAACTCCACAGGAACAGGAGTCATCAACTCCACAGGAACAGGAGTCATCAACTCCACAGGAACAGGAGTCATCAACTCCACAGGAACAGGAGTCATCAACTCAGGAACAGGAGTCATCAACTCCACAGGAACAGGAGTCATCAACACCACAGGAACAGGAGTCATCAACTCCAAAGGAACAGGAGTCATCAACTCCACAGGAACAGGAGTCATCAATCACAGGAACAGGAGTCATCAACTCCAGAGAACAGGAGTCATCAACTCTACAGGAACAGGAGTCACACCACACAGGAACAAGACCCATCAACACCAGCAGGAACAAGGCACAGAGTCAAACCCAGAGAAAAAGTGAACCCAGCCAAAAATAGTTCATAAGGAGCATTAACGTCCCCAAATATTTCTACGGTAGGTTAAGAAGCCACAAGGGGCCACATTAAGAAAAAATCAATGTGTCTGGCGTTTTAGTGAAGCTGAACCTGATCAATGACTGCGTCTCAATCATCAGCACCAACCACGAGCGGGTACAAGGCATGCTAGACTGCTCCAAACATTTGATTCGTTAGTGGTCACGTATGTCTATCCAACCCAAGTGATATAATGGGTGTATTTTTTGTCTAGTTATTTCTATATATCTATCTATATCTATCTTTATTTATTTATATCTCTCTCTCTCGTCTCTACAACACCAGTACCATATGTTCACTACAACACCAATACCATATGTTCACTACAACACTAGTACCATATGTTCACTACAACACTAGTACCATATGTTCACTACAACACCAATACCATATGTTCACTACAACACCAGTACCATATGTTCACTACAACACCAATACCATATGTTCACTACAACACTAGTACCATATGTTCACTACAATAATTAGTGCAATTATATGTCAAATAAATAAATGTTCAATACTATATGTCTACTACAACACTAGTACCATATGTCTACTACAAACACTAGTACCATATGTTCACTACAACACCAATACCATATGTTCACTACAACACTAGTACCATATGTTCACTACAACACTAGTACCATATGTTCACTACAACACTAATACCATATGTTCACTACAACACTAGTACCATATGTTCACTACAACACTAGTACCATATGTTCACTACCAAACCAGTACCATATGTTCACTACAACACCAGTACCATATGTTCACTACAACACCAGTACCATAATGTTCACTACAACTCTTGAAATACATTTCCCTTCAGTACTAATATTACAAGTTCACATCACTGGCTAGAGTGTATCCGACCTAACTAGTTTCTTGTCCGCGTAAACACCAATTGGGGTTATGTGTAGCTAGGCCTGGAGAAAGTATAAACCCGTGTAACGAAAATGGTTAAAACTTCTTTGATAAATATCATGTCAGCGATAACGCTACTGTCTACCTACATGGTAGTACACCAACAGAGGCGTGCAGTAGAAAACGAGTTTAAAGAATTAACCCAAAGGGTAAATGAACTAAACATTCAGCAGCACACAAAAAGTGAGAAAATAATATATAAAATTTTAAGGGGACTAAATATAATTACCCCTGGGTTAACTGAACTCCCAACCCCACAATGGCCCGAACCATGCGTGTGTGACTTAGTGCCTTTGTTGGGCGATGTGATATCTACCAGGAAAATGCTTACTGAAATAAAGAGGGTGAAGGAGGCGCTGAAGATGGCCCCCGAGGGCTACGTCCCACATTTTCCCTCCATTATTTTTGTTATAAATATGATGATAATGTTGTTAGCAATTTATTGGAAATTCCAGCTTAGAAAGGACAACCACAACCCAAGCCAGCATGTGTCGGCCCCAGAGGAAGAGGAGTCATCAACTCCACAGGAACAGGAGTCATCAACTCCACAGGAAGAGGAGTCATCAACTCCACAGGAACAGGAGTCATCAACTCCACAGGAACAGGAGTCATCAACTCCACAGGAACAGGAGTCATCAACTCCACAGGAACAGGAGTCATCAACACCACAGGAACAAGACCCATCAACCCAGCGAAATATGAGCCACTAACTCACAGGAACAGGAGTCATCAACACCACAGGAACAGGAGTCATCAACACCACAGGAACAGGAGTCATCAACACCACAGGAACAAGACCCATCAACTCCACAGGAACAGGAGTCATCAACACCACAGGAACAAGAGTCAAAAACCCCAGAGAAAAAGAATTCCAGCCAAAAATAGTTCATAAGGAGCATTAACGTCCCCAAAATATTTCACGGTAGGTTGCTAGGCCACAAGGGGGCCAACATTAAGAAAATCGGCCAAAGGTTCAAGTGTTTTAGGTGAAGCTGAACCTGATCAATGACTGCGTCTCACCATCAAAACAACTGCTCAGAGCGAAGCAAGATGCTAGACTGTTCCTGGAACATTTTGATTCGTTAGTGGTCACAAGGTTCATCCACCCAAGTGATATAATGGGTGTATTTTTGTCTAGCAATATTTCATATATCTATCTATATCTATTCATTTATTTAGAGATTCCTCTCGTCTCTACAACACCAGTACCATATGTTCACTACAACACCAATACCATATGTTCACTACAACACTAGTACCATATGTTCACTACAACACTAGTACCATATGTTCACTACAACACCAATACCATATGTTCACTACAACACCAGTACCATATGTTCACTACAACACCAATACCATATGTTCACTACAACACTAGTACCATATGTTCACTACAACACTAGTACCATATGTTCACTACAACACCAATACCATATGTTCACTACAACACTAGTACCATATGTTCACTACAACACTAGTACCATATGTTCACTACAACACCAATACCATATGTTCACTACAACACTAGTACCATATGTTCACTACAACACTAGTACCATATGTTCACTACAACACTAGTACCATATGTTCACTACAACACTAGTACCATATGTTCACTACCAAACCAGTACCATATGTTCACAACACCACCAGTACCATATGTTCACTACAACACCAGTACCATATGTTCACTACAACACCAGTACCATAATGTTCACTACAACTCTTGAAATACATTTCCCTTCAGTACTAATATTACAAGTTCACATCACTGGCTAGTGTGTATCCGACCTAACTAGTTTCTTGTCCGCGTAAACACCAATTGGGGTTATGTGTAGCTAGGCCTGGAGAAAGTATAAACCCGTGTAACGAAAATGGTTAAAACTTCTTTGATAAATATCATGTCAGCGATAACGCTACTGTCTACCTACATGGTAGTACACCAACAGAGGCGTGCAGTAGAAAACGAGTTTAAAGAATTAACCCAAAGGGTAAATGAACTAAACATTCAGCAGCACACAAAAAGTGAGAAAATAATATTTAGAATTTTAAGGGGACTAAATATAATTACCCCTGGGTTAACTGAACTCCCAACCCCACAATGGCCCGAACCATGCGTGTGTGACTTAGTGCCTTTGTTGGGCGATGTGATATCTACCATGAAAATGCTAACTGAAATAAAGAGGGTGAAGGAGGCGCTGAAGAAGGCCCCCGAGGGCTACGTCCCACATTTTCCCTCCATTATTTTTGTTATAAATATGATGATAATGTTGTTAGCAATTTATTGGAAATTCCAGCTTAGAAAGGACAACCACAACCCAAGCCAGCAGCATGTGTCGGCTCCTAGAGGAACAGGAGTCATCAACTCCACAGGAACAGGAGTCATCAACTCCACAGGAACAGGAGTCATCAACACCACAGGAACAGGAGTCATCAACACCACAGGAACAGGAGTCATCAACTCCAAAGGAACAGGAGTCATCAACTCCACAGGAACAGGAGTCATCAACTCCACAGGAACAGGAGTCATCAACTCCACAGGAACAGGAGTCATCAACTCCACAAGAACAGGAGTCATCAACACCACAGGAACAAGACCCATCAACACCACAGGAACAAGAGTCAAAAACCCCAGAGAAAAAGAATTCCAGCCAAAAATAGTTCATAAGGAACATTAACGTCCCCAAAATATTTCACGGTAGGTTGCTAGGCCACAAGGGGGCCAACATTAAGAAAATCGGCCAAAGGTTCGGCGTTTTAGTGAAGCTGAACCCGATCAATGACCGCGTCTCAATCATCAGCACCAACTACGAGCGGGTACAAGATGCTAGACTGCTCCTGGAACATTTGATTCGTTAGTGGTCACGCGTTCATCCACCCAAGTGATATAATGGGTGTATTTTTTGTCTAGTTATTTCTATATATCTATCTATATCTATCTTTATTTATTTATATCTCTCTCTCTCGTCTCTACAACACCAGTACCATATGTTCACTACAACACCAATACCATATGTTCACTACAACACTAGTACCATATGTTCACTACAACACTAGTACCATATGTTCACTACAACACCAATACCATATGTTCACTACAACACCAGTACCATATGTTCACTACAACACCAATACCATATGTTCACTACAATATCTAGTACCATGTTCACTAAATATCTAGTACCATATGTCTCACTATACAACACCAATACCATATGTTCATACCATAATATCTGAAGTACCATATGTCTACTATAAATAATTAGTACCATATGTCTCACTACAACAATAATAATTATATGTTCATCACAACACTAGTACCATATGTTCAATATAACACTAGTACCATATGTCTACTATAACACTAGTACCATATGTTCACTACAACACTAGTACCATATGTTCACTACCAAACCAGTACCATATGTTCACAACACCACCAGTACCATATGTTCACTACAACACCAGTACCATATGTTCACTACAACACCAGTACCATAATGTTCACTACAACTCTTGAAATACATTTCCCTTCAGTACTAATATTACAAGTTCACATCACTGGCTAGAGTGTATCCGACCTAACTAGTTTCTTGTCCGCGTAAACACCAATTGGGGTTATGTGTAGCTAGGCCTGGAGAAAGTATAAACCCGTGTAACGAAAATGGTTAAAACTTCTTTGATAAATATCATGTCAGCGATAACGCTACTGTCTACCTACATGGTAGTACACCAACAGAGGCGTGCAGTAGAAAACGAGTTTAAAGAATTAACCCAAAGGGTAAATGAACTAAACATTCAGCAGCACACAAAAAGTGAGAAAATAATATATAAAATTTTAAGGGGACTAAATATAATTACCCCTGGGTTAACTGAACTCCCAACCCCACAATGGCCCGAACCATGCGTGTGTGACTTAGTGCCTTTGTTGGGCGATGTGATATCTACCAGGAAAATGCTTACTGAAATAAAGAGGGTGAAGGAGGCGCTGAAGAAGGCCCCCGAGGGCTACGTCCCACATTTTCCCTCCATTATTTTTGTTATAAATATGATGATAATGTTGTTAGCAATTTATTGGAAATTCCAG
>NW_024731122.1:0-5313 GCF_018991925.1 Homarus americanus | reverse complement strand
TCCTGGTTGAATGAATGCTGGACAGCTAGGAGCTTGCTGGAGAAGGTGTTGCGTGTTCAGGAAGATGGGCCAGCTGGTGGGTCGCCATGCTCGCCGGCAGGAGCGAGGACCGCCAGGCAGCGGTGAGGAGGAGGTGTTGCTAGTTCAGGAAAATGGGCAGAATGAATCTCAATGGAGAGAGACAGAGCTTATATACCCAGCAGCAGCCGCTATGAGTCATGTTGGGAAAACCCGAGAAGTCGCCGGTGAATAGTTTCTTGTTGCTAGGCAACGGCACGGGAATGTGATAGCAGGTGGTGGCGCTATGCAGTACTACAGTACTCTCACGTCAACAAAATAAAATTAAATAAATAAAACTGCAGTTTCGGACAATACACGGCTGACGGTTCTAACCATCCCCAACCTTTAGATCTTATTTGGTCTATTTCTAACCCAATTTCAACCAATCGGTTTGGCTTTAGATTACTTGGATTCACTCGAATTTCCTAACCTTGGGCATTCATCATTTCCTAAAAATAAAAATCCGAGCCAATCTTTGCCAAAATTGGCTCAGATTCTCAAATTTGGGCTTTTATTTACCTTTCAAAAATGGAAAATCATAGCCAACTTTAGTGATTTATTTCGCAAAGCACTCGGGCCTTCGTTGTTGAGCGGCAGAAATTGGACGTCTTAGTGATCGTCCGAAAGTTACTCTCACAGTTGGATTTGAGCTGGCGGACGCTCGCCCCACAAGGGGTCACAGCTCAAGATTGAAGAAGCCGCAATTCCAGAAAACTATGAGGACAAACTTTTTCTGAGTGAGGGTTGTAAACTCTTGAAACATCTACCAGAGAGTGTTAGACGGCACGGAGTGTGAGCTCTTTCAAGACAAGCCGATCAGTGGCGAAGAGGATAAAAGTAAATCCACCGCGCTTGTACAATCTCAGAGAACGGGACTAGTGTACTGTAGGACGCAGGGTGCTGTGGCGTACCGTATGTCCAGTTGTCAATTATCTTAGTATGGGCACACAAACGTACATGTAGATATCTCACACTCAGGAATGAGGTAGAATAGGAACTCACGATGCGCTTTTTGTATATATCTTGTTGTAGCGCAGTGATTAGGAGTGACTAGGTGGAGAAGCTGGGTGGTGAGGAGCTGTGAGAGATGTTGCTGGTCCGGTAGCCGAGTGTTGTTGTTGAGATTGTCGGACCGTAGTCCGACACGGGCCTTTGGTGGTTCCGGCTGGAGCTCCAGGAGCAGCCAGACCGTGGTCTGTTTGGGCTTCCTTGGGAGATTTGAGTTCTGTTTCGGAGGCTTTGTGTGACTTCGCAGTCGAGATAGTGTTCAAGTGGGTTGGCATTTCCGATCATCTGCCGCCAGGTACCATTTGGCTGATTGGGAACCAGCGTTGAATGCGTGAAGGAAGCACTTTTGATGTGGAGCTTGCTAGTCTTTCTGAGGTGATTCTTGATCTGTTGCACGCTTGCTGGAACTTGAATGCACGCTACTAGAACGTGTAGCTGCCTGCATGGCCGATTTCGAGTCCGTGTGAATTATGATGGACTTGTTGTGTTGCAGCGTGTTGTAGGGCCTTTGAGATTGCTACCAGCTCTGTTTGTAGGGTGGAGCAGTCAAGAAAGTCTCCATCGGAGGATAAAAGTACCTTGGGTGTAGAAGGGCCCGGATCTGTGAAGTATGATGCTGCATCAGTGGCTTCCAGAGTTATTTTTGAGGTCCTGATACCTTCCGTCTGCGCCTGACCGATGGTACCATTCTCCACCTCCCAGGATGGGCGAGGATGGGGAGGGGATGGGGGATGGGGAGGGGATGGGATTCCACGCCCTTCCCAGTCGGTGGGTCCTGATACCTCCGTCTGCGCTGACGGATGAAACCATTCACCACTCAGGATGGGCGAGGAGGAGGGAGGGGATGGGGGATGGGGATTGGGATTCCACGCGCCCTTCCCAGTCGGTGGGTCCTGATACCTTCCGTCTGCGCCTGACGGATGGTACCATTCACCACCTCCCAGGATGAGCAAGGATGGGGGATGGGGATGGGGTTTCCACGCTTCCCAGTCGGTGGTGTGATACCTTTCCGGTCTGCGCCTGACGATGGTACCATTCTCCACCCTCCCAGGATGGATGAGGATGGGGGATGGGGGGATGGGGAGGATTCCACGTTTTCCCAGTCGGTGGGTCCTGATACCTTCCGTCTGCGCCTGACGGATGGTACCATTCCCACCTCCCAGGATGGGGAGATGGGGGAGGGATGGGGGGAGGGGGGATATGGGATTCCGCAGCCTTCCAGTCGGTGGGTCTGATACCTTCCGTCTGCGCCTGACGGATGGTACCATTCACTACCTCCCAGGATGGTAGGATGGGGAGGGGATGGGGATGGGGTGATGGGGGATGGATTCCATCGCCCAGTCGGTGGGTCGATACCTTCCGTCTTGGCGCCTGACGGATGGTACCATTCACCACCTCCCAGGATGGAGAGGGTGGGGAGGGGGATGGGGGATGGGCGGGGGGATCACGCCCTCCCAGTCGGTGGGTCGTGATACCTTCCGTCTGCGCCTGACGGATGGTACCATTCACCACCTCCCAGGATGGGCGAGGATGGGGAGGGGGATGGGGGATGGATTTCACGCCCTTCCCAGTCGGTGGGTCCTGATACCAGTCTGCGCCTGACGGATGGTACCATTCTCCACCTCCCAGGATGGCAAGAGGATGGGGGGAGGGGGATGGGGGATGGGGGATGGGGGGATGGGATTCCCGACGTTTCTTCCCATGTCGGTGGGTCTGTTACTTCCGTCTGCGCCTGACGGATGTCATTCTCCACCCAGATGCGAGGAGGTGGGGAGGATGGGGATGGGGATGGGGATGGATTCCTTGTTCTTATCAGTGGGGTTGTGATGCCTTCCGTCTGAGCTGATTTTATGGTACCATTCTCCACCTCCCAGGATGGGCGAGGATGGGGGGGGATGGGGGGGATGTGGGATTCCACGTTTTCCCAGTTTGTGGTCCTGATGCCTTCCGTCTACAGCCTGACGGATGGTACTATTCTCCACCTCCCAGGATGGCGAGGATGGGGAGGGGGATGGGGGGATGGGGGGGATGGGATTCCCAGGATGCCTTTCCCAGCGTAGGGTCTTGAGACTTTCCTGTTCGCGTCTGGACGGATGGTACCATTTCGACCTCCCCAGGACAGTGAGATGGGGGATGGTGGGGGATGGGGGAGATGGGGATTCCATCACCTTCCCAGTTTTGTGTGGTCCTGGATACCTTCCGTCGGCGCCTGACGGATGGTGCTATTCTCCACCTCCTGGTGATGGGTGGATGGGGGAGGGGGATGGGGAATGGGGGAGATATGGGGGATTCCCACGCCCTTCCAGTCGGTGGGTCCTGACACCTTCCGTCTGCTGACGGATGGCATTATTCGCCACCTCCCGCAGGATAAGGCGAGAGATGGGGGAGGGGATGGAGGGAATGGGGGATATGGATTCATCGCCCTGAAGTCGGTGGGTCCTGACACCTTCCGTCTGCGCCTGACTGGATGGTACCATTCACCACCTCCCAGGATGGGAGCATGGAGATGGGGAGGGGATGGGGATGGGGGGATGGGGGGATGGGGATTTGATGAGCCCCAGTAGGGTCCTGACACCTTCCTGTCTTGGTGCCTTAGACGGATAATTATCTCACCACCCTCCCAGGATGCATGAGGATGGGGAGGGGATGGGGGGATGGGCGGGGGATTCCACGTCTTCCCAGTCGGTGGGTCCTGATACCTTTCCGCGTCTGCGCCCGACGAATGGTACCATTCACCACCTCCCAGGATAAGAGGACGGGGATGGGGGATGGGGGATGGGTCTATCAGTTCTTCCCAGTCGGTAGGGTCCTGATAATTCTCTGTCTGCGCCTGAACTGATGGTACTACCTTCCACTCCAGACAAGGAGATGGGGAGGGGGGATGGGAGGATGGGGAGATTCTGCCCTCCCAGTCGGTGGGTCGTGATACCTCCGCCTGCGCCTCGACGGATGGTGACTATTCACCACCTCCCCAGGATGGGCGAGGATGGGGAGGGGGGGATGGGGGGGGATGGGCGGGGGGATTCCACGCCCTTCCCAGTTTGTGGGTCTCCTCATACCTTCCGTCTGCGCCTGACGGATGGTACTCATTCTCCACCCCAGGATGGGCGAGAATGGGGGGAGGGGATGGGGGACGGGGAGATGGGATTCCACGTTTCTCCCAGTTCAGGGTATTGTCCTGAGTACCTCTGGCTCCAGCAGCTTCGGACGGATGGTAACACCTTCACCTCCCAAGATGTAAGGAGATGGGGAGGGGATGGGGACGGGGAGATGGATTCCACGCCCTTCCCAGTCGGTAGGTCCTGATACCTTCCAAGTTCTGCGTCTGACGGATGGTACCATTCACCACCTCCCAGGATGGCGAGGATGGGGCAGGGGACGGGGGGGGATTGAGGGAGGGATGGGGGGGATGGGGAGGATTTCCATCAAGCTCCCAGCGAGGGTCCTCATACCTTCCGTCTGCGTCTGACGGATGGTACCATTCACCACCTCCCAGGATGGGCAAGGATGGGGGGGAGGGATGGGTGGATTCACGCTCTTCCCAGTAGGTGGGTCCTGATACCTTTCGTCTGCGTCTGACGGATGGTACCATTCACCACCTCCCAGGATGTAGGGGAGATGGGGGGGGAGGGGGGGATGGGGGTGTTCATCGCCCCAGTCGGTGGGTCCTGATACCTTCCTGTCTGCGCCTGACGGATGGTACCATTCTCCACCGGTGTAAGGATGGATGGGGAGGGGCGGGGATGGGGGGAGGGATGGGGGTGGGATTTCCACGCTCTTCCCAGTAGGTGGGTCCTACCTTCCGTGTCTGCGCCTGGACGGATGGTATCATTCACCACCTCCCGGATATGGAGTATGGGGAGGGGTGGGGTGGTGGGGGGTGGGGGTATGTGTGATTCCACGTTTTCCCAGTCGGTGGGTCCTGATACCTTCCGGGTCTGCGCCTGACGATTGGCATCACCACCTCAGGTGGGGGATGGGCGGGGATGGGGGGATGGGGGTTGGATTCCACGTTTTCCCAGTCGGTGGGTCCTGGATATCTTTCCGTCTGCGCCTGACGGATGGTATCATTCTCCACCTCCAGGATGGGCGAGGGAGGGATGGGGGTGTGGGGATTTCAATGCTTTCCAGTTTGGTGTGGGTCCTGATACTCCGTCTGCGCCTGACGGATGAAAATTATTCTTCACCTCCCCAGATGGGGAGGGGATCATTTTCAGCAATATGTAACCGAACGAAGCGAATGAT
>NW_024731121.1:0-4064 GCF_018991925.1 Homarus americanus | reverse complement strand
CTGGTGATACATAAGAGGTCTTCCAGTCAGCTGGGCATCTGGCTTGACTGAGAGAAGCATTGATGATGGAGCATAGGGGCTTAGCAAGCTCCGGGGAGAACTCCTTGAAGAGTTTCATTGGTATGTCAATGGGGGTGGTAGAGCGTTTTAATTTTAGTTTGTCCAGGCGTTTTGCTACTTCAAATTCTTCTACTAAGTCAGTGGGAAGGGGGGCTGGTAGGTAAGCAGGGAGAGTGGTTGTGTCAAGCCGGGGGAGCGTCTGGCATATAGTAGCGAAATGGTTATTTGTTTGCTCAGCTGCGTCAACATTAGTGAGATGGCTAAGGAAGGGGAGGGGGTGTGTCTTATTGTTTAGTCCACAGAGTTCTTTAAGCTTACCATACCAATGACTGATGTTGGTCTGCTTCAGGTGTTATAATTTGGTTGGGTAGTGGGACTTCTTTGCAGTGCGTATTTCGCGGATGACTCGGTTGCGAAGGGACCTGTAGCGGATGTGGTCATTGAGATGAAAGGCTCTGTCTCTCTGTTGCATAAGTCTTTTGATCCGAGGTGTGATCCAGGGCAAGTCAGCTGGGTGAGATCTGACGGACTTCTCGGGGAAGAAGTGGTGGTGAGCTTCCGTGGTGGTGTTGGTATAATTTATCAATTTGGTTTCCACGTCATCCACGCTAAGTACTTCAGTCCAGGGATGGTGACTATCCACTGCCCGAAGAGGCGCACTGCAGAGTCAGTAATCGGCCTGTAGGTCTTGATGTAGGGTCTCTGTACTTGAGTGGGGAGTGGTGTTTAAATGTATATCCAGCATATGTGTGCTACAATCTGATAGGCAATAATAATGCAATAATAATAATAATAATAATTAACGGTTTATTGAAAAGTTCTGGCAGCCTGGAGGCTGAAAAAATATACATTGGACATAAAATTGTTCACATACATTCTATTTAACAAAAAGCTCTCTATTAGGTAAAGCGGCAAGGAACACACAAACATATTATAATGTAGGTGCTGGACAGCAAACAAGAAGTAACTCTCCCATGGTGTTAGGAGCTAACTGGTGTAGAATTTCACAGATGGTGTTATGAGCGTATCTGACGGTAGTAATTCCTCACAGATGGTGTTAAGGAGGTAGTAATGCCCTACAGATGGTGTTTATGGTCCCATGGTGTGGTAATTCCTCATGAGATAATGAGGGCCCCATGTGAAAATTCCCCAGATGGTGTTATGAGGGACCTCACGTGGTGTAGTAATTCCCTCACAGATGATGTTATGAGGGAACTGATGTGTTGTAGTAATTCCTTCACAGATGGTGTTATATGAGTGAGGTGTGGTCTCAGGCCTTCCTATCGTAGACGGATTAACACATCACTGGTTGTTTTTGGGTCTCACGGGCAGTTATCACTGGATACCTGGGACCTCACTGTGTGAAGGTTAACTTGGGTACGACTCGGCTGTTACTGTTGAGTTGTTCTCACTGACTTAAGCACTGTTCACCACTGTTCACCTCTGTTCAACACTGGTTCCATTCCTTTCCAAAATGAAATTGTAACTTCTGGCGAGAACTTGTTGATATTCCGGTGGGGAGGAGGGTTCAGGGGAGGGAGTTGGTATGGCCAACTTAACCGTTGACCTGGCTGCTCCCAGAGGAGCGCCAGGTACGTCTTGACCCTTCGGTGGTCAAGGTAGTGTTGGTGTGTGTGGTAGAGGTAGTGTTGGTGTGTGTGGTGGAGGTAGTGTTGGTGTGTGTGGTAGAGGTAGTGTTGGTGTGTATGGTGGAGGTAGTGTTGGTGTGTGTGGTGGAGGTAGTGTTGGTGTATGTAGAAGAGGTAGTGTTGAAGTGTTGGAGTGTGGTGGAGGTAGTGTTGTAGGTTGTAGCGCAGGTAGTGTTGGAGGGTGGAGGGCGTCAGGTAGCAGCTCCCCACCATCACTTACCGAGGACAAAGTATTCCCCAGGACCTCTGCACGCTCCGACACTTCTGAAGGAAGGGGGTTCGTCCTTGACAGTGTTGGTTAACCCAGGTTGGGGGCGAGTGGTCTGGAACGACAGTGGGCGGCCTTAGAACTGGGTGGTGTTGGGCAGCAGTAGGTGGGTGGGTGGGTGGTTTGGTGGGTAGGTGGGCCCTACTTATGTAGTTTTATGGTACTGTAGGGAAATACGTCAGGATATAAGAGGTGTTAAGACATGTGGCTGGAGGAGGAGGGAGGAGTGATGGCAGGGTTGTGGTGGTGATGGTAGCGGTGGTGGTTGTAGTGGTGATTGTAGTGTTGTTGTTGTGGTGGTGGTGGTGGTGGTGACGTTGCGCGTGTCTGTGGAGGTGGGAGACTCTCAGGGTGGTGTGGTAGTTAGGTTATGGGTGGTGTGATAGTTATGCTATAGGTGGTGTGGTGTGGTAGTTATGTTATAGGTGGTGTGGTAGTTATGTTATGGGTGGTGTGGTAGTTATGCTGGCGGGTAGTGTAACTATGCTGCGTGTGGTGCTGGCACGCGGGTGGTGGCAGTTATGCTATGGTAGCATAGGTTGCGGGTGGTGTGGCAATCATGTTGCGGCAGTGCCATGCCGCGCGGTGTAACATGCTGGCGGTGTGGCAATTGGCGTTGGCGGTGGTGTGGCAGTTGTTATGTGCAGCGTGTTATGGGTGGTGTGGTAGTTATGTTATGGGTGGTGTGGTAGTTATGTTATGGGTGGAGTGGTAGTTATGTTATGGTTGGTGTGGCAGTTATGTTATGGGTGGAGTGGTAGTTATGTTGTGGTTGGTGTGGCAGTTATGTTATGAGTGGTGTGGTAGTGATGTTATTGTTGGTTATTGTTGGTGTGGTAGTTATGTTATGGTTGGTGTGGCAGTTATGTTATGGGTGGAGTGGTAGTTATGTTGTGGTTGGTGTGGCAGTTATGTTATGAGTGGTGTGGTAGTGATGTTATTGTTGGTTATTGTTGGTGTGGTAGTTATGTTATGGTTGGTGTGGCAGTTATGTTATGGGTGGTGTGGTATGTCGTGGGTTGCGTTGGGCCTCCCGCACAACCCATCCCAAATGTTTGTTTAGGCAGAGATAAGGTACCCGGCCAGCCCATAGGGGTCATTTCACGCCTCAAAACCACATCTTAGTCAGTGGGCTTTAGACCTTGGGTGAGAGTAGACCTCCTGCTCCGTGGATTTAGAACAGGGGCCATACAGTCCTACCAGTGCTACGAGTCTGTGTGTGCAAATCCCCGAGATTGTTGTTAAGTCCAGCAAAAAGTTAATGCACCCTGTAAAGGAAGTGATCAATGGTGAGGGCCTGTTTGCTACAAGAGCACTCCAGGCCGGCCTAATAGATCTAACGATTAATTCTCCAGGTTGACAAACTCTCCCTTATAACTTGCGGTACTGTGGCGTGAATGTGAGTGACTGACCTATCCATGCAAATTATAAGTCCAGTGTATGGAATTGTGCCAAATAAACGTAAGTGCAATTATCTGCCCGCATCTGTGATCCTCTATTATTATTATTACCAAAGGTAATGACTATTTGGTTATGACAAAGTATAACCAATAACTTAGATGGATGTTGGAAGTTAATGGAATTCATTAAATCATCATTTATCAAGTACACAACGCATTGAATGCCGGAAGCAGAGTGAAATTCTACGCAGTGATACACCATAATCTCCTGGGTGAGTAATCAGTGTGAAGGTATCTGAGTTCTACGGTAAGAAAACCACTTTCTTGCATTTAAAACCTAACATGGTAGTTATGTTATGGGTGGTGTGGTAGTTATGTTATGGTTGCTGTGGCAGTTATGTTATGGGTGGTGTGGTAGTTGTGTTATGGTTGGTGTGGTAGTTATGTTATGGGTGGTGTGGTAGTTATGTTATGGGTGGTGTGGCAGTTATGTTATGGATGGTGTGGTAGTTGTGTTATGGGTGGTGTGGTAGTTATGTTATGGTTGGTGTGGCAGTTATGTTATGGGTGGTGTGGTCGTTAGTTTATGGGTGCAGTGGTAGTTGTGTTATGGGTGGTGTGGTAATTTTAGTAGTAGTGAACTTAGCAGTTATAATAGTAGTTATGGTAGTAAGAATGGTAGTGGTG
>NW_024731120.1:0-26020 GCF_018991925.1 Homarus americanus | reverse complement strand
AGGGTGATAGGGTGTCAGGGTGATAGGGTGTTAGGGTGATAAGTTATCCGGGTGATAGGGTGTGTCAGGGTGATAGGGTGTCAGGGTGATAGGGTGTCAGGGTGATAGGGTGTCAGGGTGATAGGGTCATCCTCCAGAGTGATAGGGTGTCAGGGGTGATAGGGTGTCAGGGGTGATAGGGTGTCAGGGTGATAGGGTGGCAGGGTGATAGGGTGGCAGAGGTGATAGGAAGGCAGAATTGTGGGAGAGTCGTAATAATAGTGGGATTGATTCTGTAGGACACCAAGAAGGATTAACCTGACATATTTAGTCCCTGCAGGCGGTTCTCTCTCTCTCTCTCTCTCTCTCTCTTTTTTTTTCCGTCTAGGTTTCTGTCTCCTTGTCTGCCTGTCTTTCTTAATCATTCTCCATACAATCTCTGTCTATTGTCTATCTATCTATCTATCTATCTGTCTATTTATCTATCTATCTATCTATCTATCTATCTATCTATCTATCTATATATCTATCTATCTGTCTGAACTACTCTCTAAAAATCTTCCATCACATCAAACAAACTTAACTAACCCTACTAACCCACCAAAACACTAACCCCACCGACCAACTAACCCACCAACCCACACTAACCCACCAACTCATCACTAACCACCAACCCACCACTAACCCACCAACCCACCACTAACCCACCAACACACCACAAACCTACTAACCCCACCAACCCATCACTAACCCACCAACCCACCCCAAACCCACCAACCCACCACTAACCCACCAACCCATCACTAACCTACCAACCAAACCGCACACCAACCCACCACAACCCACCAACCCATTCTCATACCGGCGTTGAGATCTCTACACCTAAGTCATAATAACTCAACACTGTAACATTACCTTCTTTTTCCATTATCTCCTCCTTCCTTATTTTCTCTCTCTTATCGTCCCTTCCTCCCTCTTTCCAGTTCTCCATTCTTCCTCCTACACCTTCGTAATCCTTCCCTCTTCTCTCCCCGTTCTTTCCACCACCTCCTTCTTCCACCTTTTCTCTTCCCTACCCTTTCCACCTCCTGTCTCCACAATAGATGGCGCGTCCTTCACACCAGCTGGCCTGACCTACACATCACGCAGCTTACCATATAGTTAGAGTCGTTAGCACAGTGAAGGGAAGTGATCACAGTGTAATAAGCTGAGGGGTTTATCTTCATCTGATTCCAAGAGTTTGTCTTTTTTGCTAAAATTGTGTGTTTAGCATGATCGATAATAATGAAGGGAATTAGAGTAAACATGGATTATTTCTTTTGGTTCTCGTTCAAAGACTATTCTCACTTTAAATAATAATAACAGTACAGAGACATTGGTTATATATAGGTCAGCATGAGTATAGTGCAGGTATACAACAGATGCTGTACAAGATCTTCACTGCAGTAACTTCAACGAGGTTGGTGCGCATCTTCTCTCTGGTGTGTGGGTGTCTGTCCTGTATACAGGGACTGAAGGATCTTGACACATCACACACACAAGTTTACCGCCACAACTGTACGTCCTGTCCTGTCCTTAACCCTGGCCTAGACTCTTGAGGAGTATCTGAGGTATGAGGTGTCTTTACTTTTATCCTCTTCGCCGTTGATTGACTCGTTAGCCGCTTGGGCGATCGGTCACGTCTCTGTTATGCACTGTTGGCAAGTACTGGGCATGCACCGGCTCCTGAGTGTACCTGAACCTGCTCCAGTGTTGGTCAAGTCTGGTCTTGAAAAAGCTCACACTGGTGCCGTCACAACACTCTCTGGCAGATTGTTCCAAGAGTTTATAAACCTCACTCCCAAAATGAACTAGAGGTACTGAAGTATCTTGACACAAGAACACCAACACAAACTCATCTGGGTGATGGAGACTCTATAAGCCGATGTTGATACCAGAGACTCAACCCTCCGTGACGGACTCATAAACACACTATGACTAGCCAACCACACAGTCGTAAATGTGAGCTCCTTCATTAACCTTACCCTGCACCGTGTCCCCAGGGAAGAGAGGGAGGGGAGGAGCATTCACCATTTTAACACCAACACGTGATAGGTCTGCATGTGCAACACAGCCCAACGTGTTACCTATGTTGAATGACGACGTAGGATAGATGACTTTATGGTGCGAAAGAAAAAACTAAGAAGAAACTGAGAAGAAAAACTGAAGAAAAACTGAAAATGAGATTGAAAAAAGAGAAGGAAAAGTGACAAACATTACAAGTGTTGTTCATTACATACAAGACAGAAGGACATCCGCGGCCCTCAGAGAATACATGACCACCACCGACCTCGTTAAATGAGGAACTGTACACAACAACTGTAACACCTGACAGTAATGAACGTTAAAGACCATACTACCAGTCTTACTCACTACGTACTAACCACCCTACTCACCTGCCCAACCCTGCCCTGCCCGCCCCAACCCCGACTCCCCCGCCCCGCCCCCGACCCGCCCAGTCTACATGCCCTTCTCAGGTCTTTTACGCCCCTATGCTATATTACTGTTAGAAGGAAATAGCATGGATCACCTGAAAATCTCCACCCAGCTTATTTCACCTAAAGATTAACCACCCTCCTCTAACCTAATCCAACCTAACCTAACCCAACCCAACCCAACCCAAAGCCAACCCAACTAAACCTCACCTCACCAAACCAAACCATTAATAAACCTGATGATCTGTTACGTTTGAGATGACCTACAGTACCCAAGTTCTACGACGCCTCAACGCTACAGGAGTTAGAGTGATGGTCGTTCTATAATACTGAACGAGGAGGCGACTCATTCAATCCTTCCATTATACGTTACAATTAGTGTCAGTTTTACATTGTTGTTATGTATGTGAGGTGCTCAATCACCCTCATGGCAGAGTCTTGTCATTAACGTCCTGGTAATTGTCAACAGCAGGAAGAGGTGGTGGAGGTGAGAGGAGAAAGAGGATGAAGATGAAGGAAGAGGATGAAGAGAAGGAAGAAAAAAGGAGACGGAAGAGAGAAGGAGAAGGAAGTGGAGAAGGAAGAAAAAGGAGACGGAAGAAGGAGAAGGAAGTGGAAGAGAAGGAAGAAAAGGAGACGGAAGAGAAGGAGAAGGAAGTGGAAGAGAGGAAGAAAAGGAGACGGAAGGAAAGGAGAAAGAAAGAGGAAGAAAGGAAGAGGAAGAGAAGTAAGAGGATGAAGAAGAGGAAGAGAAGTAAGAGGATGAAGAAGAGGAAAAGTAAAAGAAGATAATCCACCCTACACGTGTCTATAACAAAAAACAAACAAGCGGGTCCTCATCACTTGCACCGCCTGTGTTTTGGCCCCACAGACCAGGTACTTTCTATACCTTACACACCTCTTGCTCACACCTCCCTCCCATTTTGACCCTCCTAATCTTATTTCCTCTACCCCACCCTATCACATCCCCCCTCCATCTACCCCTCCTACCCCTCCATCACACCCCACCTCCCCCCTACCTCCCCTCCTACACAGCACACCACTAACACCCTTTCCCCTGCTCATTTCCGGTCATCATGAAAGGCAGGTAAAGGTCAGGTGAGGTGGGCAGTGAGGGAGACAGAAGAGGTCAGTCCTTCTACCCCCACCCCTCCTCTGTTTTCCTACCCTCCCACCCCATTCTTGCTCCCTCCATCACCCTTTCTCTTCTCCTCCCTTCTTCTCCCTTTCCTTCCCTTCTTCCCTCTTCCTCCCTCTCCCTCTCCCTTTCTTCCATCCACCTGTAATAAGGAGGCGTAACAGTGAATAGCAGTGGAAACAGTAAACAGATAATATATAGATAAATAGAAACCCAGATAATATATAATAAATAATATAGACAGATAATAATAGAATAAATAATATGAATATATGGTAATCATATAGACAGATAAATAGATAAAAGTAATATAGACAGATAAATATAGATCATCAATGGTGCAGATAATATAGATAAATAATATAGACAATTAATAATAGATAAATAAATGTGATAGATAATATCTTAGGTAGTAATACAGGCAGATAATGACAGGTAAATAATATAGACAGATAATATGAATAAATACTGGACAGATAATAATAGATAAATAATGTAGACGGTATTATGATGATTATAAAAATGACAAAGATAATATAGATATGGTGCAAGATAGACAGATAGGATAAGAACATTCTCCATATCCATCAATTAACTTCGGTGTGTGAGTCCATAGCGCCTCCTGAGCTGCAGGCCTGTTTTCAACACCTGGCACTCCAGCAACCCCTAGCAACCTCCTACAACTGCCAGCGGCCTCCTGCAACTAACGTCACCAGGCTGGCATTCTTGCAGCTCCCACAGCCTCCGCCTGGCAGCATATGACTGTTGACCTCCACCTGAGCCTAGCGACGCCATGCAGGCTGTGGCCTGCATGACCCTAGCTGACCTCCTGCAAACTGTGGCCTCACCGCGCGACCCTGGCCTCCGCCGCGGGCTTCCCTGTGACCTCCTCAAGCCTGGCAACCTCCTGCAGGCTGGCGCTGCAGCAACCTCCTGCAACCCCTGGCAACCTCCTGCAAGCCACAGCATTTCCTACAGAGCCCTAGCAGCCTCCTGCCAAGCACTGTGGCTCACGCCTGCAACCCTAGCAGCACTCACTTGCCTGGCGACCTCCTGCAAACACCCCAGCAACCTCCTCACTGCAGCCCTGGCCTGCATTTGTGGCTCACCTGGGCACTGGCAGCCTGCCAGAGCCCTAGCAACCTCCTGCAAGCACTAGCAACCTCCTGCAACCCCTGGCCTCCTGCAAACCCTGGCAACTATCCTGCAAACACTAGCAACCTCTGCAACCCCTAACGACCTCCTGCAAACCCTAGCAACCTCCCTGCAACCCTAGCAACCTCCTGCAAACACCATGGCCTCTGCAGCCTGGCACCTGCAAACCCCACGCCTCCTGCAAGCCCTGGCATCCCTCACCAGCCTGCAACTCACAAACCCTAGCAACCTCCTGCAAACCCTGGCAACCTCCTGCAAACCCCTAGCAGCCTCACACTGCAGGCTTCCTAGCAACCTCCACCAAACCCTACTGGCTGTAAGCCCTAGCAACCTCCTGCAAACCCCTTAACCTCCTGCAGGCCCCATTTTGTGATCAGCATTTTTGGCCGGACTGAGCTCCGGCATTAGACAAGACCCACCAACTTACTTGTGCCCAAGATAATGTAAGTAAATTCCTTGTAAATGATTGCTTAAAAGACATAACTTACTTATTACTTAAGATAATGTAAGTAAATTCCTTGTAGTAGTTAACGCTTGGTATGAAGTTCATGTGTAGGCAGTAAAGGTTTAAGCAAATATAGAACGGCCCTAAATAAATTCTTTATGATTTACTTAAAAAATACATAGTGCATGTGCCTAGACGGTAGGCTAAGTTCCTGGTACTAAGGTAGTAGTTCATGCCTCATAAAGGTTCTAACTTACAAGAAGAGATACACCCTGTTGTTTAACACTCCATATAATATATTTGTTTCAGGTTTATTATTTCTTTTACAGTTGCCTGTTTTTGGGGTCAAGAAATTATCATGGGAAAAGAGTTACAGGTGAAGTTTTGCTGTATACCTGTATTTTTGGAGTTGTGTGTTGATACTGGGTAACTAGGTGGTGTGTTTGGTTAGGTTAGGATTAGGTTAAGTTGGAACTAAATTAAATTGGTCAAGTTAGAGTTCGTTAGGTGGGTTAGGATTGGTTGAATTTGGTTAGGTGGAATTGAGATTAGTTAGAGTTCATTGGATTGGGTTAGGATTGGTTAAATCACACACACACCCCACACACCACACAGACACACACACAGACACACACAGACACACACACAAAGCTACACAAACAAGCGGTCTACCAGCAGTTTCGGCAACGTTACATAACACAGATTACATCTTGAGACTTGTTGGCTTTCAAATTGCTGCAGCCAAGCTAAATTCCTACCATTACCTCCACAATGACAGGAAGCAGCTAAGGTATAAGTTTCACTGACATGGTTTTTATCTGGGAGGAGAACTTTATATAAAGATGTATGAACGTGTATATAGTACTGAGTCTTATTCGATTCAAACAGTGGATGAAACCAAGTAAATTGCTCAATAGAATGGGTTTTAAATGTAAATCCAATAATAAAATGATGTATAGTTAAATAATATAGTATCTAATTCTATGTTGATAGCAAGTACTTCATTTTATCGCTGGAAATGGCATTGGATCCCAAATAAGTTCATAGCCCCTCAATATGATCATGGAATCGAAAATAAAATAAATAAAAGGTAGTTTATTGCTCAGTACAGTTAGTATTGAACCCTAGAGCGATGGATAAATGCGAGAAGAGCCATAAAAATACAGTACTGAATGCTACATAGACTAGAGCTTACCTTTATACAGTACTGAATCCTACACAGAGTTCTTATATATCAATACGTTTATACCATCTAGATACTACCTCGATTCACTAATAAATATTTCCACCTACAGTATTCAATCCTACATAAACTCACACTCAATGAGTTTATAGCAAGATGTAAAGAGAACTTATATTATACAGTATTCAATCCTACATAGACTGTCATTTGTTCATAGCATCGAGATCAATATACCTCATAGAGTATTTAATCCAATAGACCCACAGCATTTCAAACGTTTATACCATCAATACTAAAACATCACCTATAAGTACTGAACCCTGTGTACATCAGGATTAAAACTCATATGATTGAATTAATTTGCAAGAGTAAACACAGACATCAAAACAAACACTCAGAAAAGTAATCACACAGGCATAAAAACACGACCGTTTTTCCACAATTATTCAAGACGTAGCCCTGAGCATTGAATGGTAAAATGTTTTCATGATTCGCCTGTCTGACCTCCAATTACTGTGAAATCCTGTATGCTTACACATACACACACACACACACACACACAATACTGTACATATACACATACGCACATAACACAGGCAGGTAACACGCAACCAAGCAGTAGGTGCACAAAGATACAGCAATATACATACTTAAACACACACACACACACACACACACACACACACACACACACACACACAAGGATTAAACTTCAGAAACAAACAAAAAATAGAACGATAATGTTTTGATTCCATTAATCCCTAAGAGGTTAAATTTAAATCATCTTCCTCAAGGGGTTCAAATATTATCAAAGGTGTGTGTGTGTGTGTGTGTGTGTTATTGGAGCCTATAACCAAAACATTACATGAATCTGGTAACCCATTATAACCCCGTTCTGTGGCCCGTTCTGTGCTGCACCAAAAACATAAAAAAAAAAACAAACAGAGGTTCCTTGTTTGACTGTACTATACACCGTCGCTAAACACCGAGAGACACCAACAGGACACACACACCCCAGTACTCAGGTAGGGAAGAAGCCCTCAACATAAGACAAGGCTGTGATGGTGTGCTGCCACTTATAGCGGTATACGGTCCGTCGCCCATCACTGCACATTAAGGATTCCCCAAGAGCCCTAAGATTAGGACGTGTCTACTCAAAGCTACGAGTTATGGATGTATAATGAATTCCCCGTGGCTGCAGGAGACACGAGAAGGCAATATAACCGGATGGCTAAATCTTCCGACACAAATAGTAATGACAAAAAAGGCACCAGAAGGAAATTCGGCAGTAAATATCAGAAATTCAACTACTGGGCCAATAAGGTACCGTAGAGACGTCCTTTGGGCCATAGTTATGTGGGGGAGATGAAGGAATGACATTTAATCTTCCAGAGGACACCATATGTAAGCTTCGTCGTCATCTGAACTGTATCATTACCTCGCCCCGGGCTGGTGTTGGCGGCTCTCCTACACGACCACACACACACACACACACACACACACACACACACACACACACACACACACACACACACACACACACACATCCGTCACTCTCATCATGGTCAACGTCTTTAGGATAATGGCCACTGTTTGTCTCAGTTCCTCATTTGCTGCGAATATTCATCTTCCGTGATTAACATTACCGTTTTTGTACTCTACTGTTCCCCGCTGTTCTCCACTGTTCCCCGCTGTTCTCCACTGTCCCCTGATGTTCTCCACTGTTCCTCGATGTTCCCCGATGTTCTCAACTGTTCCTCGATGTTCTCCACTGTTCCTCGATGTTCTCCACTGTTCCTCACTGTTCCCCGATGTTCTCGACTGTTCCTCGATGTTCTCGACTGTTCCTCGATGTTCCTCACTGTTCCTCGATGTTCCTCACTGTTCCTCGATGTTCTCCACTGTTCCCCGCTTTATCCAGACCATTACCCAAGGAATGTATGTAAAATGTCTATATGGCAAGATGGCATAAACATTGATAACTAACAACAATAACTTACATCAGATAATACTAATCGAACCTCATCTAACTCAACCTAACCTACCCAAACCTTGCCCACACTAACCTTGTCTAACATCACCCAACGTAATCTAGCCTAGCCCAACCTAACCAAACCAAACCTTAACCTAACCAAAGTCCTTCAGAGATGCCAGGTCAAGCTGTTGTGTTGTAGGAGAACTGCATCTGGTCTTTATCACTTAAGATCCTGTCACCTTCTGCACCTCTACCACCGTTACCTACCCCAGTGTCGTGGTCACTCGGACGTGTTCTCAAGATGGTATTCTCTTGTGGTAGTGACAGACAGACGTTAGACAAGTTATGTTGATGCGAGATAAGAAAAATATATCTCAGACGCGCGCGAGGGTGTGTGTGTGTGTGTGTGTGTGTGTGTGTGTGTGTGTGTGTGTGTGTGTGTGTGTGTGTGTGTGTGTGTGTGTAAATATATACTAATCAATAACGGTGTCACCCTGTTGCCACTCAAGCACAACAAGGTCTCTCAAGGTACTGTAAGAGAAGGGGTAATATTTACCTGAGTCAGGAGTTGAGCCAGTGTCAAGTGTTGGCTTAATGAGGTCAAGCGGGAATGTCTGGGTGACTGTGCTGGCTAACAGACAGGAGGGTCTTTCGTCTCAGGTGTTGATAATAAAACAACAGTGACAACAACAACGAAAACAATGTAAGTGAAATGGCAATATTAAAAAAAAAAAAAAAAAAAAAAAAGAGAGAGACCGTGCAAATCAGACTACGTACAGTATGTATCAGCGTCAGACCACCAAACATAGAGTTATGTCTCTGCCCATATATATATAGTAGGGTCGTGTTCAAGAACGTGGAGTGTTAGGAATGTCTACGGTTGGTTGTGTAGAAGTGTAGTGAAAGCTTAAGATTTGGTCATTATCTACGGATTACTGGAATGTTCAGAAGGAGGGCGCCCTATGACAAATTCTCTTCATATTTCACACATTTACTGTACTAGCATCAATATATACTTCGTGTTTGAATATTAATCGAAAACATATATTTTTATATAATAATGAGAGAAATTTGATTTCAGAAATACCATTGGTGATTACAAAATTATATTATTTATTTAGTTTACAACTCTCCTACCGGAACATTCAGATGAGCGTCCTGCTGTACTGTTTAGTTAATAGACTAACACTACTAACAGACAATCTTCACTATGCTGATATTTATGGAGTCAGCAAACTAGATTTATATTTAGGAAAATAATATAAATTTCCTCGGCCTGAACGACTCCAAATGAATCACCATTACCTCGTACGCCAGGTAATGTGCCGAGGCTGTCACCTTCCCAAACTCCAAAACGCTAAACCAAAAGTTACCTTATTCACCAGGATGGATGGTCTACGAGGATGGTCTACGACAAGTAATGTGCAACTGGTAACTTAGCCGGGGAGCAGATTAGACGGGATGTTAAATTAGGTTGAGAAAAATCATCCGGTATAGCCTGATATATGAGAATTTGGTTTGGTTCTTTGTTTCTTTGGGATTTTCTTTTGTTAGGTTTGGTTAGGTTAGGTTAGTTTGGCTTGGTGTAATTTAATTCTCAATCGATTTTATTCTATGGATATCTTTTAACACGATGGCAGCACAACACACGGGTTGAGTGATCAGCAATATGTACTACACCAACTGTATAGGCATTATTTACCATAGTGATGCTCAATGATGCATACCCCTACGATCCACGTTCTGAATACTGTCCACACACATGCGCCAGGTTTCTCTTACTGCCGCGCCACATATAGACACACGCTAGGTTCCTCTACTGCCACGCCACATATAGACACACGCCAGGTCCTCTTACTGCCACGCCACATATAGACACACGCCAGGGTCCCTTACTGCCACGCCACATATAGACACACACCAGGGTCCTCTACTGCCACGCCACATATAGACACACGCCAGGGTCCTCTTACTGCCACGCCACATAGACACACGCCAGGGTCCTCTTACTGCCACGCCACATAGACACACGCCAGGGTCCTCTTACTGCCACGCCACATAGACACACGCAGGTTCCTCCTACGCCAGGATCCTCTTATCACATTCTCTGGGTCGACGCCTCAAGAAATCACCCCAACTCGTCTGTTTTAAAGTAAGGCGGTGGTTGTGCGAGTCACCCCACCGCTTGAAGAATAATGAATGACGTAAACAACCCCTGATTAATAACAAAGACGTTTCAGTTAAGTTGATGCGGATGACTTTTTATGACGTCCAGTGGTTATTTAATAAGTTGTCCAGACCAACTGATGTACGATGACGCCAGGAGAAGTTATACGACGTTGCATCATATTATGGTAATGTGGTGAGGATAGTTTGTTTACGTGTGAGGAAAGTACGAGGTGAAATTGATTTAATATATTAAGTGTACATACTGCACTTAAACTAACGTAACTTAACCTAACTTAACCTAACCTAACTAACCTAAATTTCACCTCACTTACCTAACTGAACCTAACAGATTCTAACTTAACCGCACCGAGCCTAAACTAACCATCCCTTAATGTAACCTAACCCTAACCTAACCTAACCTAACCTAACCTAACCAAACATTCACCTAACGTTGCCTTCCATTACCTCACCTCTCTCACAGTAAATAGGTCAGTCAACCTTTAGTGGTCAAGATATTTCAAGTAAGTTTTTGCCTGACGTCATAACCTGACTCGCCCCTAGCAGTTCTTTTTGCCGTTCCCTTCCAGTCTGACACGGGAGGAGAGTGTCATGGCCATCTGACACGGGAGGGAGTGTCATGGCCATCTGACACTGGAGGAGTGTCATGGCCATCTGACACTGGAGGAGGTCATGGCCATCTGACACTGGAGGAGTGTCATGGCCAACTGACATTGGGGATCAGTGAAATGGCCATCTGAGTCACCACACCACCAGACTCACCACAACCACCAGATCACCACACCACACCACACCACACCACACCATCAGATCATCAAACTACTATTAGTCTGTTCACTGTAAGCTTATAACAGAGGTCTAGGGTCAGTTAGTATCAAGGCTCTCTGATTGGCAGGCGGACGGACACAGGAAGAGCCATTACAATTCTTTAATATTTTATTTATCGTATTTATATTCTGATATTTTAAGGATAATAATTGTTTGTGATGATCTCTGATAATCTCCACTTTCTCTGTCAATCTCAATGTAATTTTTTCCCGTTCACAAAAATGCTTTTTTAATTTGCTGAACAAACCACACCCAAAACCTGCTTTGTGCTTACATACATGTGAAACCTTGACCAGCGTGGTATATCAAGCATGCTACTGAGAAATGTAACAACACTTTCACCAACACTCATGAATGATAAAGAAAATGATGATGAGGGTAACGAGCTTATCAGTTTGATGCTGTAACGTTTGTAACATGTTAAATGCAGCTTGAAAACAGACGCACCACAAATACAAACGTTATATTATTCTGAATATGATGTTATGGGGTTAAAATGAAGAAAAATGTTCCCTATAAATTTACAATGACCAAATATTAGTTCCTGGATGAGAAAAATAGGATTTGATGTTTGATTCATCTAAACATTCACATTACAAGCAAAGTTATGACCAAAAATGGTATATACCCATGTTTATGGTGGCCATCTTAGATTTCTTCAAATTTTGCAACATTCTCAATAGTGCAAAGGTGACATTCATCGGATGCTATACCAGGTCCTCTAAAGATAAGTCTATTAAAATACATTGGACTACCAACAACTAAAGGCTGCTGGTCGGGTTAATACTTTATTATATTTTAGGACGACAATATATAGTACAGGAACGTAAACCTCAGCAGGAATAGAATATGATCATTGCGAGAAACATTTATGTTAGTCAATAATCGTCTAAACATAAGATGATCTAACGTAAATTATAGTTATCGCTGAGTGTCTACTTCACCTGTCAGTGGCACTGGCACCACGTGGTTTTGTTCTATTGTTTCAGTAACACCATGACACTCACTGTGGAAGAATGCCTGTTTCTCGTCGAGCACTGCATCAGAATGCTTCCTTTAGGAAGTGTCAACTCGCATTTCAAAGTCGTTTTGGTGTTTTTCCCGTTTATTGCCCGTCCTAAAATATAATAATCATGTCGGGTTCTCGAATAAAACACGACCTGTAACCTAACCATCATGACTAATACAAAATATAACTTAGTTTCAAATACTGTACTTCTGATGCTTCCGCCTCTATGTCATCCTCACTTGTCTTGGGCTGTGAAAACATAAACCAGGGTTAGAATCAAAGACATATTGTACCATACAGCAGTGGGCTGGCGTGTTACCAGTGAGGTGTGAGCAGCCTCTACCCTCCTCCTCCCATAATTCATATCTAGCTCTTTCTTCTCCCTATTAATTAGTCCTGATGAAGAAAGATTTGGATCAACCATTTTAATAAGTTCATCTCTTACCCTCGGACAACCACGGACAGACACAATAAATGATACTGGGTCGTTCCTGTTGGATCATCGTCTCCTACAGGTCCAGCGCATTACCTCCCCGTACTTGCGGGCAGTGTGCCGCCGATGACTTAAATAACATTGTCAGGAATCAAATATATTACATTTAAATCAGGAATTCAGTAACCAAGACCTATCCAGGGGCAGACTGTGGGTCAGGGTCCCAGTAATGAGTTTTGTGAGGCTAAGACTTAAAAAATAAAGAAAAAAACAATGGACGAAAATAAATGGGATTTAGGGAAACTCAAAACAGGAGAGAATAAACTTAAACTGAAAACAGATTATTATTAGTGCTGAAGACTTTGGCGAACATGACAGGACCCTCCCACCTTTTCATCAGAAAATTCTAGTACCTTTTTCTTTTATGTAGTGTGTACTCAGACATTTTGTATAGTAACAATTAATTATTATTGACTTCAGAATATCTCCTAATATCAAGTGCACATGGCTTCAAAATGGCCTCAGAATCCCATGATATTGGTCAAATTTAAAAAATTCAGGGGACTTACAGCGTCACCCCTCCATAAACCCCCAGCTGGGTAGGTTCGCTGCGCTCGTCATGCACCACCCACAACTTCTTTGATATTCCTGGATCCGCCCTGAGATTAGCTAGACAGTCTACTACAGGTCAAGGAAATTGTTGCTTACGTTACTGCCGAGTATAACGCCGCGTGTTGACCAATTTCTCACAGGTGCCATGACATCAGTACCCACTTGACGCGGTAGCATGGCCGGGCATTTACTTGAACAGCTAAACTCGAGGCCGCCTTCTACTAGAACCCCAAGACGTGTATACGAGTTGTGAACTGAACACACTTGAACCTTAAATAAAGATAATTATACAAATATTTTGTTTCTAGAATTAACCAGGTATTGTGGGAGAGGTTACATATATATGAGGAGTTACATTATATATATATATATATATATATATATATATATATATATATATATATATATATATATATATATATATATATATATATATATATATATATATATATATATATATATATATATATATTTTTTTTTTTTTTTTTTACGGGGATTAGCCCCCAGGCACAGGTCACTGACCCACATCGGGGCCTGGGGGGCGAAAATGTATTAATAATAATAATAATAATAATAATAATAATAATAATAATAATAATAATAATAATAATAATAATAATAATAATAATAATAATAATAATAATTCATAGTAAATAATTTTTTAAGTATAAAATACAATTAAAAATAACAAAATAATAACACTAATAATAATAATAATAATAATAATAATAATAATAATAATAATAATAATAATAATAATAAATTAAAAACATCAAGTGAGAAACGATATACGAACAGTATGTTGTGTTGTCAATATTGTAGTAGGAGAAACAATTGAGACGCTGCAAATATGTAAATGGGGAACGTCAGATCATCAACCTGGGACTTGGTCACATATGGCAGCAGGGTCTACCATTAGACAACACATTATGCTGCCAATATCTTCCCAGGCAGTAGTACTTCCCTGTTTGGTAGCTGCCTACTACCTATATTTCATTTAATGTTTATATCACAATAAAAATTATTTTTGACTTTGTTTAAACTTGTACTTTGTTTATAAACATTCAATTGGCCTTACCTTATAACTAAGGCAAAATAAGCAAGAAAATAATGCGTGTTGCTCGAGCAGCTCCTACAGGTCTCCAGTGTTCCTTCCCCCGTGTATCAGTGTTCCTCGCCACGGGGTAATAGAGGCATAGGCATTTAACCTCAAAGATACATTCGACACACTTTAAAAATTCTAAATCGAATAAATATTTCAACAATTACAGGTTTAAACCCAACCAATTTCTATATCTCGAGAAATTTATTTGGCGGCAGTAGTAACTACTTGTCACAGCGCAATAAGGCATTGTTAAAAAAGTAGTCACACACGTTTCTTCAGGAGCGCGGTAAATATAAATGACTGGATGTTCCTATAATAGTGTTTGTGTACAAGCCTTTATGTTTAGTTAACAATACTAATATTTATGTAGTTCGTTTCATTAAATACAATGGACAGACAACCACAGGTGCCCTAGTTATGGTATCATGCATGTTTCAATGATGTGCCTTCTATAATAAATAACAGACTTAAATTAATTCCAACAATACAAAATGAATGACACGACAAATGTTTTAAATAATAATAAATAGCCATTAAAATAAATGAATTAATATTCTCGGAGAAATATATAAGTTTTAAAGATGTAGTTTACTTTTCTGACGAGTCAATAGATAGCTTTAAGGCGGCGTCACAATAGCTCTTTTGTGACCTGTTCTAACATAAATTGTCGTAAGATGGTATTTTTTCTGAGCGTCTTGTAATACATTCATAAGAGAACCAACCCGCCAGTCATTAGTCAATTGCCGTCCTAGTTGGCGCTACTATTGTAAGAAAAAATATCACTAAAAATACAGTATATCCACTTAAGCAACATATTAAAATTTATAATATTGAATATTTTAACAATGAAACAGTTATTTTACGTTGCTGGATATTTTATTTAATATAACTATCCTCATGACTATGGATCTTGACTTGACCAGCTCACACCAAGATGAAACAGTTGGTGGTGACGAATTTTTGTCCGGTGGAAAGACAATTAGTGGGAAAAAAACATCAGAAAACCGAGAGTTTATTCCGCATCAATAGTGTGTGACAGGATACGCTCAGAAAAATTTTAATTCTAAGAAAATGGTAAGAAATGACGATACTTGAAGGAGAGAAGTGACTGGTAATGGTGAGGATAGAAATTTGCTTTTAGAAAATTTGTGAAAAAACTCCATTAATATTTATTTGCACCAGAAATGAATAATAAGTTTAATGATTGTGTTTTAAGTCTTTGTGTCTGTAATATTGAAAATTGGAAACCTGTGGATAGCCAATGGACGAATATTAACCGTCTTGGATAGGCCGAGTAAGTGTTATTAGTAGTTATTTAACAGTAATAGTAACATTTATCTAAGTGTTAGTAGTAGTTATTTAACAGTAATAGTAACATTTATCTAAGTGTTAGTAGTAGTTATTTAACAGTAATAGTAACATTTATCTAAGTGTTAGTAGTAGTTATTTAGCAGTAATAGTAACATTTATCTAAGTGTTAGTAGTAGTTATTTAACAGTAATAGTAACATTTATCTAAGTGTTAGTAGTAGTTATTTAACAGTAATAGTAACATTTATCTAAGTGTTAGTAGTAGTTATTTAACAGTAATAGTAACATTTATCTAAGTGTTAGTAGTAGTTATTTAACAGTAATAGTAACATTTATCTAAGTGTTAGTAGTAGTTATTTAACAGTAATAGTAACATTTATCTAAGTGTTAGTAGTAGTTATTTAGCAGTAATAGTAACATTTATCTAAGTGTTAGTAGTAGTTATTTAGCAGTAATAGTAACATTTATCTAAGTGTTTGTAGTAGTTATTTAACAGTAATAGTAACATTTATCTAAGTGTTAGTAGTAGTTATTTAACAGTAATAGTAACATTTATCTAAGTGTTAGTAGTAGTTATTTAACAGTAATAGTAACATTTATCTAAGTGTTAGTAGTAGTTATTTAGCAGTAATAGTAACATTTATCTAAGTGTTAGTAGTAGTTATTTAACAGTAATAGTATTTATCTAAGTGTTAGTAGTAGTTATTTAGCAGTAATAGTAACATTTATCTAAGTGTTAGTAGTAGTTATTTAACAGTAATAGTAACATTTATCTAAGTGTTAGTAGTAGTTATTTAACAGTAATAGTAACATTTATCTAAGTGTTAGTAGTAGTTATTTAACAGTAATAGTAACATTTATCTAAGTGTTAGTAGTAGTTATTTAGCAGTAATAGTAACATTTATCTAAGTGTTAGTAGTAGTTATTTAACAGTAATAGTAACATTTATCTAAGTGTTAGTCGTAGTTATTTAACAGTAATAGTAACATTTATCTAAGTGCTAGTAGTAGTTATTTAACAGTAATAGTAACATTTATCTAAGTGTTAGTAGTAGTTATTTAACAGTAATAGTAACATTTATCTAAGTGTTAGTAGTAGTTATTTAACAGTAATAGTAACATTTATCTAAGTGTTATTATTTAACAGTAATAGTAACATTTATCTAAGTGTTAGTAGTAGTTATTTAACAGTAATAGTAACATTTATCTAAGTGTTAGTAGTAGTTATTTAGCAGTAATAGTAACATTTATCTAAGTGTTAGTAGTAGTTATTTAACAGTAATAGTAACATTTATCTAAGTGTTAGTAGTAGTTATTTAACAGTAATAGTAACATTTATCTAAGTGCTAGTAGTAGTTATTTAACAGTAATAGTAACATTTATCTAAGTGTTAGTAGTAGTTATTTAGCAGTAACAGTAACATTTATCTAAGTGCTAGTAGTAGTTATTTAACAGTAATAGTAACATTTATCTAAGTGCTAGTAGTAGTTATTTAACAGTAATAGTAACATTTATCTAAGTGTTAGTAGTAGTTATTTAACAGTAATAGTAACATTTATCTAAGTGTTAGTAGTAGTTATTTAACAGTAATAGTAACATTTATCTAAGTGTTAGTAGTAGTTATTTAACAGTAATAGTAACATTTATCTAAGTGTTAGTAGTAGTTATTTAACAGTAATAGTAACATTTATCTAAGTGTTAGTAGTAGTTATTTAACAGTAATAGTAACATTTATCTAAGTGTTAGTAGTAGTTATTTAACAGTAATAGTAACATTTATCTCATAATAATATATACATTTTCTTCTTATTTATGTTTCTGTTTATTAATACATTTAGGCTAATTTCCCTTTTATGTTATCACACCCATAGTCTACAGTAAAGTAACTGTGAAATGAGTTTTGTTAAATAACATTCAATGACATTTGGTGATGTTTTGTATTTTACCAAAAGGAAAGATTGACACTATATTTTTCATGTTTAAGAAAGTGGTCTCGTGTAACGTGTATGTTAGATGAGGTAATTAGAAAGATCGTTAATCCTACTACACGGACGATTACCTCCCACTTAGGTTAATTTGCATAAATGGCCCTATCGCAGCCTAAATCGCCCAATATTTCGGTAACCGTTCGTTTCTGACGGAAGTGCCATAGAAGAAAAGTGACTTAGAATAGTCTGAACTATGTGATTTTAATTAAGAAATTGAGTTGGGACCACCAGTGCAATAATAACTTAACCTAACCAACCCGAGAAAGTTTAGAGGGGAGGACTATTGTTGCTCAGAAATGTGAGGACGACACTTGGATTGATTGATTGATTGATTGATTGATTGATTGATTGATTGATCGAGTGATGGATTGATTGATTGATTGATTGATTGACTGATTGATTGATTGATTGATTGAACCTAACCAAACCTTCTAAGTGGAATGGTAAAAATCACAGCACACCACGATGCAGTATTTTTTCCATATATAAAAGACCTCGGTTGCCTGTGAAACCCTTCCACTGTATATGTGTAAATTTAATCCTAAATGTGAATGAAACTGAACTGGTGAGAGAAAACCAACAAAAACACCGCATTAACAGTTTCGGCAGCCTTCTGTCTACCGATTCAAGTGAGGCAAGATTTGTCAGAACAGCGCAGTGCAAACTAAATGTACTTAGCAATAAGAAGTTCTTTGGCAGTAATTACAGTAACACATTATTCACTTACAATAAACCTGTGTATACTTTGGTTCTTGGTACATCTCTGTCTCTCGTACGTCTCCCACCATCGCTCGTCTGTCACTATTTCTATTACGTCTCTTATTATTTCAAACTTTTTCATTATCTCTCACACGTCTCACTATCTCTCACACGTCTCACTATCTCTCACACGTCTCACTATCTCTCCACACGTCTCACTATCTCTCACACGTCTCACTATCTCTCACACACGTCTCACTGTCTCTCACACGTCTCACTATCTCTCACACGTCCCACCATCTCACACGTCTCACTACTCTCACACACGTCTCACTATCTCTCACACACGTCTCACTATCTCTCACACACGTCTCACTGTCTCTCACACGTCTCACTAGCTCTCACACGTCTCACTATCTCACACGTCTCACTATCTCTCACACGTCTCACTATCTCTCACACACGTCTCACTATCTCTCTCACACACGTCTCACTATCTCTCACACACGTCTCACTGTCTCTCACACGTCTCACTAGCTTTCACACGTCTCACTATCTCTCACACGTCTCACTATCTCTCACACGTCTCACTATCTCTCACACACGTCTCACTAATCTCTCACACACGTCTCACTATCTCTCACACGTCTCACTGTCTCTCACACGTCTCACTATCTCTCACACACGTCTCACTGTCTCTCTCACACGTCTCACTATCTCACACGTCTCACTATCTCTCACACGTCTCACTATCTCTCACACGTCTCACTATCTCTCACACGTCTCACTATCTCTCACACACGTCTCACTGTCTCTCACACGTCTCACTATCTCCAACACGTCTCATTGTCTCTCACACGTCTCACTATCTCTCACACACGTCTCATTGTCTCCCACACGTTCACACTATCTCTCTCACACGTCTCACTATCTCTCACACGTCTCACTATCTCTCACACACGTTCACTGTCTCACAAACGTCTCACTATTCTCACACACGTCTCACTGTCTCTCACACGTCTCACTATCTCTCACACACGTCTCACTATCTCTCACACGTCTCACTATCTCACACGTCTCACTATCTCTCACACGTTTCATTGTTCTCATCACACGTCTCTTACTATCTCTATCTCTCACACGTAAACCCACGCACGTCATAAACATTGATGATTTTCTCCAAGATGGGAAAGTTCTCTTGACTAATTGATGATGCAATGTTAGGGTGAGCTGCTAGCGACCTGTTTAAGAGTCTGTTTGTTTGTTGGTGTTTGTGTATGTGTGTTGATGTTTGTAGATGTTTTGTTATTTTCTGTTTTTGTTTGTTGTAGTGTGAGTATGTTTGTTTGTTTGTTTGTTTGTTTGTTGTGTTTGTGTATGTGTGTTGATGTTTGTAGATGTTTTGTTATTTTCTGTTTTGTTTGTTGTAGTGTGAGTATGTTTTGTTTGTTTGTTTGTTTGTTGGTGTTTGTATGTGTGTTGATGTTTGTAGATGTTTTGTTATTTTCGTTTTTTGTTTGTTGTAGTGAGTATGTTTGTTTGTTTGTTTGTTGGTGTTTTGTATGTGATGTTTGTAGATGTTTTTGTTATTTTCGTTTTTTTGTTTGTTGTAGTGTGAGTATGTTTGTTTGTTTGTTTGTTTGTTGGTGTTTTGATGTGTGTTGATGTTTGTCGATGTTTGTTATTTTCTGTTTTGTTTGTTGGAGTGTGAGAATGTTTGTTTGTTTGTTTGTTTGTTTGTTTGATATAGTTTGTTGTGTATGTATGCTGATTTTTGTTTGTTTTGGTTTGTTGATGTTTTGTGTGTGCTTGTTTACGAAGACGAGGGCTGACGAGACGAGGCAAATAACATATAAACAAGTCATTAGTTTTCACAAGGTATAAAGTTATATATACAAATGGCTAATATATGGATCACTACTTGGCATTTAAATAACTTTATATAGCCACGTTAAATATATATAAATTATTAGTATACAGTATATAAATTGGTTTAGATTTCTGATGGCCAATATACCGCTATTTATATACAGTATATCTTAAGGTAATTAATATTCTAAATTTTCTTTGTTTAATTAGTTTTATAAGACATCAATAACTATAATACCAGAAGCTCATTATAATAATACTGGTTTCTTCACTAAATAATTACGTCAAGTTATATAATTTATTATTTATGTGGTAGAATTTATGAGCTAACATGTGTATAATCTGACAGTTCCTGACATGATCTTGTACCGCTGACATACAAGACATCGTATATAATACCTGACAGACTTGAGGCTCACCTGCCACTTCTGACAGTCTCCTGCTGACATGATCTTGTACCGCTGACAGACTACGAGACATTGTAATAGGACCTGACAGTCTCCTCTGACATCCTGTTGTGCCTCTGACAGGTCAAGGTCACAGAATAAAAGTCTCTTCACTCCAAGATAAGTCAGTTACTGATGGAGACTTGGTCACTTGTCAGCCTCCTGTGAAAGATGTGATGCTATTTGATGTTATGTGATGCTATTTGACGTTATGTGGTGTTATCTGATATTATGTGATGCTATTTGACGTTATGTGGTGTTATGTGATATTATGTGATGTTATTTGAAGTTATTTGACGATATGTGATGTTATGTGATTGCTATTTGACGTTATGTGATGCTATTTGACGTTATGTGGTGTTATGTGATTGCTATTTGACGATATGTGATGCTATTTGACGTTATGTGGTGTTATGTGATTGCTATTTGACGTTATGTGATGCTATTTAACGTTATGTGATGCTATTTGACGATATGTGATGTTATTGATTGCTGTTTGGCGTTATGTGATGTTATGTGATGCTATTTGACGTTATGTGATGCTATTTGACGTTATGCAATGCAATGTGACGTTATATTATGGATATTATGGGGCGTTATGGGATATATGAAGTTATGTCATGTTATCTGACGTTATGTTATGTGATGTGATGTGATGTTATGTTACGTGTGATGCTATGTGGTGTTATATGCCACCCTGGGTGTTACGATGTTATGTGATGGTTGTGTGACGTTGTTGATGTTTAATGAAACGTTAACAACAGGTGTAGTTAAGGTGGCGACAACAGGTGTAGTGAAGGTATAACAACAGGTGTGTTTAAGGTGGCGTTAACAACAGGTGTGTTTAAGTGATAAGGAAAGACGTCAGGTTAAATAAAGACTTACAGACTGGATGAATATATAAATATTTTCTTCAAGACAAATGCAGTCATAAATACTATTAAAGAGACATGACGGGGATGGTCTTGGTCTGTCTGTAGGAAGATATGCATAGTGTTTTTACTAATATATTCTAGACTTGTATCTGGACATGCACAGTCAACAGCAAACTGAGTCCATACTTAGTTTTCAGTAGTTTTATTGACTACAGGAAGGTGTACAAAATTAGTTCTCTTAGACACTAGGAAGGTGACCATATACTGTAGGTGATGGAGAGACAGTTTCTTAGGGAGTACCACCTTCACCTCCAGGAGTCTTGAGTTAGCCCAAGGGTTGAAGCCTCTCGGGAGGGCGAAGGGAAGTTGTAGCCTGTCTTACAGTCTGGCTGGTAGGTGCTGGGTGGCCGTCACGGTGTTGTACTGCTGGTTGAACACTGTGGAGGTGACGTAGTTGGTCCTGTAGACCACGCTGGTCTGGTACTCGGTGCGTCTGACCCGGTAACTGCTGGGTGGGACGGAGTGCGGCACACCTGTGACCTGGTCTGGGGCAGGTTGACCCACAGTTGGTACCACCTGTTGGCTGTAGATGGTTGTGGGCACCACCTGTGTTGACACCTGAGTGCTCACCACCTGCTGGGGACGGTGACGGTCCTGGTGACGTACTGTGGCACCTGCTGTGTAGACGGTGGTCACCTGCTGCTGTACCTGCGGCGTCACGTACTGTGTTCGGTATTGGTGACCACCACCTCGGAGAAGATGGTAGTGGTGACGGGACCACATTGGTGGGGTGATGACCTGGGTCTGGCCTGGCTGTGTGACGGTCTGGTGATGACGTTGGTCCTCACAACATTTTGTGTTTTTACCACGTCCTGGCCAGTACTACCACGGTGGAGTAAATGGTGCTGTACTGAGTACTGTCCACGGTACGGGTCTGTCCAGGTAGCTGTTGGGTCCTGGTGACAAACTGTGTCTGGTAGACGGTGCTCACCACCTGCTGAGGAACCACCTGTGTAGAAACAACATTCCTGACAACAGTTGTTGGGACCTGCAGGATGCTGGTGGAGTATCTGGTCTGGTACTGTACCGTGTCGTCACAGCTTGTTGTGTACGTGACGTAGTTGATCTGGTGGCAGAGTGACGACCTGTGCGGACGTTCTGCGGGTGCGTCACAGTCACTGTCTGGTACTGACGGAGGGCACCACCTGGGTGCGGACCACCTCAGTACACAGTGGTGTATACCTGCTGTGTGCGGACGGACGTCTGGGTGACGTATTGTACGTCGTTGTTGTAGACGGTGGAGGGATGACCTGGGTGGAGTACTGGGTCTGTGTGTAGATGGTGGAGGGCTGACATGGCTCAGGGCGGGGCGGCAGGTGTCTCCTGGGATGACTGCAGGGACACTCTGTTACAAGCACCCGCTGCCTTGACGGTCGAGGGACGCCCCCAGCGAGCACCCACCAGCAGGGACAACACCAGTAACTTCATCCTGTGAGAAACATTAATTTAGTGTTGCATGAAATCTAAAAAGTTACATGTAAATATGAATATTATATTGCATATATTTAAAGTAACAATGCTATTATCTGAATACTTACTTGAGAAAATCTTTTGCAAGACTATGAATTATAATATTGAAAATGAAACAGAGAATATTATTTTTGTGTATTTCTTCATTTACATAAATATCATATTTCTGTGTTGTGATAAAGAACACAATGTTAACACAAATGCTGCTGCAGTACATAAACCGAAATTAAATAATAACTTCGCGTTATATTAGCAATGTTGTAGTTCAATTATGTTTGAAACCTAAAAGTTCTTGTACTACGAAGACGTTTTAGCTGAAGTTGAACGGCTTGGCTGGCTGCTGCTGGTAGTTGTATCTGGTCTGGGCCACAGGTGGCGGTGATATTCGTGTGACGGTCACCTGTCGGTTGGTTGACGGTCTGGTAGACCACTTCCTGTCGAGGTTGAGTCTGAACCACCTGTTGGGTGATGACTCGGTTCTGACCCTGGGCACTTGACCACTGAGGTCTGCACTTGTTGCGGGTTTTGACTACAGGGCGGAGATATACCGGGTTCGACCACCGTCTGTACCTTAGTGAAGGGCTGAACCCTGGTCTCGTAACGGTGGTGTAGATGGTAGGCACCACCTGTGTTCGTACCACCTGACCACCTGCCTGACCTGTGTCTGGGTGACGACGTTGGTCCTGGTCACCACCTGTTCGCGAGTAACGTGAAGAAGTTGGTAACGCGTGTTGACGGAAGTGTAGGAATGAACTTGCTGGCGCTGTACCACTAGTTCTCACAACATCCTGTCTGCGGATGACACTCGTCTGCAATTCACCTGTTGTACGTTCGTCGAGGACGTCGAGTGTTACCTGGTTGCCGACGACCGACGACGGAGGTCTGAACGACGGTCTGACGCGGGTCTGTACTACATCACGGCCCGGGACCGACACGACCGGGTCTGTTAGCTGCACCCGGTTCCGCAGTTAGTGACGGGTTGCCCGACCGTCTGCACTCAGGGTGCACACCCACAGGTACTACCTGTGTTTGTACCCCGTGTGCGTGACGAAGCTGACCCAGGCACGACGCGAGTTGAGGCAACATAACGAGTCTCCCCACGAGGTGGACTTACAATAGCGTTTGTCACGACTTGCATCTGACCACGTTATTGTACGTTGATGATACTTGTTTCAATACCGGGTTGTGCTTATGAACTTAGCTAAAAATGGTTGTTATAACGACCTGCTGCCTCAACAGTGTAGTGGTCCGGGTACTGAGGTCAACTGATTCACGGTCTGGACGTTGACGGAGGTCTGACGCGGGTGTCGTACCACACCACAGAGGTGACAGTTGGACAGACGTAATCTCAGGAGGAGGCAAGATCCTACCTGAGAGAGGCTGAGGCCAGGGCAGCCAACCAGCAGCGTCGCCGTCAAACGCCACATCCTCAAAAGAGAAAATTCCACAGGTTAGAACAGCGGTGATTGAACCCCCGCGTCTCGGCAACCATCATTTGGGAACCAAAGTCCAATCACGCGCCGCTCCCAGCAATCTTCTATGCTTTGTGGGCTGACCTGAGAGGACTTATCGCCCAGATGAGCCGCGGAAAACCGCTTACCTGCTTTTTATGCTACCAATTCACTAATTCATACTTCACCGAGTTTCTGAGCTATAGTAGACCCAACGGAGCTCGGCGCTCGTCCTTGAGGTGACCTGTTACGACTTAATGTTTCTCGTCCATATACTGTCCGTATCACTAGAATTAACCATTCTATCGGAAACATGGTTATGGGGAGCACAAACACAAATATATTTATTCTAATAATTAAAGTTTCTCTGCGTCATTATCTTCAGATATAACATTCAAAATTAAGTGGACAAAAGGAAAAGTAAGTTCAGTATAATTTAACCTGACTTATCGACGTAGTGGCGCTTCTCACTTAACAGACAGTAACCAATCAACTTGCATGAATTGCGAGGGCTGCTCAGACGCCACATGTGGATTGAACTTAGTAAACAATTGGACATCAATCACAAAAGCTTATTTTCGTTTTGTTCCCAGTAGACTCTACGACACACCCTCGTAAGATGTATATTGATCGTCATACAGGAACCTAGTAGATATATACCTGACAATCTTTCATGGCCCCATTTCTCTTTCATTCAACCAACCCTTATTTCTGTTCCCTCCTTCCTACTTCATCTATCTCTCCTTCCTGGTGTACGATTCAAGGAGATGGCGCGAAACAGTTTTACACCCGTAGTGAATAATTTTATAGTCAAATAGAAAATGTTAACCTGAACAACAACGAATGTGAAAAAAAGAAGAGTATGATTTCTGTAGTCGAATGATTTTGGAGGACGCACCTATAGACGCTTCCACACACACACACGCACACACACACACACACACACACACACACACACACACACACACACACACACACACACACACACACACATACATTGAGAGTGAGGCAATAAGCAGTTATAGGACTCTACACCTTACTGTAAACAAGAGAACCAATGGATTGTAACACACCCCTTATTCATCTCTGTGTATACTCCGACTCTCAAATTCCTCACCATTCATCAGCACGAATATCCCTTTTTACCTAATTTTCTCCTAATACAGCTTCACTCATTGGTTTCCTGTTATGTTTTTCCAGACACTCAGTGGGACAACGAGTCTGATAACATATCTGTTCATGTTAGGAGATGAAGAAACAATAGTCGAGATTACGTACCTTGTTTTCAAGAAGAGGGAGCAATACGTAAATTGAACGTAGTTAAAGAGGAT
>NW_024731119.1:0-10715 GCF_018991925.1 Homarus americanus | reverse complement strand
GTGTGGGAGACAGTAGTGATAATTAGTGGTGATGGTGATGGTAGGGATGATGGTGGTTGTAAGGATGATAGTGAACTGTGATGGTGGTGGATATAAGTCGAAGGTGATGATTGTTTTGGTTGATGGTTTGGTTGACACTGGCGATATTTTGTGGTATGAGAAAATACTTGTCAGAGAGATAATCTGATAATGGTTGGTAGTTGAAGAGGGCAGCAGTGGTGTTTTATGACAGGAGAGAAGAGGTTGGAGATGGTAGCGTGGAAATGGCAATGGCAGTGTAGGGGAGTGACGAGGACGATGGCTATGATGAAAACTGTAGTAACTGTAGTGAGGGTTAGCTTGAGCACAGAAAGGACCCTAGCCGGAATTTCTATCAGAGCCAACATGGTGTAAAATCTAAGGTAACGTGAGAGACGGGCAAACTGTGAACTTCTGAGGCGTGTGAGACGGGCAGGAGAAACACCCAAAACATGTTTCACGTTCTCGACTCACGATGAAGAGTTGGAAAGACTATTGATGTACGCTAAGGCCTGGCTCAAAGTTGTACCTCATTCTAGATATATTTTACAGAAGTAAAGGTTCATAATCAAAATATCATTATTGTTATTATTATTGAAACAGAGAGAGAGAGAGAGAGGGAGAGAGAGAGAAAGAGAAACTACCTGGTATCATGGGTCACTTAAATATTCATCCTCTTGTTAGTGTAGCTGCAGACCACTCTGAGGTCTTTAATGTTGTATTGCTCTCTCTCTCTCTCTCTCTCTCTCTCTCTCTTTTTTTTTTCTTTGAATTGTTTCTAAAGCTGAAAAGTGTTATGAATAATTTTCCAACTTTTCAAAGGAAGCTTAAATTAGCTTGGAATTTCGCTGTGTGTAGGTTGACGTAAGCGATATCTTTTGTATAGCTGAGATTTATGATTTCACGTGTACCATTGTACGAAGACACACACACACACACAGTCCAATTCTAACAAAAGAGATAAAAATATGTAGCTTCAGTGTAACACGTATTGTATAGAGTCGCAAAAGAAATTCCTATGTAAAGGAAGAAATTTGTTGTTTCAGTTTCGTACGTGAATTAAATTACACACAAATTGAAAGTACTGATGAACATATTTATAACACAACACAGGTATGGAGACACATAACACTGATATCCATTTGTAGGAGAAGATAAAACACCCCCCCCCCCAAAAAAATAACCCGAGAGAATTGTATATTTTATCTTCCTATGGTGGAATTAGTGTAAGTGGAACAAGGGTACATGTTTTTACCATTACATAGAGAGGTCCAGGGTCTGATCTCTGACTAGTGAGGTATTGTTTGTATGTAGCCTCGTGTTTCCTAGTTCGAGTCGGTAAAATGCTATTACGACCACACAGTTAGCACGGGCAATCTCCGATAGAGGTTCACGTTGCTTAAAAGTAAGACGAACGATCGGACTTTGTGTGAAATAAAACAAAACCCAGGATTGCTTTTGTTGCTCTTCTGGCGCCGTGGTAGGGACCCCTGTTCACACGCAGAAGTTCACTAAGATTAAGGGAAAATATAAAAGAATTTTTGCACCTTCACTTGAGCCCTACTATCACACTTATCGCCTCCCCCGCTGACCATCACAGGCTGAATGAAAGAGGTGCTCACTCTGCTGACACCTGACAACATCATGTTAGCAGCGACCCACATAATCTGTAAATAATTGAGAGACTCAGGCTGGCAGACACAGGCATGGACTGTCTACTTGTACAGTCAGGTGTATATCTTGGCTCTCTATCTCACTGTCAATATTTGAGGGGAGTCTCTTGTTCCCGGGGTAACTGAAAGGTCAGAATGGATTTCTCACATATTCTCTGGAGTTTTGTGTGCATGTCTGTCCCATCCATGACTGAGACTAGACTAGTCGTGGTGTGTCGTCTTGCATGTCTGTCCCATCCATGACTGAGACTAGACTAGTCGTGGTGTGTCGTCGTGCATGTCTGTCCCATCCATGACTGAGACTAGACTAGTCGTGGTGTGTCGTCGTGCATGTCTGTCCCATCCATGACTGAGACTAGACTAGTCGTGGTGTGTCGTCTTGCATGTCTGTCCCATCCATGACTGAGACTAGACTAGTCGTGGTGTGTCGGTTCTTGCATGCCCTGTCCCATCCATGACTGAGACTAGACTAGTCGGTGTGTCGTCGCATGTTCATTCCATATGACTGAGACTGACTCAGCCGTGGTGGTCGTCGTGCATGTCTGTCCCATCCATGACTGAGACTAGACTAGTCGTGGTGTGTCGTCGTGCATGACTTGTGCCATTCACAGTAGCTGCATTTTGGCCATATTCGATTTTTCCCTAATTCTATCTGTTCTTCTTTTAGACACAATCGCCTGAAGAAATAATCATTTCCGAGCGGCGTATCCTGCCAGATATATATCCAAACCTCATAATTCTCCCAGAAAGATTGTTTTATATAATATATTACTGCGCTTCAACAACTAGTCAGCAATGACATATTAAGAGATATATCACATACATAACACAAGGTGAAAATTGTTCGCGTTTCTGCTTTTTTTAATTACCCTATTTATCTAACTAAGCTATATGTATTTGGTGCGTTCATCTCATACTGGAGAATTACAACAAGGCTCGGGAGCTCCTCTTCACGGCTTTCAAATCTGTGCACATATTCATAAAGCGGCGAGCAAAACCCGCTTGAAGCATCGTTTACTTCACTGTCAAGAGTCAAGACCAACTGAAGGTCATTACTTGTGTGTAGAGAGTTATAAAGCAACCTGCCCTGGGAGTTGTGGATACCTTTTAAGAAGTTTAAGTCAGGTGGCCCATCACTGTATAACAAGAATACAGGTGAATTTGGATTGGCTGTCAGACGTCTCAAATACTGCACTGTACCTCGTCTTTCTGGAATTATATTCATTATCTATTGATGATTATGATGATGATATTATTATTATTATTATTATTATTATTATTATTACTAGATGACAACACATAGTACGGTAAACCTTTCGTTGCGTTACTGTCTAGGACGCAGGGAAAGGAACACGCATCTCCACACAACACAACAATTGGTGAAACACAAGAAAGCACTTTCCCCGCACCCACCAAGCAGTCACAATGCAAAATGTAAGTACTTCCCCGGAACTTTCTGTAATTATCCTGGATGTAAGTGGCATTACTTTGCGCCTCTGGCTTTAAAACCTTAAAAATGTAAATGAAAACATTCAAGCAAATCTTTTACAGAGATATTGTCCAAATTGTTTGTAAGACGATGTAAAGAGTCTTTGAAGTTGTTCTCCGCCCGGCTGGAATACAACTTGCCTGGCATTTTGAAACAAAAGAGAGAGAGAGAGAGAGAGAGATTAACACAAAATGATAAATATTTCATACACACGTCTTCTTTTACTTTACGTATTGCAAAATTCTCTTTTCGTTTCAGTGTCTATAGTTCTAATTAGGAAACATAAAACTTCCATGTAAGCTTAAATGATTCCTGAACACTGTTAAAGTTCTAACTATAGTTTGAAATATGTGAAATTATATAGTCTACGCATTCTCCAGACACATACAACATATTTGGCATTTAGAATTAAGAAACTGCAGTTACACACACACACACACACACACACACACTGGTAAGGACATTATATAATTCACAGTACTCAGACAGATGGTTGCTCCTATATTCATTTAATCTATGTTTTCAAAAAGTAAGATAAATTTTCATAAGAAATACGACCACATGTTTACAACACCTAAAAACATGAAACGTTGTGTAATTAACACCTATGCACAACATTTTTTTTTTCAAATTGTACTTTTCATGCCAGATACTGTTGTTCGTTTACATTTCCCTAGTTGCTGTACTCTGCTTTACACATTTTATAACATATTGGTCGGATGTTAATTTTACAGTTCGACAGTGTCAAGATTACTATTATTAAACATATTTTGTCATTCAACTCTTATTAAAGTTTACATTTTTCCACGAAGAACGAAGAACTTATTTCCAATTACCACTCTTAGGACAAATTATGGCGCACCTTCAACAAACCACAGTGTATATTAATGTACAGTCACTTGGTGGTTAAGGAAACATCATCATCATGAAATTGTAACTTCTGGCGAGAACTTGTTGAAATTTATATATAACTTAACCTAATTTGATCTGATATAACGTGAAAACATTTATTCCCTTAGTATAATGCCACATCTTATTTCCTGTCTATTATTTCTACAGACTATCTTAATATATGTGAGGGGTATTTCTTAAAGTTTATGTTTATCATATAATTAACTGTTTGCCTCTATACAGTAAACATATTTGAAAGCTGAAACTAGTTAACATTTCTAAAGCCTTGCCTGACCTGCCTACAAGGTGAGTATCCGTCAAGACAAAGTATCCTCCAAAATATAAACAGACAGAAAAAAGAGAGAAAAAAGGAGAATAAGAAAGAGGTTTACAAAATTAAGGAATTATACAGCATATGGTCAATGGCGTCTCACCAATGGCGTCTCACCAGTGTACACAAAAGGAACAAAAAACCTCTTGCATTGTGTGTGTGTGTGTGTGTGTTTACAAACAGTCTCATGTTTACCCTGCCTTTGTATTATACACTCGTTCACGACCTTTGGGTAACCTTATTAAACGTACTTCCCTACACGATGTTCAAGACATAGGGCCGGTATTGAATTTAAGTGCGTGCATGGCCTTGTAATGTGGGCTAACCTACTGGTCTGTCTTCATACAAATACTGGGGTAGATTCATGTTCCTTCTTTAACTATATCTCTATCTGGGTACGTGAGGAAGTACCTACCTGCCTCACGTAAGCTGCAACACAATAAAGCTATCAATATGAAGTAAAAATTGCTCTGAGACTGTACCATAACTTTATACGTTCTCCCATCCTCAGTTGGAGCGAAAGAGAAGGCAAGATTACTTGAGATTTCGAGAGCTGCTCAGAATGTTTATTGGAGATCAAGTGACTGAAAGGCCAAAGACCTAAGTAGAGGTTCATTGAAAAACCAATCTCTCTCTCTCTCTCTCTCTCTCTCTCTCTCTCTCTCTCTCTCTCTCTCTCTCGATTCATATATAATGGTGAAAGGAATGGAAGCCGTTAAAGAAGACGGTAAGATGCTGGAGCACCAACGAGGGTGACACAAGATGTAGTGAGCAGAGATGAGAGGCTGACCGCGAGAGCAGCTGAAAATACAAATGATTCGGGTCGTATGTCTATCACAACTGTTCCGTCATTATCATAAATTATGTACATATTAATGAAGCTTTTATGGCTTTGATTAGTATGGAAATAACTGGATATTTATGATGTTGCAACAAATCATGACGCCATAAATTAATGTTACTATATAAAATTATATATTCTGATTTTACTTTGTTAAATTTATAGTAAGGTTATATGTACGTATCTACAACTTTCTATATTTTCTGGAGGCAACGGAATCGAGAGCGATACGAACAAACGATATGTGAAGGTGAACACACATAAATATATCTTATCTATCGTGTATATACTTGTATATGTCTCTCTCTCTCTCTCTCTCTCTCTCTCTCTCTCTCTCTTTGGCGTTCGTAAGTGTGGACGGTATCGCGTGTAATCTTCCCTCTCCTTTCAGCCGTCGCCTCCCTGTCACTGGTCACGTGGAGGCGGTGCCCGTCCGGCGTGGATGACATTCTTGCGTGAGGCTTGGCAAGTACAGTCCCGGCCGTTGTTGGCAGCTCAGCAGGCCCAGGGAGGAAGGAACTATGTAATCTGCCATTCTGCTATGCTGGTAGAAGAGAGGAGTGATTTAATCTTACGTTCTTGCGTCTTGATGGTGTTGGTAGAGAGAAAGGAGTTATTAAATTTGTCCTTTTTCTATTCTGCCAGAGAGAAGGACTTATGAAATTTTGTTGATTAGGTAATCCGAAAGAAAGAGAAGACAGGTAACCAACTATATAATTGGCTGGGAAATAAAGAGAAAGGCCGATGGAATAAATTATCTTCATCTTTGTATGCTGATCATATGTAGCAAAAGAGATAAGACTGGTGCGATAGTAATAAAACCACTTTGCTATGTTAAAAGAGAGAGACGAGACATATCCACTGGGTCGCCGCACCCCCAAAACATTAGTAAAATAATAGCAACAGTCATAACAATAACGATGGTGATAAAAGTAGTGGGAGTTATAAAACAAAACCTCTAAAATATTAAGTGGTAAGAGAAATAACAACAGTTGTGGTAGCGGTAGGGGAGTTTGGAATAGAAACAACAGTAGTTATATGACAACGTATTTTCCCTTCCTACACACACACACACACTCACACACACACACACACACACACACACACACTAGCAAACATCACCAAGTGTGCTTAACAATCAACTCGTTTTTCCTATGCGTCCAACGAAAATGAGAAAAGTTACATGAACCTAACAGAGTTTACAGAACTTATAACAGCTGTAAAAGTGAAAAACGTACAGACTTTCACTGGCTGGTAAAAGTTGGGAGTGTAGGAATGTTCCGAGAGCTTTTAAAAGACACGCGATAAGGATGCCAGAATATTAGATAGTGTGAAGATAAAGAGGCTTAGCACCAGCCAACTCCAGTGGGTGACTCTCTCTTGCTATCGCCGAAGACCACTAAAGCATATAACTGGTCTCCGGCAAGATTCCAGGGTCGATTTATCGTATTAGAGGTGTGTGTGTGTGTGTGTGTGTGTGTGTGTGTGTATGTGTGTGTGTGTGTGAGTTCGGCCTGGTGAAGGTTGGTTATACAGTATGTTAGGCCGGGGTAAGCTATGTTAGAGGGTAGGTTAGGTTATGTTAGAGGTAGAGTAAGTCATGTTAGACGGTAGTGTACGTTAGGTTAGGTTATGTTAGAGGTAGAGTAGTTATGTTAGACGGTAGTGTTCCTTATGTTAGGGGTATGTTAACGAGTATGTTAGGGTAATGTAAGGGAATAAGAATCCTGCCTTTTTCAGGTCGCTTGGAAGTCCTACTTGTAACGTCCAGTTCCAACTCTATAAAAGGTGAATGGCGATAAGCAGAACATCCGGTTTCAAATTTGCTTGGTGACTACCGGGACACCATGCCCAAAGGCAATCACAGCTAGCCCAATCAAGCTCATAAAATCGTAATGAGGTGACGATGATGTTGGCAAAGTTAAGTTGGGCAGTAAAGGCTATGTTAGAGGACAGGTTAGGTGAGCAAATAAACAGGAGCAGGAACCCATTCTCAGCTAACCTAACCTAACCCACCTACCCCTAACGTAACCTAACCTAAACCGAATCTAACCTAACCTAATCTAACCTAAGCTAATCTAAAAAAAAAGAAAAAAAAAGAGCTTAAATATAATACCTCAGATCCGGCTCTCGGTTTGTCTGGGATTCAACTTGTCCCCTCAAATGGTATGTGTTTATGAGACCATTTTGCTACAACTGTCGAGTGAGATATACATTTTTTAGTCCTCTCGTGTATAATAAAAATAAAGTTATCTCTCCTTCCTGTCACACACACACACACACACACACACACACACACACACACACACACTGATACTATGTGAGTCTTTTTTGTTTGTATCGTCATATTGTTTCCATAGATTATTACAAAAATAAGAAAATTAGTGAAAACAGAAAAGTAAAGATAGTGTAGATAAATCAAGGATAAACCAGAATGAACGCGTTATATAAGGTGTGTGTGTGTGTGTGTGTGTGTGTGTGTGTGTGTGTGTGTGTGTGTGTGTGTGTGTGTATGTAATAATAAATGTAATAATTAACAGTTTATTGAAGAGCTTGTAGCCAGAAGGCTGAAAATGTCTGATTACATATTTGGGGAATGGGTTACAGTACAAATATACAAGTGACATAAGTGACATAAATAAGACATATAATAACCCAGATGGGAATCGGCTCAAACTACAGTTCATTTCAACATAGTGACAGTGTAGGGGCAGTGTTTACTGGAGTGAATACACTGGTTTATTACAAGTTATTGATAATTTTTACAATGGTTGGAACTGGGCTGTTCTTATAGCGATCAGTTCGTGCACGTATGGGCTGGATGCGGTTGTGGTGTCGAACAGCAATTCTCGGGCTAGGGATCTCAGGTAGTAGTAGGAGCCGGTGTCGAGGATGGTGTAGAAGCTTCTTACCAAATTTGCATATGAGGTCGTGGTGATAGTCAGTGAGAGTCGAAAGGGTCAGTGTGTTGAGCGCTTCTTGATATGTGGAGTAGGAAGGGGAGAGAATAATCTTGCATACCCTCTTTTGCACTTTTTCTAGATGTTTACGTTGTGTGGCATTTAGGGAGGAAGACCAGGTAGGGGAGGCATAGGTGAGCTTGGGAAGTATGAATGTTGTGTAAACACTGAGGAGCTCGGGTGCAGGAACTCCGAGGGACTTGAGTCAGCAGAGGAGGTGGAGACGGAAACTGGAGGATTTGACAACTTCACTGACGTGTGGTTTCAATTTAGTTTGTTGTCTATCAGGAGCTTCGTGGAATCTAACCTGGAGTGTGTTCGGACTTAGGGTAATGGAAGGAGGTGGGACAATGTCGGAGGAGAGGTTGATGTGCACATAACCATGATGTGGTATGGTTGATGGTAGTGGTTGTTGGTGGCCCAGTTGGAGACTGTTCAATAAATCCTGAAGGGCAGTATAGTTAGAACCAGAATTGACGCTGATCCCAATGGTGGAGTCGTCGACATATTTCCAGCGAGCAGAGTCTCTTAGGGAATCATTGATGAGCATAAGGAAGCAGAGTGGCCCGATCTTGGTGCCTTGGGGGAAGCCACAGGTGAGTAACTGAAAGGTGGAGACAGCCCCTCGGAAGCGTACAGCTTGGCGTCGGTCACTGAGGAAGTCTGTAAGCCATGGTATGAGACTTTTCCGAAGCCCGAGGTCAATAGCTTTGTTTATGATTATATTGTGGTCGACTAGGTCGAATGCTTTAGTGAAATCAATGAAGGCGACAGCTACAGACGTTTTTCGTTTCTCGAGATGGCAGTATATGTAATCGAGAAAGCTGGCAAGACAGTGAGTGGTGGAGGAAGTTTTCATATTGCCAAATTGCTGAGGGTCTACGACTCCTGCAATATCAGCATAAGCCCAGTCGAACACAAAACTTTCACAGATTAGGCTTGGTATTGGGGTGATTGCAATAGGTCGTAGCGGTTAGAGATTGTGGGCTGGTTGACTTGGGCACTGGTGATACATAAAGTCTTCCAAGTCAGCTGGGCATCTAATGTTTGGGAAGCATTGATGTGTGTGTGTGTGTGTATGTGTGTGTGTTTCTCAGATATATAGTAACATATGTGGGAATTGAAGACGTCATGATATTGTCTCCATTCAGACTCAGATGATTCGTCGGTGACCTTTGACCCTTGTAAAATGGAAAAAAATAGTAAAGGTGGTCTATCGTAACAACTTACAACATGATTGGTCTAAATATGGATAAACAGAGAAACTTAAATACATATGTAATTTAGTGAATTTAACTTTTTGCTGTATAACATTAAAAAAAAGAGAAATTAAGATTAATTAAATTTCAAACTTCAAATTAATTAGCTCAAGATTGATGAAGTGGCGATGGTTTGTGAATTATCTCCAAGAAGAATGAAAGAAAAAATGAAAGAATGAAGAGGAAAACAGGAAGAAAATCCACAATAATGACATGTCTGTTACCTTCAAGAGGAGATAAATATTGATGACGTTACACCATATCGCAGGGGCTCATGGTTACCCACACAGTGTAACAGTAACCCGGAAACTACAAATAATCACATGTTTTACTAAGTCTAGCATGAGGACGAACACCCCGCTCCCCCAGGAGAGCCCACACCTCGTATAACAGACCCAGGTCAGGCTCTCCGTAAAGCCTGGTGTGCTCTCGCTGTCATTATTTATTACTAAAACTCATGCATTATGCAAATTAGATGCTTAAAACTCTCCTATGTTCCCGCAGCCCAGGAAAAACTAAAAACATTCGATGGTTTCTAAATGCTTATACTCTCCTTGCGTCATTTTCCTTTTGTTTTTATTTTTTTGCCTGAAAGTTTTGTGTTGGAGTTAAATTTGTGCTGCACTAGAGACGAGTGTTGCTTCTAGTGAACGTTTTTCATGGAACAACAACGCGAAACATTCACTTAGCCAAGAGCTTTTGTGAAATACTCGACTGGGCTGTGACACCTCACCCAGTTGTCGGTCATCTGGTTATAAAAAAATACAAGTTTTTTAAATACCAATCTGGTGTGATACACATGGCCTTCCTTCAAACATTCGTCAGACTTAGGATCACGATTACGAATTACGACAAAGTTTTAACAGCGGTTCACATACTGTAGTTCATTCTAGGAGCTTTTTAACATCATCATATGTATTATTGACTATATATAACCATACACAAACACCACTAAGTTACGGGTAATGAACTCAATATCATTTCCCAGACAGCAATAATTCTGTTCCTTGTTAAAAAAAAATGTATATAAAAATCAATAAAGTCTCAATTAAATTATAGTGAAGTATTGATAAGTTAATGATAATATCCAGAAACAAATTATAATTCTGGATTTATGTTACGAGCTATGACCATAAAATATTACCTGTGGAATTAGCTGAAATAATTATATTGTCCTTTCCTACTATTTCACCTTAGCTTTTGTACTAGATCAAAAGACTGTTTTAGATGCAAAATGAAGTTAATCTTGATTT
>NW_024731118.1:0-7530 GCF_018991925.1 Homarus americanus | reverse complement strand
GGGGTGTGAGGGCCGGGCACCCCTTCAGTGACATGACCTGGGGTGTGAGGGCCGGGCAACCTTTCAGTGTCATGCCCGGGGTGTGAAGGCCGGGCACCCCTCCAGCACCATGACCCGGAGTGTGAGGCCGGGCACCCCTTCAGTGTCATGAACCGGGGTGTGACGGCCGGGCTCCCCTTCAGTGCCATGACCCGGGGTGTGAGGGCCGGGCTCCCCTTCAGTGACATGACCTGGGGTGTGAGGGCCGGGCAACCTTTCAGTGTCATTAACCAGGTTGTGAGGGATGGGCACCCTTAAATGCCATGAAACGGGGTGTGAGTGCCGGGCACCCATAAGTGCATTGAAAAAGGGTGTGTGGTCCGGGCACCCCTTCACTTGACCCGGGGTGTCAGGGCCGGGCACCCCTTCACTTGACCAGGGGTGTCAGGGCCGGGCACCCCTCCAGCACCATGACCCGGGGTGTGAGCGCCGGGCACCCCATAAGTGACATGAGCTGGGGTGTGGGGGCAGGGCACCCCTACAGTGTTATGAACCGGGGTGAGGCTGGCACCTTTTTCACATGACCCGGGGGGCGCTTAGCACCCCATTAGCACCATGACCCGGGGTGTGAGGGCTGGGCACCCCTTTAGGTCCATGACCCGGGGTGTGAGGGCCATGCACCCCTTTAGGTCCATGACCCGGGGTGTGAGGGCCGTGAACCCCTTCAGTGACATGACCCAGGGTGTGAGGGCCGAGCACCCCTTCAGTGTCATGAACCGGGGTGTGAGGGCCGGGCACCCTTTTAATACCATGAAACGGGGTATGAGGTCCGGGCACCCCTACAGTGTTGCGAACTGGGGTGTGAGGGCCGGGCACCCCTTCACATGACCCGGGGTGTGAGGGTCCGGCACCACTTCAGTGAAATGAATCGGGGTGTGAGGGCCGGGAACCCCTTGAGCACCATTACCCAGAGTGTTAGGGCCGGGCTCGATTTCAGTGCCAAGAATCGGGGTGTGAGGGCCGGGAACCCCATCAGCACCATGAACCGGGGTGTGATGGTCGGGAACCGCTTCAACCCCATGACCCGGGGTGTGAGGGCCGGGCAACCCTCAGGCACCATGACCCGAGGTGTGAGGGCCGGGCACCCTTTAAAATGCTACGACCCGGGGTGTGTAAGGGCTGGGGACCTTTCAGTGCTGTGAACCGGGGTGTGAGGGCCGGTCACCCCTTCAGTGCCATGAATAGGGGTGTGAGGGCCGGGCACCCCTTCAGTGCCATGACCCGGGGTGTGAGGGCTGGGCACCCCGGCAGTGACATGAACCATGGCGTCAGGGCCTGACACCCCTTCAGTGCCATGAGCCGGGGTGTGAGGGCTGGGCACCCCTTAAGTGCCATGAAACGGGGTGGGAGGCCCGGGCACCCCGACAGAGCTATGAACAGGGGTGTGTGGTCCGAGCACCTATTCAGTGCCATGACCCGGGGTGTGAGGGCCGGGCACAATTTCAGTGCCATGAATCGGGGTGTGATGGCCGGGCACCCCTTCAGCTCCATGACCCATGGTGTGAGGACCGGGAACCGCTTCAACCCCATTAACCGGGGTGTGAGGGCCGGGCACCCCTTTAGGTCCATGACCCATGGTGTGAGGACCAGGAACCACTTCAACCCCATGACCCAGGGTGTGAGGTCCGGGCACCCCTTTAGGTCCATGACCGGGGTGTGAGGGCCGTGCACCTTTTCAGTGACATGACCCGGGGTGTGAGGGCCGGGCACTCCTTTAGTGACATGACCCGGGGTATGAGGGGCGGGCACCCCTCCAGCACCATGACCCGGGGTGTGAGGGCCTGTCACTCCTTCAGTGCCATGACCCGGGGTGTGAGGGCTGGGCACCCCTTCAGCCCCATGACCCGGAGTGTGAGGGCCGGGCAACCCTTCAGTGTCATGACCCGGGGTGTGAAGGATTGGCAACCCTCCAACACCATGACCCGGAGTGTGAGGGCCTAGCACCCCTTCAGTGTCATGAACCGGGGTGTGACGGCCGGGCTCCCCTTCAGTGCCATGACCTGGGGTGAGGGCCTGGCACCCTTCAGTGACATGACCTGGGGTGTGAGGGCTGGGCAATCCTTTCAGTGTCATGACCTGGGTGTGAAGGCTGGCACCCAGCACCATGACCTGGAGTGTGAGGGAAGGGCACCCTTCAGTGTCATGAACTCTGGTGTGACGGCTGGCCTCTCAGTGCCAAGTGACCTCGGGGTGTGTGAGGGCTGGCCCCTTCAGTGACATGACCTGGGGTGAGGCCGGGCAACCTTTTCAGTGTCATTAATCAGGTTGTGAGGATGGCACCCTTAAATGCCATATGAAACGGGTGTGAGTGCTGGGCACCCATAAGTGCATTGGAAAAAAGGTGTGTGTGAACCAATCACTTGACCTGGAAAATAGGCCCACCCCCTTCACGGACTGGGGTAAGTCAGGGTGCTGGCACCCCTCCAGCACCATGACCCGGGGTGGAGCGCCGGGCACCCCATAAGTGACATGAGCTGGGGTGTTGGGGCAGGGCACCCCTATAGTGTTATGAACCGGGGTGTGAGGGCCGGGCACCTCTTCACATGACCCGGGGTGTAAGGGCGAGGCACCCCATTAGCACCATGACCCGGGGTGTGAGGGCGGGGCACCCCTTCAGTACCATGACCCGGGGTGTTAGGGCCAGGCACCCCTTCAGTGAAATCACCGGGGGTGTGAGAGCTGGGCACCCCTGAATTGACATGACCCGGGATGAGGGCCGGGCACCCTTTCAGTGACATGACCCGGGGTGTGAGGGCCGGGCACCCCTCCAGAACCATGACCCGGGGTGTGAGGGCCGGGAACTCCTTCAGTGCCATGACCCGGGGTGTGAGGGCGGGGCACCCATTCAGTGAAATGACCCGGGGTTTGAGGGCCGGACACCCTTTCAGTGACATAACCCGGGGTGTGAGGTTCGGGCACACCTCCAGCACCATGACCCGGGGTGTGAGGTTCGGGCACACCTTCAGTGCTATAACCCTGGGTGTGAGGGCCCTGCACCCCTTCAGCACCATGATCCAGGGTGTAAGGGCCGGGCTCGATTTCAGTGCCAAGAATCGGGGTTTGAGGGCCGGGCACCCCATCAGCACCATAACCCTGGGTGTGAGGGCCGGGAACCGCTGCAACCCCATGTCCCGGGGTGTGAGGGCCGGGCACCCCTTTAGTGACAAGACCCGGGGTGTGAGGGCCAGGAACCCCTCAGACACCATGACCCGGTGTTTGAGGGCCGGGACCCTTTCAGTGCCATGAATCAGGGTGTGAAAGCCGGGAACACCTTCAGCACCATGACCCGGGGTGTGAGGGCCAGGCACTCCTGCAGTGCCATGACCCGGGGTGTGAGGGACGGGCACCCCTGCAGCACCATGACCCGGGGTGTGAGGGCCGGGAACCGCTTCAACCCCATGATCCGTGGTGTGAGGGCTGGGCACCCCTTTAGGTCCATGATCCGGGGTGTGAGGGCCGTGCATCCTTTAAGTGCCATGACTCGGGGTGTGAGTGCTGAGGACCCTTTCAGTGCCATGAATCGGGGTGTGAAAGCCGGGCACCCCTTCAGCACCATGACCCGGGGTGTGAGGGCCAGGCACCCTTTCAGTGCCGTGACCCGGAGTGTGAGGGCCAAGCACCCCTTCAGTGACATGACACCGGGTTGTGAGGGCCGGGCACCCCTCCAGCACCATGACCCCGGGTGTGAGAGCCGGTAACCGCTTCAACCCCATGACCCGTGGGGTGAGGGCCGGGCACCCCTTTAGGTCCATGACCCGGGGTGTGAGGGCCGTGCACCCTTTCAGTGCCATGACCCGGGGTGTGAGGGCCGGGCACCCTTTCAGTGTCATGAAACGGGGTGTGAGGGCCGGGCACCCTTTCAGTGTGATGAAACGGGGTGTGAAGGCCGGGCACCCCTACAGTGCTGTGAACCGGGTTGTGAGGGCCGTGCACCCGTTCAGTGCCATGAATAGGGGTGTGAGGGCCGGGCAACCCTTTAGGTCCATGACCCGGGGTGTGAGGGCCATGCACCCCTTTAGGTCCATGACCCGGGGTGTGAGGGCCGTGAACCCCTTCAGTGACATGACCCGGGTAGTGAGGGCCGGGCACCCCTTTAGTGACATGACCCAGGGTGTGAGAGCCGGGCACCCCTCCAGCACCATGACCCGGAGTGTGAGGGCCGGGCACCCCTTCAGTGTCATGAACCGGGGTGTTAGGGCCGGGCACCTTTCAGTGCCATGAATCGGGTGTGAAGGCTGGGCACCCCCTACAGGCTGTGAACTGCGGTGTGAGGGCCACCACCCTTCAGTGCCAAGGAATAAGGGTGTGTGTGAGGGCTGGGCACCCCTTCAGGTGACATGACCCGGGGCGTCAGGGCCGGGCAACCCTTCAGTGCCATGAGCCGGGATTTGAGGGCCGGGCACCCCTTTAGTGCCATGAAACGGGTGTGAGGGCGGGGCACCCCTACAGAGCTATGAACCAGAGTGTGAGGGCCGGGCACCCCTTCACATGACACGGGGTGTGAGAGACGGGCACCTTTTCAGTGCCATGACCCGGGGTATGAGGGCCGTGCACCTTTTCAGTGACATGACCCGGGGTGTGAGGGCCGGGCACCCCTTTAGTGACATGACCCGGGGTATGAGGGGCGGGCACCCCTCCAGCACCATGACCCGGGGTGTGAGGGCCTGTCACTCCTTCAGTGCCATGACCCGTGGTGTGAGGGCTGGGCACTCGTTTAGCTCTATGACCAGGGGTGTGAGGGCCGGGCAACCTTTCAGTGTCATTAACCTGGTTGTGAGGGATGGGCACCCTTAAATGCCATGATACGAGGTGTGAGTGCCGGGCACCCATACAGTGCATTGAAAAAGGGTGTGTGGTCCGGGCACCCTTTCACTTGACCTGGGGTGCCAGGCCAGCACCCTTCACTTCTGACCTGGTAAAAGTCAGGGCCGGGCACCCTCCAGCACTATGACTCCGGGTGAGCGCCTGGCACCCCATAAGTGACATTAGCTGGTGTGGGTGGGGGGGCAGGCACCCTTATAGGCAGGAACTGGGGTGAGGGCTGGGCACCTCTTCACATGACCCGGGGTGTGAGGGCAAGGCACCCCATTAGCACCATGACCCGGGGTGTGAGGGCGGGGCACCCCTTCAGTACCATGACCCGGGGTGTGAGGGCCGGGAACCGCTTCACCCCATGATCCGTGGTGTGAGGGCTGGGCACCCCTTTAGGTCCATGACCTGGGGTGTGAGGGCCGTGCATCCTTTAAGTGCCATGACCCGGGGTGTGAGGGCCGGGGACCCTTTCAGTGCCATGAATCGGGGTGTGAAAGCCGGGCACCCCTTCAGCACCATGACCCTGGGTGTGATGGCCAGGCACCCCTTCAGTGCCGTGACCCGGGGTGTGAGGGCCGGGCACCCCTTTAGGTCCATGACCCGGGGTGTGAGGGCCGTGCATTCTTTCAGTGCCATGACCCGGGGTGTGAGGGCCGGGCCCCCTTCAGTGTCATGAAACGGGGTGTGAGGGCCGGGCACCCTTTCAGTGAGATGAAACGGGGTGTGAAGGCCGGGCACCCGAACAGTGCTGTGAACCGGGGTGAGGCCGTGGGCACCCTTTCCATGCCAGTGAATAGGGTGAGGCTGGGCACCCCTTCAGTGACATGGACCTGGGGCGTCAGGGCCGGGTAATCCCTTTAGGGCCCATTAACCGGGGTGTGATGGCCGGGCACCCCTTTAGGTCCATGACCCGGGGTGTGAAGGCCGGGCACCCTTCCAGCACCATGAACAGGGGTGTGAGAGCCGGGCACCGCTTTAGTGACATGACCCGGGGTGTGAGGGCCGGGAACCCCTTCAGGACCGGGCACCCCTTCAGTGTCGTGAACAGGGGTGTGATGGCCGGGCGCCCCTTCAGTGCCATGAACAGGGGTGTGAGGGCCGGGCACCCCTTTAGTGACTTGACCCGGGGTGTGAGGGCCGGGCACCCCTTCAGGACCATGACCCGGGGTGTGAGGACCGGGCACCCCTTCAGTGCCATGACCCGGGGTGTGAGACCCGGGCTCCCCTTCAGTGCCATGAATCGGTGTGTGATGGCCGGGCACCCCTTCAGTGCCATGACCCGGGGTGTGAGGGCCGGGCACCCCTTCAGTGACATGACCCGGGGTGTGAGGGCCGGGCACCCCTCCAGCACCATGTCCCGCGGTGTGAGGGCCGGGAACCGCTTCAACCCCGTGACCCGTGGTGTGAGGGCCAGGCACCCCTTTAGGTCCATGACCCGGGGTGTGAGGGCCGTGCACCCATTCAGTGCCATGACCCGGGGTGTGAGGGCCAGGCACCCCTTCAGTGTCATGAAACGGTGTGTGAGGGCCGGGCACCCATTCAGTGCTGTGAACCGGGGTGTGAGGGCCGGGCACCCCTTCAGTGACATGGGGTGTGAGGGCCGGGCACCCCTTCAGTGCCATGAATAGGGGTGTGAGGGCCGGGCACCCCTTCAGTGACATGACCCGGGGCGTCATGGCCGGGCAACCTTTTAGGTCCATGACCCGGGGTGTGAGGCCGTGCACCTTTAGGTCACTTCCGGGGTGTGAGGGCCGTAGACACGTCATTGACATGACCCGGGGTGTGAGGCCAGGCACCTTTATTGACATGACCCGGGGTGTGAGGGCCGGGCACTCGTTTAGCTCTATGACCCACGGGTGTGAGGCCGGGCATACCTTCAGTGCCATGACCCGGGGAATTGTGAGGGCCGTGCATACCTTCAGTGCCATGGCCAGGGGTGTGACGGCCGGGCACCGCTTCAGTGCCATGACCCGTGGTGTGAGGGCCGAGCACCCCTTCAGTGACATGACCCAGGGCGTCAGGGCCGGACACCCCTTCAGTGCCATGAGCCGGGGTGTGAGGGCCGGGCACCCCTTAAGTGCCATGAAATGGGGTGGGAGGCCCGGGCACCCCGACAGAGCTATGAACCAGGGTGTGAGGGCCGAGCACCTATTCAGTGCCATGACCCGGGGTGTGAGGGCAGGGCACCCTTTCAGTGCCATGAATCGGGGTGTGAGGTCCGGGCACCCCTTTAGGTCCATGACCCGGGGTGTGAGGGCCGTGCACCTTTTCAGTGACATGACCCGGGGTGTGAGGGCCGGGCACCCCTTTAGTGACTTGACCCGGGGTATGAGGGGCGGGCACCACTCCAGCACCATGACCCGGGGTGTGAGGGCCTGTCACTCCTTCAGTGCCATGACCCGGGTCGTGAGGGCTGGGCAATCGTTTAGCTCTATGACCAGGGGTGTGAGGGCCGGGCAACCCTTCAGTGACATGACCCGGGGTGTGAAGGCCGGGCACCCCTCCAGCACCATGACCTGGAGTGTGAGGGCCGGGCACCCCTTCAGTGTCATGAACCGGGGTGTGACGGCCGGGCTCCCCTTCAGTGCCATGACCCGGGGTGTGAGGGCCGGGCACCCCTTCAGTGACATGACCCGGGGTGTGAGGACTGGGCACCCCTTCAGTGCCATGACCCGGGGT
>NW_024731117.1:0-41815 GCF_018991925.1 Homarus americanus | reverse complement strand
TACAGCACACCTTGGGCAGGGAGGGTGCAGCACACACCTTGGGCAGGGGTACAGCACACCTTGGGCAGGGAGGGTACAGCACACCTTGGGCCAGGGAGGGTGGCACACCTTGGGCAGGGAGGGTGCAACACACCTTGGGCAGGGGAGGGTACAGCACACCACCCAGGCAGGGAGGTGCAACACACACCTTGGGCAGGGAGATTTTAGCACACACTGTCAGCAGGAGGGTATGCTTTACCTTGGGCAGGGCCTGTACACCTTGGGCAGGGAGGGCTGTACACCTTCAGCAGGGAGGGTGCATAGCACACTTGGGCAGGGAGGGTACAACACACACCTTGGGTGGGGAGGGCCTGGCCACACCTTGGGCAGGGAGGGTACAACACACGCAGCCTTCAGCAGGGAGGGTGCAACACACCTTCAGCAAGGGGAGTGCTGCTTCACACCTTGGGCAGGGGAGGGGTACAACACACCTTGGGCCGGGGTACAGCCACACCTTGGGCAGGAGGGTACAACACACCTTGGGCAGGGAGATTACAGCACACACCTGTGGGCAGGGGGTACAGCACACCTTGGGCAGGGGAGGTGCAAGCACACCTTGGGCAAAGGGAGGGTACAGCACACCTGAGCAGGGGAGGCAACACACACCAACAGGGCAGGGAGGGCTACAGCACACCTTCAGCAGGGTACAACACACCTGGAGCAGGGAGCTGGCCACACCTGGGCAGGGAGAGTGCAGCACCTTGGACAGGGAGGGTACAGCACGCAGCAGGCAGGCACACCACACGCAGCCACGGCAGGGAGGCAGCACACACCTTCAGCAGGAGGTAGCACACCTTCAGCAGGAGGGTGCAACACACACCAACAGCAGGAGGGCACAGCACACCTGGGCAGGGAAGGGTACAACACACCTTCAGCAGAGATTTTACAGCACACCTTGGGCAGGGGGAGAGTACAGCACACCTTGGGCAGGGGGGCAACACAACACCTTGGGCAGGGAGGGCACAGCACACCTTCAGCAGGGTACAGCACACACAGCGTTCAGCAGGGGAGGGAGCAGCCTATGGGCAGGGAGGGTACAGCTCTGAGCAGGGGAGAACAGCACACTTGGGCAGGGGAGGGCAACACAGCACACCTTGGGCAGGGAGGGTACAGCATGGGCAGGAGGGTGCAGCACACACCTTGGGCAGGGGAGGGCACAGCACACCTTGGGCAGGGAGGGACAGCACCCCTGGCAGGGGTACAGCACACCTTGGGCGGGAGGACAGCACACCTTGGGCAGGAGGGGTGCAAGCACACCTTGGGCAGGGAGAGCACAGCACACCTTCAGCAGGGGAGGGACAGCACACCTTGGGCAGGGAGGGCACAGCACACCTTGGGCAGGGAGGGGTGCGGCACACACAGCAAGGCAGGGGAGGGTACAGCACACCTTGAGCAGGGGTGCAGCACACATGTGAGCAGGAGATACAGCACACCTTCAGCAGGAGGGTACCCAGCAGGCAGGGAGGTACAGCACACCCCAGAGGGAGGCACAGCACACTTGAGCAGGGAGGGTACAGCACACAGCAGGGAGGGATACAGCACACACTTGGGCAGGGAGGGTGCAGCACACCTTGCAGGGGGCAGGGCAGGGTACAGCACACCTTCAGCAGGGAGGGTACAGCACACCTTGGGCAGGGAGGGTACAGCACACCTTGGGCAGGGAGGGCACAGCACACCTTGGGCAGGGAGGGTACAGCACACCTTGAGCAGGGAGGCACCAGCAGGGCCAGCACACGAGCAGGGAGGGTACAGCACACCTTGGGCAGGGAGGTACAGCACACCTTGAGCAGGAGGACAGCACACAGCAGGCAGGGGGCACAGCGCACCACACCTGGGCAGGGAGGTGCAAGCACACCTTGAGCAGGAGGGTACAGCACCTCTGGGCAGGGTGCCAGCACCTTGGGCAGGGAGGGGTACAGCACACCTGGGCAGGGAGGTACAGCACACACCTTGGGCAGGAGGGTGCACACCTTCAGCAGGGGCACAGCACACCTGGGCAGGAGCAGCACACCTTGGCAGGAGGGACAGCACACCACCTGAGCAGGAGTGCAGCACACCTTGGGCAGGGGAGGGTACAGCACACCTTGAGCAGGGGGAGGCACAGCACACCTTCAGCAGGGAGGGGGAAGCACACCTTCAGCAGGAGGGTACAGCACACCTTGAGCAGGGAGGGTACAGCACACCTGAGCAGGGAGGGTACAGCACACCTGGGCAGGGGAGGGTACAGCACACCTTCAGCAGGGAGGGTACAGCACACCTTGGGCAGGGAGGGTACAGCACACCTGAGCAGGGAGGCACAGCCTCAGCAGGGGAGGGTACAGCACACCTTGAGCAGGGAGGTACAGCACACTTGAGCAGAGGTACAGCACACCTAGGCAGGAGGGTACACACACCTGAGCAGGGAGGGTACCCAGCACACTGCAGGAGGGTACAGCACTGAGCAGGGAGGGTCAGCACACCTTGGGCAGGGAGGGTACAGCACACCTTGAGCAGGAGGGTACAGCACACCTTCAGCAGGGAGGGTAGCAGCACACCTTGGAGCAGGGAGGGTGCAGCACACCTTGAGCAGGGTGCTGGCACACTTGGGCAGGGAGGCACAGCACACCTCAGCAGGGAGGTACAGCACACCTTGGGCAGGGAGGGTACAGCACACCTTGAGCAGGGAGGGCAGCCACCTTGGGCAGGGAGGGCACAGCACACCTTGGGCAGGAGGGCACAGCACACCTTCAGCAGGGAGGGGTACAGCACACCTTGGGCAGGAGGTACAGCACACTTTCAGGGAGGCAGCACACCTTGAGCAGGGAGGGTACAGCACACCTTGAGCAGGGAGGGTGAGCACACCTTGAGCAGGGAGGGTACAGCACACCTTGGGCAGGGAGGCACAGCACACCTTGGGCAGGAGGCACAGCACACCTCAGCAGGGAGGGTACAGCACACCTTGAGCAGGAGGGTACAGCACACCTTGAGCAGGAGGGTACAGCACACCTTGGGCAGGGAGGGCACAGCACACCTTGGGCAGGGAGGGCACAGCACACCTTGGGCAGGGAGGGTACAGCACACACCTCAGCAGGAGGGCGCACACCCTGGGCAGGAGGGCACAGCACACCTGAGCAGGGAGGGCACAGCACACCTTCAGCAGGGAGGGTAAGGCCACCTGAGCAGGGAGGGTACAGCACACCTGGGGCAGGGAGGCACAGCACACCTGGGCAGGGAGGGGTACAGCACACCTGAGCAGGGGAGGGTACAGCACACCTGGGCAGGGGAGGCAGCACACCTTGAGCAGGGAGGGTACACCTTCAGCAGGGAGGGCACAGCACACCTTGAGCAGGGAGGGTACAGCACACCTTGAGCAGGAGGGGTACAGCACACCTTGGGCAGGGAGGGTACAGCACACCTTGAGCAGGGAGGTACAGCACCCTTGGGCAGGGAGGGCACACCTTACAGGAGGGTACAGCACACCTTCAGCAGGGAGGGGGTACAGCACACCTTGAGCAGGGAGGGTACAGCACACCTTGAGCAGGGAGGGTACAGCACACCTTCAGCAGAGGGCACAGCACACCTTGGGCAGGGAGGGGTACAGCACACCTTGGGCAGGGAGGGTACAGCACACCTTCAGCAGGGAGGGCACAGCACACCTGCAGGGAGGCACACACCTTGGGCAGGGGAGGCACAGCACACCTGGGCAGGAGGGTACAGCACACCTTGGGCAGGGAGGGTACAGCACACCTTGAGCAGGGAGGGCACAGCACACCTTGAGCAGGGAGGGTACAGCACACCTTGAGCAGGAGGGTACAGCACACCTTGGGGGGAGGGCACAGCACACCTGAGCAGGGAGGGTACAGCACACCTGAGCAGGAGGGAGCACACCTTCAGCGAGGGAGGCACAGCACCTTGGGCAGGAGGGCAGCACACCTTGAGCAGGGAGGGCACAGCACACCTGGGCAGGGGAGGGTACAGCACACCTTGAGCAGGGAGGGCAGCACACCTTGAGCAGGAGGCAGCACACCTGGGCAGGGAGGGCACAGAGCACACCCTTGGAGCAGGAGGGCACAGCACACCTTGAGCAGGGAGGGCAGCACACCTGGGCAGGGAGGGCACAGCACCTGAGCAGGGAGGGTACAGCACACCTGGGGAGGACAGCACACCTGGGCAGGGAGGGCACAGCACACCTCAGCAGGGAGGGTACAGCACACTCTGGGCAGGGAGGGTACAGCACACCTTGGGCAGGGAGGCACAGCACACTTGAGCAGGGAGGGCTACAGCACACCTTGAGCAGGGAGGGTACAGCACACCTGGGCAGGGAGGGTACAGCACACCTGAGCAGGGAGGGTACAGCACCTTGGGCAGGGAGGTACAGCACACCCTGAGCAGGGAGGGCACAGCACACCTTGGGCAGGGAGGCACAGCACACCTTCAGCAGGGAGGGCAAGCACACCTTGAGCAGGAGGGCACAGCACACCTTGAGCAGGGAGGGTACAGCACACCTGGGCAGGGGAGGGCACAGCACACTTGGGCAGGGAGGGTACAGCACACCTTGAGCAGGGGAGGTACAGCACACCTTGGGCAGGACAGCACACCTGTGAGGCACAGCACACCTGGGCAGGAGGGCACAGCACACCTTGGGCAGGGAGGGGCACACACACCTGGGCGGGAGGGTACAGCACACCTCAGCAGAGGGAGGAGCACACCTGGCAGGGCAGCACACCGAGCAGGGAGGACAGCACACCCAGTAGGGGAGGGCACAGCACACCTTCAGCAGGGAGGGCAGCACACCTTGGGCAGGAGGGCACAGCACACCTTGAGCAGGGAGGGCACAGCACACCTTGGGCAGGGAGGGTACAGCACACCTTGGGCAGGAGGGCAGCACACCTGAGCAGGAGGTACAGCACACCTTGGGCAGGAGGCACAGCACACCTGGGCAGGAGGCACAGCACACCTTCAGCAGGGAGGGTACAGCACACCAGGCAGGAGGGTACAGCACACCTTGGGCAGGGAGGGTACAGCACACCTTGGGCAGAGGGTACAGCACACCTTCAGCAGGGAGGCAGCACACCTTGGGCAGGGAGGGTACAGCACACCTTCAGCAGGGAGGGTACAGCACACCTTCAGCAGGGAGGGCACAGCACACCTTGGGCAGGAGGCACAGCACACCTGAGCAGGAGGGCACAGCACACCTCTCAGCAGGGAGGGCACAGCACACCTGGGCAGGAGGGCAGCACCAGGGGACAGCACACCTTGGGCAGGGAGGGCACAGCACCAGGCAGGGAGGGCACAGCACACCTGGCAGCAGGGAGGGCACAGCACCCTCAGCAGGGAGGCACAGCACACCTGGGCAGGGAGGTACAGCACACCTGGGCAGGAGGGTACAGCACACCTGGGCAGGGAGGGTACAGCACACCTTCAGCAGGGAGGGTACAGCACACCTTGGGCAGGGAGGGTACAGCACACTTTGAGCAGGGAGGGTACAGCACACCTTGAGCAGGAGGACAGCACACCTGGGCAGGGAGGTACAGCACCTGAGCAGGAGGGTACAGCACACCTGGCAGGGAGGGGCGGCCCACCTTGGGCAGGGAGGGCACAGCACACCTGAGCAGGGAGGGTACAGCACACCTTGGGCAGGGAGGGCACTGCAGGAGGGTACAGCACACCTTCAGCAGGGAGCAGCACACCTGGGCAGAGGCACAGCACACCTTGGGCAGGGAGGGCACAGCACACCTTGGGCAGGGAGGGCACAGCACACCTCAGCAGGGAGGTACAGCACACCTGGGCAGGGAGGGTACAGCACACCTTCAGCAGGGAGGGTACAGCACACCTTCAGCAGGGGAGGGTAAGCACACCTGAGCAGGGAGGGTACAGCACACCTTGAGCAGGGAGGTACAGCACACCTCAGCAGGGAGGGCAGCACACCTTCAGCAGGGGGGGTACAGCACACTTCAGCAGGGAGGGTACAGCACACCTTCAGCAGGGAGGGTACAGCACACCTTCAGCAGGGAGGGCACAACACCTCTGAGTGGGAGGGTACAGCACACTCAGCAGGGAGGGCAGCACACCCTGAGCAGGGAGGGTACAGCACACCTTCAGTAGGGGGGTACAGCACACCTTCAGCAGGGGGGTACAGCACACCTGCAGTAGGGAGGGTACAGCACACCTTCAGTAGGGAGGGCAGCACACACTCAGCAGGGAGGGTACAGCACACCTTCAGCAGGGAGGGAACAGCACACCCAGAGGGCACAGCACACCAGCAGGGAGGCAGCACACCTTCAGCAGGGAGGGCACAGCACACCTTCAGCAGGGAGGGTACAGCACACCTTCAGCAGGGGAGGGCAGCACACCTTCAGTAGGGAGGGCACAGCACACCTTCAGCAGGGAGGGTACAGCACACCAGCAGGGAGGCAGCACACCTTCAGCAGGAGGTACAGCACACCTTCAGCAGGGAGGTACAGCACACCTTGAGCAGGGAGGGCACACACCTGAGCAGGAGGGCACAGCCACCTGAGCAGGAGGGTACAGCACACCTTGAGCAGGGAGGGCACAGCACACCTTGAGCAGGGAGGGTACAGCACACCTTGAGCAGGAGGGTACAGCACACCTGCAGGGAGGGCACAGCACACCTTGAGCAGGGAGGGTACAGCACACCTTGAGCAGGGAGGGCAGCACACCTTGAGCAGGGAGGGCACAGCACACCTTCAGCAGGGAGGGTACAGCACACCTTCAGTAGGGAGGGAACAGCACACCTGAGCAGGGAGGGTACAGCACACCTTGAGCAGGGAGGGTACAGCACACCTGAGCAGGGAGGGTACAGCACCTTGAGCAGGAGGGCACAGCACACCTTGAGCAGGGAGGGCACAGCACACCCTTGAGCAGGGAGGGCACAGCACACCTTCAGCAGGGAGGGTACAGCACACCTGAGCAGGGAGGGTACAGCACACCTTGAGCAGGGAGGGCACAGCACACCTTGAGCAGGGAGGCACAGCACACCTTGAGCAGGAGGGCACAACACACCTGAGCAGGGAGGGGACAGCACACCTCAGCACGGAGGGTACAGCACACCTTCAGCAGGGAGGGTACAGCACACCTTCAGTAGGGAGGGTACAGCACACCTTCAGCAGGAGGGTACAGCACACCTTCAGTAGGGAGGGTACAGCACACTCAGCAGGAGGATACAGCACACCTTCAGCAGGAGGGCACAACACCTTCAGCAGAGAGAGGGCACAGCACATTTCAGCAGGGAGGTACAGCACACCTTCAGCAGGAGGCACACACCTTCAGTAGGGAGGGTACAGCACACCTTCAGCAGGAGGGTACAGCACACCTTCAGTAGGGAGGGTACAGCACACCTTCAGCAGGAGGATACAGCACACCTTCAGCAGGGAGGGCACAACACCTTCAGTAGAGAGGGTACAGCACACCTTCAGCAGGGGAGGTACAGCACACCTTCAGCAGGGAGGGTACAGCACATCTTCAGTAGGGAGGGTACAGCACCTTCAGTAGGAGGTACAGCACATCTTCAGCAGGGAGGGTACAGCACATCTTCAGTAGGGAGGGTACAGCACACCTTCAGTAGGGAGGGTACAGCACACCTCAGCAGGGAGGGTACAGCACACCTTCAGCAGGGAGGGTACAGCACACCTTCAGTAGGGAGGGTACAGCACACATTCAGCAGGGAGGGTACAGCACACCTTCAGCAGGGAGGGTACACAGCACACCTTCAGTAGGAGGGTACAGCATATTCAGCAGGAGGTACAGCACACCTACAGGGGAGGAACAGCAAGTGTGTTTAGTAAATGTTGAGTGAAAAAAATGTTACAGGAGTACACGATTGGTACAGTGAAACACAGATAACAGGTAGTTCATACAGGTATAGCAGACACATACTGTTGACGTATACAGCAGGCAGGTACAGCTGAAAGGTGCAATAGACTGTAAGAAAAGTATTGCAGACAGGTACTAAAGACAGGCAAGGTACAGCATCAGAGACCTGCGGGACAGTAACATTAAAAACAGGTGGAACAAAGTTAATGTGGTGACTATGCAGCAGACAGATAAACAGACAGGTATTGCTGACTGGTTTAGCATAGGGATTTCCCCAACATGAGTTTACAGGACAGAATCAGCAGACTACTGCAGACTCAACAGTGTCTGAAGAGCACCAACAGCAGCCTTAGCAGACAGTGAAGGAGAAGCTGCAGCAGGCCCTAAAACAGCTGGGGAGGAGAACAAGCTTGGTGCAACATCATGGGCAGCAGCAAGTGGTGGGCAGGAAGGGAAGCAGTGTGATGTAGCAGCAGAAGGGAGAGCAGCAGCAGCAGCAGCAGAGGCGGTACAGCAGGAAGGGAAGCAGTGTGATGTAGCAGCAGAAGGGAGAGCAGTGGTGCAGCAGCAGCAGCAGAGGCGGCAGCAGCAGGAAGGAAGCAGTGTGATGTAGCAGCAGAAGGGAGAGCAGTGCAGCAGCAGCAGCAGAGGGCAACAGCAGGAAGGAAGCAGTGTGATGTAGCAGCAGAAGGGAGAGCAGTGCAGCAGCAGCAGCAGCAGAGGTACAGCAGGAAGGGAAGCAGTGTGATGTAGCAGCAAAAGGAGAGTAGCAGCAGCAGCAGCAGCAGAGGCGGTACAGCAGGAAGGGAAGCAGATAGCAGCAGAAGGGAGAGAGCAGCAGCAGCAGCAGCAGCAGAGGCTAATAAGGGAAGGAGAACAACGCTCGCTAAAAGGTTTGGCGTCAGGGCTGGCTGGGCTTTTAAGCCGAGCTGACATTTCCACCTAAAAACCCTAATGACAATTAATTGACAGCGTCGATATATCACTGAGCGTGGCGGGCAGGTAAGGTCGCCAGGATCGCTGAGGCCCAACGCGGCTGAGCCGTACCAGCCCAGCGGTGGGGTAAGGCTATAAAGTTACATATTATCAGCTAATTATAATGAAAACTACATTAAAATGATACTGCGACGACAGACCGGGCTGGACAAGTCGCACGACATAGAAAGTGCATTTAGGTATCTTCTCCCCACCAGGAGACGGACACACCACACAGGTCTGGCTCATCACCACACACACACACACACACACACACACACACACACACACACACACACACACACACACACACACACACAACACACACAACACACGCCGGGTCCAGGTTCCAAAGGCAGTACTTTTCGTTTAGGATGATGTTAGTGTTGTCTGATGAAAAGGATATAAAATGACAAACAAGATGTTACCAAATCTGGTGATCTAGGGACGATGTGGACGGTGGAGTGTTGTTGCGCCGTCTGTAGTTCCCGAAGAGAGTGGTGATGGTGGTGGCGGGAGGAAAAACAGCGTCTATCACTCAGTTGTCTCCGCTCGCCTGGTTGATATCATAATTAGGACGGCGTTTATCGTCATTGGGCCGTCACGGAGCAGACCATCAATGGGGTCCAAGGAGGCCCTGTCAAGGCTGGTCCTTTGTCTCCTGCCTGACGGTGATGGCCTTAGCGGCGGGCGAGGGGCACCACCACCACCACCACCACCGCCGCCTGGCGCTCGACCCGACGCTCCGACAAGGTGTTAATGGCCCGACTTTATGGCGGACAAGCTGTCTCGGGAATCAGTGAGGTCTTAACTACCGACAAAAGGCGCTGAATGGCGCGCATAGCTCCTCTTCATCCACCAGGATGTTTTGTGTTGTTGGTGTTGGTGTTGTGACAGTGTAGTGTGGCCCTTACCCCAGGAGTCCTTACACTGACGAAGCTTCATTTCCACTTGTACACTGACCAAGCTGCATTTTCCACCTGTACACTGACGAAGCTGTATTATCCACAAGTACACCGACCAAGCTTCATTATCCACTTGGACACCGACCAAGCTCATTATCCACACGCACACTAACGAAGCTTCATTATCCACTTGAACACAGACCAAGCTTCATTATCCACTTGAACCCTGACGAAGCTGTATTATCCACAAGTACACCGACCAACCTTCATTATCCACTTGTACACCGACCAACCTTCATTATCCACTTGTATACCGACCAACCTTCATTATCCACTTGTACACCGACCAAGTTTCATTATCCACCTGTACACTGACGAAGCTTCAAAAGAGATGAGCACACTGACGAGAATGCCTGGAGACGCTCCCATAGTCACGCAAATGGATTGTTTTGAGTGTGTGTGTGTGTGTGTGTGTGTGTGTGTGTGTGTGTGTGTGTGTGTGTGTGTGTGTGTGTGTGTGTGTGTGTGGCGCGGAGAGGCAGACACATCGAGCAGTGACGGGGGGGACCTTTAGGCTAGTAGTGATGATGTTCTGCTTGTGTACTGCCCGTGTGAGTGACTGAAAGAGTTAGTGAGAAAGGAGAGTGAAACTGTGTGTGTGTGTGTGTGTGTGTGTGTGTGTGTGAACATTGTTGTACGCCGGACCAATATCCCGTCGCCTCAGTGGTTTAAAAACACATTGCTTTTTACGGTTATATCCCAGTGAACGGTGTTTATGTCCCGCAGTGAATGACAGAATAAGCGAGCACATTCACACTAGCGCTCACACACACACACACACACACACACACGCAAGCACTAGTATACAGTTATAGAACAAAAATAAGCCAGTGTGTGTAGACTAACCCACACCATAAATAAACTACTCCGTCTCTCGGCTGACAGGTAAACACCAGCTGAGGGACTGTTGACCTACACGGGAGCCAGTCACTGTTGCCTCATTACACCACCAGCACTGGATTACTATATTCTCTAAGTCGGTGTTATAAGAAGAGTTGAGATGTTTACTACCCTCTCTCTCTTCCAGTACTTGTCGTTACCATACACACATAATGGTTGCTCCTCGTGTGACGAGGATGGCCTGCCCAAAGGGCCACCTTGGAGTGAATTTGTTTAAGGTGTAGATGCTGTCGCCAACACAACAAACACACCCTGAGTTAACGAGTTGCATGACCCAGTCCGAGAAGACCTGACAACTCGCCAACTGCACTGGCTAACCATTCACCCCGGAACACGATTCGCAAATGATTAATATCCAGGTTCCCATTACTGCTGGGTAGACAGAGACAAATGGCGTAAAGAAACTTGCCCATAGTTTCACCCTGCCCGGGATCGAACTCAGGTCCACTCGCTTGCGAGGCGAGCATGCTGACCATTACACCACATACATACATACATACATACAGTACATTCATACATACATATATACATACATACTTGCTGGTCGTGTTGAGTGTCGTGTCATTTAAATAAGAAACTAGAATGTCATTATTTCCTCAGGTAGTAAGATGTGTTAGATTGTATGACCTTGAAACGTCGTCACCAGGCATTATGACACACTTCCCTCACAGAATCTTTGTCTCGGTCACAGGATTATGACACTTAGATTTTAATTCAATAATACTAAAGATTCTGAGCTTCATAATATTTCCTTCATGATAACTGAAACTATAACCTAAATATCCAGCTGGGAAACTATTATTGTTGGGATTTATTATTTTAAACTATTTCCAAGCCACATTCAGCCCCCTGAGTTTGCACGTTGGTTAGTGGTAGAGATATAAACACTGACCTCTCGTACACACTAAATGACAAGCAGAACACATTGGTCGTGTATGTGTGTTAATGTAGTTTCTTGTTTGGTGGCTGACGAGGAGGTGTTGGAGGAGGGAGGTAGTGATAGTGGAAGTGAGGAGAGGAGGAAGGAGGAGGTGGTGGTGGTGGTAATGATGGTGGAGGAAGAGGAGGAGGTGATGTTGGTGGGTAGGAAGGAGGAGGAGGATCTTAGGGAAGATTTTAACACACACACACACACACACACACACACACACACACACACACACACACACACACACACACACACACACACACACACACACACACACACCTATTTCACACGTATTAGAGTAAATCGCCCTATGAGGCCTTATATCACAGCTGACGTTTATGCTGAATAAAGACTAACTTTTTACCCTATTATCTTGGTGTAGTTGGTTACGTTTGGTCACATTTGTTTAGTTTCATTTAAATTGGCGTTTATTATTATTACCGAGATTAAATTAAGTAAGGTTAGGTAGGTTGACTTGGATTGGTTAGGGTAGGTTGGCTTGGATTAGTTAGGGTAGGTTGCTTGGATTAGGTTAGGGTAGGTTGGCTTGGATTAGGTTAGGTTAGGTTTGGTTTATATACAAGTAGGACCAATTTGATTTGTTGAGAACAGAAAATACTATAAATGGATATTTTTTTTATATCTATATTGTCATTACCGTAACTTAATAATTCTGGACGAGGAATAAGACTGTTACTGGAGGGGAAAACATTAAGTGACCTCCCTTCTTTTTTGCCGAGGAATGACACTTGCGCTGGCCAAGGAATGCCAGGCCTAGAGAAAACATCATGGGCCAGTAATAACAAGGTGGGGGGTGAGATGAGGCAGCACGGTTATCACATGTCACCGCCCAGGGGTATAAACATTCCCAGCATCACCTGTCATTAAGAAAATTCCCATCACTGTAAAGGCGGGTCATTGTGGTTATGATAACATTGGGTATTTTTCGTTGCGGCTCTCACCAGCAATCATCGTGTCAGTGGTATTGGTACATGTTATTTCACACCCATCCTTTTGTCGGTGGCCAAGTGGGGTCTCCTTTATGGCCTGGGACAATAAGTGCTAAATGACTTGATAGACAAATAACTAGGCTGAGGTAAAGGCTATTGTTGATGCCCCCCTTTTCTGATGTGTGTGTGTGTGTGTGTGTGTGTGTGTGTGTGTGTGTGTGTGTGTGTGTGTGTGTGTGTGTGTACTACCAGCCTTAACATCTCGGAAATCTTAATGAGATAATAAGCTTTTTCTGATCTTAATTACCCTTTAGACTTACGAAATATTGATTAAATGGATTCTTGATGTGTGTATGTCTCTCGGGGATGATAGGGAGGTAAGACAGGTGGAGGAGAAATAGCCAACAAATAAGACTGGTGAGTGTGGAAGAGGCCCCGGCGTCTCTCTCCTCGACGTTCTGGAGGTAACTGAGATCTGATCGTCCTTTTTTATATATATTTATGTATAAGGTATAATCACAGAGGTCTCGGAATGATACTCCAGATGATAGAGTACATTCACTGAGACTACATACCGATACCCACACCGATAACCAGCCGATAAGATCTGATTGAGGACGTAGCGCAAGTAAGTGAGTGTCTTGGGGTTGGATGGTGCAGGCATCACAGGGCCTACACCCACCCGGCCCTGGGTAGATTATCATCAGCCGTGCGGGCTCTCTCTCTCTCTCTCTCCCCTCTCTCCTCGGTGTTATCAATGGTCTCTGGCCCAACCGTCGAGTGAACGTGTAATCACATTGACGGGGCTTTTACCCATTATCGAGCAGAATGACAGGGTCGCACCGGCCAATCATAGACAGACCGAATCAACTAAATTAATACAAGTCGCGGCGTTGCGTGTCAGGTGATTTGGTTAAATTCGTAGTCTACAAGTTGCAGATTAGATTTTTACGGCAGTGAGGCGCTACGCTGTTATTGTCGATGATTGAAGGAGGATTAGGTACACGTGATTACCGGTGATTGGGGGTGATTGGGGGCCCTCCTCCTGCCGTAGGTTGTAAATGGCTCCCCCAACCACCATGGTATACCCAGGTCTGCATTTCATTATGATAGAAACCTAACAAGGAAGGTGTGAGGTTCTGAGTGGGGTGATTGGGTAATGGGGGGAGGGAGGAGAAGATGGGTTGTGGTGGGGAGGTTGGGGGAGGAAAAAAGCTCAACAACAGGTAGGCTCAGTGATTATCTTTATAGATTATTATTTTCGCTGCTGTATCTCCCGTAAGGTGTAATTATCAGGGGTTAAGGTGGCGGTAACCCAAGACTTGAAGAGTTACTGTGGTCGTGTTGATGATGGTGGGGTCGTCTTTGCCTCTTGCTACTGCTACTTCTTTCTCCTCTTCTCCTCTTCTTCTCCCTTCTTCCTCCTCCTCTTCTTCACTCTGTTATCTTTGTCTTCTTTTCTAGCCCTTTGTTTTTCTTTTGTTTATCGGATTATTCTGTCTATTTCTTCGTTTTTTCTTTTCTTCTCTTTTTCCTTTTTTTCTTCTTAGCCCCCCTCCCCTCTCTCTCTATAACATTGTGGTAAATAAAAAAAAAAAAAATAAAATAAAATAAAAGTTAACCTAAAAATATTAATTTACTGATGTTAGTTTAGTGAGTAGAGAGTCAGTATAGTAGCCAGTCAGAGGTTGTTCACACTATACCCCTTTCTCTACGGTGTCTGTCTGTCTGTCTGTCTGTCTGTGTGTCTGTCTGTCTGTCCGTCTGTTTGTCTATCTGTCTGTCTATGTCTCTGTTTGTCTATCTGTGTCTGTCCGCTTATCTGTCTGTCTGTCTGTCTGTCTGTCTGTCTTATCATGTCCTTTACACCATCTTATCAATGACAGGAGCCAGCCACCTTCAACCATGAGATTATAACAGCTTTTTTTCCACTGTTTCCTCTCCGATTAATAAGATAATTTGCATAATATTCCTCGCTGTAGGCAGTTGGTCACGATAACAGCTCCTCTTACCTGAGCATTGACGACATTACCATCCTACCTGAGCATTGACGCCATTACCATCCTACCTGAGCATTGACACCATTACCATCTTACCTGAGCATTGACGCCATTATCATCCCTACCTGAGCATTGACGCCATTATCATCCTACCTGAGCATTGACACCATTACCATCCTACCTGAGCTGACGCCATTACCATCCTACCTGAGCATTGACACCATTATCATCCTACCTGAGCATTGACGCCTTACCATCCTACCAGACATTGACACCATTATCATCCTACCTGAGCATTGACGCCATTACCATCCTACCTGAGCATTGACGCCAGTACCATCCTACCTGGCATTGACGTCATTATCATCCTACCTGAGCATTGATACCATTACCATCCTACGCAGCATTGACACCATTACCATCCTACCTGAGCATTGACACCATTACCATCCTACCTGAGCATTGACACCATTACCATCCTACCTGAGCATTGACACCATTACCATCCTACCTGAGCATTGACACCATTACCATCCTACCTGAGCATTGACACCATTACCATCCTGCCTGAGCATTGCACCATTACCATCCTACCTGAGCATTGACACCATTACCATCCTACCTGAGGTCATGACTTCAAACTTTCCTTAGAGACCAGAATTGACTTGTGGTGTATTCTAAGTTCAAATCAAGTGGTGTTCTAAGTTGTCTAAATCAAAGTGTTTATTCAAGTTGTCTAAATCAAAGTTGATTCTAATTGTCTAAATCAAAGTAGGTATTCAAGTGTCTAATCAAAGTGGTGTATCTAAGTTGTCTAAATCAAGTGGTGTATTCTGTTGTCAAATCAAAGTGGTGTATTCTAGTTGTCAATCAAAAGTGGTGTATTCAAGTTGTCTTAATCAAAGTGGTGTATTCTAGTTATAACTTGACCCATGGAGGCATTTGGGTCACAAAAACCAAAATATAAAAACAATAAAGTTGGTAGTGTGAGAATTACAGTGTGGTCCTCCTTTGAGTTACAGTGTGGTCCTCCTTTGAGTTACAGTGTGGTCCTTCTTTGAGTTACAGTGTGGTCCTCCTTTGAGTTACAGTGGTCCTCCTTTGAGTTACAGTGTGGTCCTCCTTGAGTTACAGTGTGGTCCTCCTTTGAGTTACAGTGTGGTCTCCTTTGAGTTACAGTGTGGTCCTCCTTTGAGTTACAGTGTGGTCCTCCTTTGAGTTACAGTGTGGTCCTCCTTGAGTTACAGTGTGGTCCTCCTTTGAGTTACAGTGTGGTCCTTCTTGAGTTACAGTGTGGTCCTTCTTTGAGTTACAGTGTGGTCCTCCTCTGGGCTATGTTATAATTCAGGAACTTATCCGGTCGAGATCACTTCCCACCATCACTACCACCACTTACTACCATCACTACTACCACCACTACTACCATCACCACTACCACTACTACCATCACTACCACCGCTATTACCACCGCTACTACCACCATCACTACTACCACTGCCACCATCACTGCTACTACTATTACCACTTCTCACACCTTTTCACCATCACTACTACTACTATACTACCATTCTACCACCATCACCACCACCACTGCTACCATCACTACTACCTACACCATCACTACTACCCTTTCTACATCACTTTCTACCATCACTACTACCACTACTACCATTACTACCATCCTCCACCTACCACTGCTACCATCTCTGCTACTACTACCATCGCCACTACCCTACTACCATCACTACTTACCCTACTACCGTTACTGCTACCACCACTGCTACCATCCTACCACCATCTACTTTCTACCACCACTACTACCATCCTACTTCATTACTGCCATCATTGCTACCACTACTACATCCTACTACCATCACTAATACCACACCCCCTGCTACCATTACCACCACCACAATCACTACTGTCATACCATGCTACCACCACTACTACCACCATCTACTACCACATACTATCACTACCATCCCTACCTACCATCACTACCCACCACACTACCACCATCCACCACCACCACTACCATCCCTACTACCACTACTACCATTGCTCCACCATCCTACCTACTACACTACTCCCTCCACCACTACCAACATCATACCACCACTACTACCACCACCATCCACCTCCTCTGGACTGTAACAAATTCGAGAACAATCCGGTCAGATCTTAGATTATACAAGTTCGGGTTTTTATTATGGACGATTCTCTTAGTCAAAAACACATATCCAAAATTCGGTGATTGTCATTTATGGTATTGGTGGTAAAATAATAAAATGTAATGGTGATAATAAGTATTAATCGTGGTAATAATCATAATGATGGTGATAATGATATGGTAGTGTTAATTAGTAGTAATAATTAATAATAAAATAATAGTTAATGTCTTTATAAGTCATTTCCGTCCTGGTAAAGTAGTAAAAGAAAATAAAGGAAGAAAAAGAGTAAATAACAGGGTGAGAAGAGAAAATACCAATGAATCAAGTGCATGAGATGAGAATGTGGCTCACCTCACTTCACATCCTCCCCTCCTCTCACCTCTGCTCTCATCCTCACCTGCAGTCTCATCTGCCCTCCTGTCCCCACCACCACCACTATCACTTCATCGCCAGCTGTGGTGTTTTCCTTTGGCACACCCCCAGCAGGACAACAGCCTCCTGTCCTGCATCTGTAGTACTGAGAAGGTGACGCCAAATGAGTGTCCTCAATGACCGTTTACTGCACAGGGAGACATACATACAGAGAGAAAAGTCAATCATGGGTGTGTGTGTGTGTGAGGTAACCCAAATGTTGGTGACAGGTGGAGTGATTCTGCCTCGGTCATAGTATTTCACTACCTCTCAAATTATTTCTCACTTGCAATCTTCTCCGTGTTCTTGTGTGTCTCACTGCTATAATTTTCTTCTTCACATATCATTGTATTAGTTGACGTGAGGAACAAACAAACTACCAATACCAATGTAACTTGTCATTATCTTAAGTACAGCCAGGAGTATTGTCAGGTTGGCCGAGTACACACACACACACACACACACACACACAACACACACACACACACACACACACACACACACACACACACACACACACACACACACACACACACACACACACACACACACACACACACACACACACACACACACACACACACACACACACACCTTGTAATCGTGCAGAATATTCCCTACCAAACACTTAAAATACCTCGTACACCTGCCCAATCAAACAACCACAACATGCAAAACACACACACACACACACACACACACACACACACACACACACACACACACACACACACACACACTCCCTCCCTCTCATGAGTTGCCGCACAGTGTTCTCCTTCTCCTACCAACAAAATTATGGTCTGATTGACAACATCTCACACTCCTATAAAGACCGAACAAGAGATGAACGAGTCACATTGTCAGGTAATATTCCCCATCCTCTCCCTCTCCCTCTCCCCATCACCTCCATCTTCCCCCCCCTCATCCCCTCCCCCGGTCCCTCCCACAACAAAAAACCCTATAGCTGCGCACATAGTAACAAGCATCAGTTGAGCTATGGTCATGCTGTCATTCTTCAGTAATGTTTGGTGGTGGTAGTGTTGTTAGTTTGGTAGAGTACAGGAAGTATGTGGTATAATAGTTATATGGTGAGCCACGCCCTCCCCCACCTTCCCTCCCTCCCTCTCTACACTCCACCTCATAACTCCTCCTCATCTACTTGTCCTCCTCCTCCTCCTCCTCCTCCCCTCCTCCTTATGCACTTTCCTCCTCTTCCTCCTGCCCAACAACCCCTTGACTCACTTCCCCCCCTCCCTCGCCTCCCCTATCGGACAATCTTTCTCCTCCCCCACCATCTCCTCCCCATCACATATCCCCCACTCTTCCCATCACCCCCCCACACACCCACCCCCCCCCCCACACCTCCCCCACCACCTCCTCCCTTCCTCCCCACCTCCTCCCCACCACATCCCTACCTCCTCACCACTCCTCCCCACCTCCCCTCCCCCATACATCCCTACCTCCTCACCACTTCCCTCCCACCACACATCCCTACCCCCTCACCACTTCCTCCCCACCTCCTCCCCACACATCCCCCTACCTCCCCTCACCCTTCCTCCCCACCTCCTCCCCACCATATACATCCCTACCCTCTCCCCACCACTTCCTCCCCACCATACATCCCCTACCTCCTCACCCACTTCCTCCCCACCTCCTCCCCACCATACATCCCTACCTCCTCACCACTTCTCCCCACCCACATCCCTACCTCCTCCCACTTCCTCCCCACTTCCTCCCCACCACATCCCTACCTCCTCACCACTTCCCCCCACCTCCTCCCACCATACATCCCTACCTCTCACCACTTCCTCCCCACCACACATCCCTACCTCCTCACCACCTCCTCCCCACCACACATCCCTACCTCCTCACCACCTCCTCCCCACCACACATCCCTACCTCCCCACTTCCTCCCCACCACACATCCCTATCTCCCTCCCACCACTCCTCCCCACCTCCTCCCACCACACATCCCCTACCTCCTCACCACTTCCTCCCCCACCTCCTCCCCACCATACATCCCACCTCCTCACACCTCCCCCCCACCACACATCCCTACCTCCTCCCCCTCCACCCCACATCCCCACCCACAACCCCCACCCACCCCACCCCACCACATCCCCTACCTCCTCCACACCACTCCTCACCACCACCTCCCCCCCACACATCTACCTCCTCACCACCCCACCCCTCCCCACCACACATCCCCCTCCTCACCACTTCCTCCCCACCACACATCCCTATCTCCTCACCACTTCCTCCCCACCTCCCCACCACACATCCCTACCTCCTCACCACTTCCTCCCCACCTCCTCCCCACCACACATCCCTATCTCCTCACCACTTCCTCCCCACCTCCTCCCCACCACACATCCCTACCTCCTCACCACTTCCTCACCACTTCCTCCCCACCACACATCCCCATCTCCTCACCACTTCCTCCCACCTCCTCCCCACCACATCCCCACCTCCTCACCACTTCCTCCCCACCTCCTCCCACCACACATCCCTACCTCCTCACCACTTCCTCCCCACCACACATCCCCCTCCTCCCACCACTTCCTCCACCTCCTCCCCACCACACACCCCTACCTCCTCCCCACCTCCCCCACCACATCCCTATCTCCTCACCACACTCTCCCCCACCTCCCTCCCCACCACACATCCCACCTCCCACCACTTCTCCCCATCTCCTCCCCACCATACATCGCACTGCCTCACCACTTCCTCCCCACCACACATTCCTACCTCCCTCACCTCCCACCTCCCCCCACCACACATCCCCACCTCCTCACCACTTCCTCCCCACCTCCCCCCCACCACACATCCCTACCCTCCTCACCACTTCCCTCCCCACCCTCCCCACCACATCCCCTACCTCCTCACCACTTCCTCCCCACCTCCTCCCCACCACACATCCCTACCTCACCACTCTCCCTCCCCACCACCCATCCCTACCTCCTCCCACCTCCTCCCCCATCATGCAGCTCTCCTGTCCCAGCCTCAAGCCTCCCCTGACTGGCATTCATTTGTTGTGTTTTGTGTCAGCTGGAGGTGTAATCAGCACCATGGAGGAAACACCCAGCAACCCCACCTCGGCCCACCTGCTCTGTTGCCTCGCCGCCGGGGCACTGATAGGGCCACCTGCTGCCACTACACTGCCTCACTGCCCGACCATTCAGGGGGCCACCTGCTGTTGTTACCACTGTTGCCTCCACTGTTGTGGCATATGAAGCCACCTGCTGCCGCTGCTGTTGTTGCCCTGCCTCCCGGGCACTGATAGGGCCACCTGCTACTACTTTCACTACTGCCCCACTGCTGCTGGGGCATATAAATACCTGCCACTACTACTGCCCCACTGCTGGGGCAAGCATATAGGGGCCACCTGCTACTACTTCAATGCCTCACTGCCCCGACCATCTGTGGGGCCACCTGCTGTTGTTACCACTGTTGCCCCATTGTTTGGTATATACGAGCCACCTGCCGCTGTTGTTGTTGTCTTCGCCGCCGGGGCACTGATAGGGCCACCTGCCACTACTAATTACTGCCGGACCATCTGTGGGGCCACCTGCTGGCTACACATTGTTGCTCTCACTGCTGGGGCATATGGGGCCACCTGCTACTACTACCTCACTGCCTGACCATCTGTGGGGCCACCTGTTGCATTATTGCTGCCTCACTGCTGGGGCATATGGGGCCACCACATATCCTCACTGCCTGACCATCTGTGGGGCCACCTGCTGCTGCTATTACTGTTGCCTCACTGCTGGGGCATATAGCCACCTGCTACTGCTCACTGCCTGACCATCTTGGGGCCACCTGCTGCCTATTACTGTTGCCTCACTGCTGGGGCATAAGGGGCCACTACTACATTTACTGGTCTACCTTCACCTGTGCGAGTGTTGATATTACATCACATGAAGCTGTTTTTCTTGCCTCTACGTAACAGCCAGAACTCAGAGCGTTTAACGTCATTCATCACGAACAAATACTTAAACACGTGTTCAAAATTGTACCTCTTGAACCTAAATGAGATACTAAAACGCCATCTGTCGGTAGATAAGCAGTTCGAAATCTCCGACGTAAAGGGATAAATTGTTGTGATTGTTCAGCTGTTGTGCTGTTGTTGATATTATTATTATTATTTACTGTTGGTGTTGTTTGCAAGTTAGTGTTTTGCTTCCGTCTGTGATATTCGGCCATTTTTTAAACACTGGGGCAGCAAGTGATGAGGTCGCTGCTACACGGGTCTGTTAATCTTAACCTGTCATTATCATGTAGCTAATTTAAGTAGCGGATATATGACATTCATCTACGTCTGTCTGTCTCAGTGTGTTCCTGCTGTATGATTGTGTGCTACTTTCCTGCTGCCGTTGTCTTCCTGCTGCTCTCGTTGCTTCTGTTGCTGTTCCTGTTGTTGTACCATACCCTACACTGCTGAAGACACCTGGCAATTCAGCTACTGCTGCCATACCTGGCACTCCAGCTACTGCTGCTATACCTGGAATTCAGCCACCAGCTACACCTGGTACTCCAGCTACCGTTGCCATACCTGGCAATCCAGCCACTGCTGCCATACCTGGCAATCAGCTACTGCTGCATATCCGGCACCAGCTACTGCTGCTTAACACCGGCACCAGCCACTGCTGCATACCTGAAATTCAGCTACCGCTGCCATACCTGGTAACTCCAGCCACTGCTGCCATACCTGGCACCAGCCACTGCCATAACCTGGTAATCCAGCTTACCGCTGCCATACCTGGCACTTCAGCTACTGCTGCCATACCTGGCACCAGCCACTGCTGCCATACACCTGGCACCCAGCTACTGCTGCCATACCTGGCACCAGCTACTGCTGCCATATTCCGGCACCAGCCACTGCTGCTCATACCTGGTACCCTGGCACTGCTGCCATACCTGCACCCAGCCATCACGCCATATTCTGCACTCAGCCACTGCTGCCATACCTGGAAAATTCCAGGCCACTGCTGCCATACCTGCACCCAGTCACTGCCGCCATGGACCTGGTACCCAGCCATCAGTTGCCATAACCTGGTAATTCAGCTACCGGTTATACCTGATATTCGCTACCGCCATAACTGGTATCCAGCCAATGTCAAGACACCAAATTCAGGCCACTGCCGCTATAATTGGCACTCCAGCCACTGCTGCTAACCAAATTCAGCCATGCTGCCATACCTGGCACCACTACCGCCATTACACTGCACCCAGCCACGGTTACATACCCGGCACCAGCTACTGCTGCCATACCCGGCACCAGCTCGCTGCCATACCCGCACCGCTACTGCTGCCATACCCGGTACCCAGCCACTGCTGCCATACCTGGTACTCCAGCCACTGCTGCCATACCCTGGCACTCCAGCCACTGCTGCCATACCTGGCACCAGCCACTGCTGCTATACCTGGCACCCAGCTACTGCTGCTATAACCCGCACCCAGCTACTGCCGCATACCCCAGACTCCAGCTACCGTCACATACCTGGTACCCAGCTACCGCTGCTATACCTGGCACTCCAGCCACGCCATACCCGGCACCCAGCCACTGCTGCTACACACCGGTACCCAGCAAATAAGCTGTTGATACCCGGCACCAGCCACCGCCGCTATACCTGGCAATTCTGCTACTCTCCGCTATACCGAGACCAGCCACTGCTGCTATACCCTGCACCAGCCACTGCTGCCATACCTGGTAATTCGCCACGCTGGCAACCTGGTACCCAGGCCATCAAGCGCTATAACTCGGTACCCAGCTACTGTTGCTATACCTGGTACTCCAGCCACTGCTGCCATAGCCTGAATCCAGCTACCTGCTGATACCTGGCACCAGCTACTGCTGCTATACCTGGTACTCCTGTTAACACATGCAATCTATTCCCTACACTGCTGCTATACCTGGTACTCCCTGCTACTGCTTGCCATACCCGGTACCTACATCGCTGGCATACCTGGTACCCAGCCACTGCTGCTCTATCTGGCACTCCCATACTGCGTTGCTATTACCTGTACCCTGCTACTGCTGTTATGCCTGGTACCAGCTACTGCTGCTATACCTGGTACTCCTGCTACTGCTGCTATACCTGGTACCTTGATACTGCTGCTATACCTGGTACTCCTGTTACTGCTGCTATACCTGGTACCCTGCTGCTGCTGCTATATCCTGCCACTTGCTGTTGCTGCGGTACCTGTTACTCCTGCCACTGTTGCTATACCTGGTACTCCAGCTACTGTTGCTATACCTGGTACTTCAGTACTGCTGCTATACCTGGTGCTCCTGCTATCGCTGCCTTACCTGGCAATCAGCTATCAGCTGCCATGGCTGGCATCCTGCTACTGCTGCCGTACCTGCCACTCCTGCCATTACTGCTTCCCTGTTATTCTGCCACTGCTGCTATAATACTCCGGCTACTGCTGCCATACCTGGTACTCCAGCTACTGCTGCTATACCTGGTACTCCATTGCTATACCTGGTACTCCAGCTACTGCTGCTATACCTGGTACTCCAGCTACTGCTATACCTGGCACTCCTGCTACTGCTGCATACCTGGTACTCCTGCTACTACTGCTGCCTGGTGCTCCAGCTACTGCTGCTATACCTGCCACTCCTGCTATTACTGCGGTCTGTTACTCCTGCCACTGCTGCTATACCTGGTACTCCAGCTATGGTGCTATACCTGGTACTCAGCTACTGCTGCTATACCTGTACCCAGCTACTGCTGCTATACCTGGTACTCCTGCTACTGCCGCATACCTGGTACCCAGCCACGCCATGCCCGGTACCAGCCACTGCTGCCATACCTGGTACCCTGCTATTACTGCGGTACCTGTTACTCTGCCACTGTTGCTACACCTGCACCAGCTACTGCTGCCATACCTGGTACTCCAGCCACTGCTGCCATACCTGGCACCCAGCTACTGCTGCTATACCTGGTACTCCTGCTATGCTGCTATACCTGTTACTCCTGCCACTGCTGCTATACCTGGTACCTAGCTACTGCTGCCATACCTGGTACTCCTGCTACTGCTGTACATTTGTCTCCTGCTACTGCTGCTATACCTGGTACTCCTGCTACTGCTGCTATACCTGCTACTCCTGCCATTACTGCGGTACCTGTTGCTCCCTGCTGTTGCCATCTGGCACCCAGCTACTGCTGCCATACCTGGTACCCAGCTACCACTGCCATACCTGGTACCTGCTACTGCTGCTATACCTGCTACCCTGCTGTTACTGCTGTACCTGTTACCCAGCCACTGCTGCTATACCTGGTACTCCAGCCACTGCTGCCATACCTGGTACTCCTGCTACTGCTGCTATACCTGGTACTCCTGCTACTGGCTGCTATACCTGCCACTCCTGCTATTACTGCTGTACCTGTTACTCCTGCATGCTGTATACCTGGTACTCCAGCTACTGCTGCTATACCTGGCACTCCAGCTACTGCTGCTATACCTGGTACCTGCTACTGCTGCTATACCTGGTACTCCTGCTACTGCTGCTGTCCCGCACTCTCCATTACTGCGGTACCTGTTACCCTGCTACTGCTGCTATACCTGATACTCTGCTACTGCTGCTATACCTGGTACCCAGCTACACTGCTATGCCTGGTACCCTGCTACTGCTGCTATACCTGGTACTCCTGCTATTACTGGCTGTTGTTACCCTGCTACTGCTGCTATACCTGGTACTCCTGCTACTGCTGCTATACCTGGTACTCCTGCTACTGCTGCTATACCTGGTAATTCTGCTACTGCTGCTATATCTGGTACTCCAGCTACTGCTGCTATACCTGGTACTCCTGCTATTTGCTTACCTGGTAATCGCTACTGCTGCTATACCTGGTACTCCTGTTACTGCTGCTATACCTGGTACTCCTACACTCAATACCTGGTACCCTGCTACTGCTGCTATACCTGGTACTCCTGCTACTGCTGCTATATCCTGGTACTCCAGCCACTGCTGCTATACCTGGCACTCCTGCTACTGCTGCTATCCTGGTACTCCTGCTACTGCTGCTATACCTGGTACTCCTGCTACTGCTGCTATACCTGGTACCCAGCTACTGCTGCTATACCTGGTACTCCTGCTACTGCTGCTATACCTGTACTCCTGCTACTGCTGCTGTACCTGTTCTGCTACTGCTGCTATCCTGTTCCTGCTACTGCTGCTATATCTGTTACCTGCTACTGCTGCATACCTGACTGTGGTACCTGGTACCCAGCTACTGCTGCTATACCTGGTACTCCTGCTACTGCTGCTATACCTGGTACCCTACATTACTGCTGTACCTGGTACTTCTGCTACTGCTGCTATACCTGGTACCTGCTACTGCTGCTATCCTGGTGCTCCAGCTACTGCTGCTATACCTGGTACTCCTGCTACTGCTGCTATACCTGGTACTCCAGCTACTGCTGCTATACCTGTACTCCAGCTACTGCTGCTATACCTGGTACCCTGCCACTGCTGCTATACCTGGTACTCCTGCTACTACTGCGTACCTGTTCCCTGCTACTGCTGCTATACCTGGTACTCCTGCTACTGCTGCTATCCTGGTACTCCTGCTACTGCTGCTATACCTGGTACTCCTGCTACTGCTGCTATATCTGGTACTCCAGCTACTGCTGCTATACCTGCACTCCTGCTACTGCTGCTATACCTGGTACCTGCTACTGCTGCTATACTTGGTACTCCAGCTACTGCTGCTATCTGCACCTGCTTACTGCTATACCTGGTACTCCAGCTACTGCCTGGTACTTCTGCTACTGCTGCTATACCTGGTACTCCTATTACTGCGGTACCTGTTGCTCCTGCTACTGCTGCTATACCTGGTACTCCTGCTACTGCTGCTATACCTGGTACCCTGCTACTGCTGCTATACCTGGTACCCTGCTACTGTTGCCATACCTGGTACCCTGTTATTGCTGCTATACCTGGCACTCCAGCTACTGCTGCCATACCTGCACTACTGCTGCCATACCTGGCACCCAGCTACTGCTGCTACAATTGGTACTCCTGCCACTGCTGCTATACCTGGTACTCCTGCTACTGCTGCCATACCTGGCACTCTTCCGCTGCTATACCTGGTACCCTGCTACTGCTGCTATACCTGGTACCAGCTACTGCTGCTATACCTGGTACTCCTGCTACTGCTGCTATACCTGGTACTCCAGCCGCTGCCATACCTGGTACTCCCACTGCTGCTATACCTGGTACTCCTGCTACTGCTGCTATACCTGGCACTCCTGCTATTTCAAGTGGTACCTGTTATCTCTGCTACTGCTGCTATACCTGCACTCCTGCTACTGCTATACCTGGCACTCCAGCTACTGCTGCTATACCTGGTACTTCTGCTACTTGCTATCCGGTACTCAGCTACTGCTGCCATACCTGGTACTCCTGCTACTGCTGCTATACCTGGATCACTCCTGCTACTGTTGCCATATCTGGTACCCATGCTACTGCTGCTGTACCTGGTACTCCTTACTGCTGCTATACCTGGTACCCAGCTACTGCTGCATACCTGGTACTCCTGCTGCTACTGCTATACCTGGTACTCCAGCTACTGCTGCTATACCTGGTACTCTGCTACTGCTGCTATACCTGGTACTCCTGCTACTGCTGCTATACCTGGTACTCCTGCTACTGCTATACCTGGTACTCCTGCTACTGCTGCTACCTGGTACTCCAGCTACTGCTGCTATACCTGGTACTCCTGCTGCTACTGCTATACCTGGTACTCCCATACTGCTGCTATACTCTGTACCCTGCTACTGCTGCTATACCTGGTACTCCTGCTACTGCTGCTATACCTGGCACTCCTGCACTGCTGCCATACCTGGTACCCAGCTACTGCTGCTATACCTGGTACTCCTGCTACTGCTGCTATACCTGGTACTCCTGCTACTGCTGCTATACCTGGTACTCCTGCTACTGCTGCTATACCTGGTACTCCTGCTACTGCTGCTATACCTGGTACTCCTGCTACTGCTGCTATACCTGGTACTCCTGCTACTGCTGCTATACCTGGTACTCCAGCTACTGCTGCTATACCTGGTACTCCTGCTACTGCTGCTATACCTGGTACCCAGCTACTGCTGCCATACCTGTACTCCTGCTACTGCTGCTATACCTGGTACTCCCTACTGCTGCTATACTGCCACTCCTGTTATCATGGTACCTGTTACCCTGCTACTGCTGCTATACCTGGATTCTCTGCTGCTACTGCCTGGTACTCCAGCTACTGCTGCTATACCTGGTAATCCTGCTGCTACTGCTATACCTGGTACTCCAGCTACTGCTGCTATACCTGGTGTACTCCTGCTACTGCTGCATACCTGGTACTCCTGCTACTGCTATACCTGGTACTCCTGCTACTGCTGCTATACCTGGTACTCCTGCTACTGCTATACCTGGTACTCCAGCTACTGCTGCTATACCTGGTACTCCTGCTGCTACTGCTGCTATACCTGGTACCCAGCTACTGCTGCTATACCTGGTACCCTGCTACTGCTGCTATACCTGGTACTCCAGCTACTGCTGCTATACCTGCACTCTGCTACTGCTGCTATACCTGGTACCCAGCTACTGCTGCTATACCTGGTACTCCTACTATTGCTGCTATACCTGGTACTCCTGCTACTGCTGCTATACCTGGTACCCAGCTACTGCTGCTATACCTGGTACCCTGCTACTGTTGCTATACCTAGTACTCCAGCTACTGCTGCTATACCTGGTACTGCTACTGCTGCTATACCTGGTACTCCTGCTACTGCTGCTATACCTGGTACTCCTGCTACTGCTGCTATACCTGGTACTCCAGCTACTGCCATACCTGGTACTCCTGCTACTGCTGCTATACCTGGTACTCCTGCTACTGCTGCTATACCTGGTACTCTGCTGCTCTATACCTGGTACTCCTGCTACTGCTGCTATACCTGGTACTCTCTGCTATCCTGTGCTGCTATAACCTGGTACTCCAGCTACTGCTATATGCTTGCTACCTGGTACTCCTGCACTGCTGCTATACCTGGTGCCAGCTACTGTATACCTGGTACTCCAGCTACTGCTGCTATACCGTACTCCAGCTACTGCACTATACCTGGTACTCCAGCTACTGCTGCTATAACCTGGCACTCCTGCCTGCTGCTATACCTGGTACTCCAGCTACTGCTGCTATACCTGGTACTCCTGCTACTGCTGCTATACCTGGTACTCCCAGCTACTGCTGCTATACCTGGCACTCCTGCTGCTACTGGTGCCTCCAGCTACTGCTGCCTCCTGCTACTGCTGCTGGTACTCCAGCTACCTTGCTATACTCCTGCTGTACTGCTGCCTGTACTCCTGCCACTGCTGTACTCCAGCTACTGCTATGCAGTGCTCCTGCTGTACCTGGTACTCCAGCTACTGCTGCTATACCTGGTCCACTTCCTTACTGCTGTACCTGGTACTCCTGCTACTGCTGCTTACCTGGTACTCCAGCTACTGCTGCTATACCTGGTACTCCTGCTACTGCTGCTTATACCTGGTCCTCCTGCTGCTGCTGCTACTTGGTACTCCAGCTACTGCTGCTATACCTGGTACTCCTGCTACTGCTGCTATACCTGGTACTCAGCTACTGCTGCTATACCTGGTACTCCTGCTGCTACTGCTATACCTGGTACTCCTGCTGCTGCTACTACTGCTGCTATACCTGCCACTCCTGCTGTACCTGTTACTCCTGCTACTGCTGCTATACCTGCCACTCCTGCTGCTGCTGTACTCCAGCTACTGCTGCTATACTCTGCTGGTGCTCCTGCTGCTGCCTCCTGCTATTGCTGCGGTGCCTCCTCCTGCTACTGCTGCTCTATACTCAGTGCTCGGCTACTGCTGCTATACCTGGTACTCAGCTACTGCTGCTTATCACCTGAGTACTCCTGCTACTGCTGCTATACCTGGTACTCCAGCTACTGCTGCTACCTGGTACTCCAGCTTCTGCTGCTATACCTGGTACTCCTGCTGCTTGCTATACGTGCCACTCACCTATTACTGCTGTACCTGTTACTCCTGCCACTGCTGCTATACCTGGTACTCCTCACTGCTGCTGCTATACCTGGTACTCCAGCTACTGCTATACCTGGTGCTCTGCTGCTGCTATACTCTGCTGCTGCTATACCTGGTGCTCCAGCTACTGCTGCTATGCCTGTGCTCCTGCTGCTGCTATACCTGGTACTCCTGCTGCTGCTTTATACCTGTACTCTGCTACTGCTGTACCTGGTACTCAGCTTTATATACCTGTGCTCCAGCTACTGCTGCTACACCTGGTACTCCTGCTACTGCTTCCATGCCTGGTGCTCACTGCTGCTGCTGCTACCTGGTACTCAGCTACTGCCTTATGCCTGGTACTCTGCTACTGCTGCTATACCTGGTACTCCTGCTACTGCTATACCTGGTACTCCTGCTACTGCTGCTGCTACCTGGTACTCCTGCTACTGCTGCTATACCTGGTACTCCTGCTACTGCTGCTATACCTGGTACTCCTGCTACTGCTGCTATACCTGGTACTGCTACTGCTGCTATAATCTGGACCCCACATTGCTGCATACCTGGTACCCTGCTACTGCTCCTATACCTGGTACTCCCTACTTGCTACATACCTGGTACTCCTGCCACTGCTGCTATACCTGGCACTTGCCATGCTGCTATACCTGGTAATCCTGCTACTGCTGCTATACCTGGTACTCCTGCTACTGCTGCTATATGGTAATTTGCTACTGCTGCTATACCTGGTACTCCCACTGCTGCTATACCTGGTACTCTGCTACTGCTGCTATACCTGGTACCTGCTACACTGCTGCTATACCTGGTACTCTGGTTGCTGTTGCTATACCTGGACTCCAGCTACTGCTGCTATACTTGGCACTCTACACCTGCACCACCTCCGCTGCGACAGTTGCGTCACCCTTATATCGTGTCCCATTTTCTGTTTCAATGATTAACCTTTGATATAATTTTCATCACAGCTGTTCTGTCGCTGCTGTTAGTACCTTCCGTTGTTTCTGACAGCTGTTTCTTCCTCCAGCTGTCCGAACTGGTGAACTTAAGTGCATAGATTAACCAGGTCTCTCCCGCCCTCTTTATTTTAGCTTATAAATTGTGGGTGTGCATTTGTGTGTGTGTGTATGTGTGTTTGTATGTATGCACATGTGTCTGTATGTGTGTTTGTATTTGTATGTATGTATGTATGTATGTATGTATGTATGTATGTATGTATGTGCATGTGTGTGTATGTGTTTTGTATATGTATGCATGTGTGTGTGTGTGTATGTGTATGAAACCATGTATATCCCTTTGTGTGTTCTGGATACGCTTGTGTGTTGTAATTATAGTTGCTTCTGACCTCGAGGTATTTATTACACTGTATGAGAACATCTTCGGTGAGCACAGGTTGTACTTGTGAGTCATCAGCGTGTACAGCCTCAAGAACAACAACAACTACTACTACTACTACAACACAACTACTATTACTACTACTACTACTACGTTACTTCTACTACTACTACTACTACTACTACTACTACTACTACTAATAATAATAATAATAATAATAATAATAATAATACACTTTCAGCATGTATATACACTAATACGGTATACTACGTTGTACCTAGACGGTGCAGGTACTGTATACAGCAGTAGTAAACAGTAAGGCAATCTGACTGATGGTAGTGTCATCTTTCTCCCCTTCTTAATGTCTGACCAAATGTTTATATAACTCATAGTCCATTTGAGAGATATAAGCAAAACCTTCCATAGTTTTATTTGTTTCAAGTACCAAACATTCGTAGCTTTGGGAATAAGAAGAAAAATAACAATAAAAATTTTTTCGTGTCACTTCCCCTGTTTACAAGTCATTACTTCTTTTCTTTTCTTTTCTTTCTCCCTTTCTTAGTTCCCAAACGATCATGCCAAGAGGTTATAGATATGATAGAAGCGTTGGTATTAATGTAATGAAATAATGTTCTGTGAAATTCTTGGTTAGAAAAACTGGTTAAACAATTGCTCTATCAGACTATAATGACCACATGTGCTGATGGAACGTCTGTATTTCTGCTCATTCAAGGATGAGATCTAAGAATTTTCCACGACCATAATATGAAATGTAATCACTTGTAAGCTATTTTCATTAAATCAAGATAGGGAGAAATATTTAAACCCTCTTTTTTCGTAGTTATTTTTAAAGTTGGTTGGCGTTTTTATAAGAACACATTATACCGTACCTTAGCGAGAGTCCGCCTTTCTTTAGTTCCAGTGATGCACGAGTGCGATAACTCGCCCTAACGTGCCAATTTATCTCAATGCATATCATTGGTTCTCCTCTCGGTATACGTTTATAATTCCCAAACAGATGTGATAAGTGGACTTTATCGATAGGCCACGTCAAATCACCATCATTGACTATAATCGCCGGGAATAATATGCCAAATTTGGCACCTCATTTCGAAAAGACATCCAAGCTTGACGGCCGCCATCGCTCCCTACAAGGACATCCCACAAAAATAAACACTCGATCAACCGACAATTGACAGTTTTGCAAGACACTCAATAAAAAAAAAACTTAAGAGTTTCCTTACGTTAGTCTTCTGGGGCCGCGTAATAAACGTCCACAAAGGCTTTACGATATAAGACTGATTCTTTTTGAGTCCCTATTAGGCTACGGTAATCAAGATATGAGGCTTCCTATTTTCTTTTTTTATCATCCACCGGTGTTGAACTATTGGGCCATTTTTAGGAATCGGGTAATAAGAAAATGTTGAAGTATCTTGGTGTATCATTGTGAGAGAGTGTGATAGTGGGTTGGGGAGACGCCATCACCTAGAAAATTCATTCATGCTACGAGTGGATTTGACCTTGAATGACGATGCCACCTAACCTAACCAAACCTCTGCTACTACTCGAGTGGTTGGATGGATGGTTGTAGCTGTGTTAGAGGAGGAGGAAGGGGGGAGGGGGAAGATGAGGAGAAGGGGGGAGGATGAGGAGGAGGGGGAGGAGGAGGAGGAGGAGGAAGGGATGTAAACTCTTATAAATATATAAAGAGAAGAAAATAAATATAAAAGAAAAATTAAGGAAATTAATTTTAAGTCTTGTAAGATGTGGTAATGAAATACAGTGAACTTTTACACTAACTATATGAAGTGAGATGAAAGTTGTGTGGCTCCTTAGATGGTGAGGGTGATGGTGATAATGGTGGTGATTAATGATGGTAATGTTAATGATGATGGTGATTATAATGATGATGTTTATAATGATGATGTTTATAATGATAATGATAATAATAATGTTAATAATAATAACCATTTTTGAGAATATGAGAAAGTAATGGTCGTATCTGTGTTCTTATAATGTATTATTGAACATCTAAAAAGCCCTTATGCGTGTATTCAATAAGGTCGTAAATACTATACGTACACTAAACATTAAAAATTAGTAAACACGCACACACACACACCAATGTTACTGGCGTGTAATGGCCCCTGTCTCATCAATAGAACGTATTATGTAAATGGGTTCTTACATCTGATTTATATTCAGATTCACCACCTGTAACTTTCCACTAACTATGAGTAAGACATGAACTGATCACGTGAAGGGTAACTTTCCCAAGAGGGAGAAGCCCATATGTCAGCATCTATGTAAAAGCCGATGCCTTAGTCAGTCACTCACATCAACTACTATCGAACGGAAGTTGATCCATGTTTATATTACATAAACGCCCTCCTCTTTCTCATTAATTCATAAATAGTGGAACTTACGGTTGATCTACACTCAGGAATTATAAACAAAATACTTTTACAATAAAACAAGAAACTTCAATTGGGTTTCGTTACCAAAAGCCCAATTATATTATATGTGTACCAACCTGGTTAACGTAACAGGCATGACAAGTGATGTAAGTTGTACATTGTTGGTTACAGATAGTCGGAGTTACAGACAGGTGGTTACAGGCATGGTAGTTACAGAGGAGTGTTTATATAAAAAATCATATAAACTGACGTGGTTACAGTCTTGTGCCCTAACTACCCAACAACCCACATCATGAAAGAGATAAAGAATAAACAAAAATAATAATAAAAAAAATAATGATAAAACAATACATCTAGGAAAGTACTGAAGAGGCGTAACTAGGGAGAAAAGAAAGAAAGAAAGAGAGAGAAAAAGAAAGAAAGAAAGAAGAAAGAAGAAAGAAAGAAAGAAAGAAAGAAAGAAAGAAAGAAAGAAAGAAAGAAAGAAAGAAAGAAAAACTGATTGCGTATTCTAGTGGGTGGTCCAAATGGATGGGTGGATGACAGAGTGGAAATCGGAGTGATGGGCAGATGGATGGTCTCAGGCCCAAATGACAGTGGTGAAGAAGGATGTGAGAGCTGTGTACATCCGTGGGTCTGCGTGAGGCTAATGTGCACGCCGTCTACACTTACCTTACCTAAATGCATATGGGAAGATGGTGGTGGTAGGAGAGGGAGAAGGTGGTGGATGAGAAAGAGGGGGTGGTGGAGGTAGGGGGGGTGGTGGAGGTAGAGGGAGGAGGAGGGGTATAGAAAAGGAGAGGGGTGATGGAGGGGAGAGGGGGTGGTGGAGAGGAGAAAGGGGAGAGGAAGGGGTGTGGTGGAGGAAAAGAGGGGGTGGTGGAAAGGAGAGGAAGGGGGTGGTGGAAGAGGACAAGGAGGAGAGGAAGTGGGGAACGGGTAGAGGAAAGGAGAGGCGAGGGTGGAGGTAGGGGGGAGGGGGTGGTGGAGGAAGACGGAATGGTGTTGGAGGGATGAGACGGAAGGGGAGGAGGAAGGGGAGGATGTAGAGAAGATGTGGTATGTGGAAGGTGTGATTAATCTTCCTTCTCTGTGGTGAGAAAGAACACGAACATGTAGCGAGGATGATGGGAGGATGATGCGAGTTACTGCTATAGGTAATGCTAGTATGATGCTATTAAGTCGAGGATGATGCGAGCTACTGCTATAGGTAATGCTAGTATGATGCTATTAAGTCGAGGATGATGCGAGTTACTGCTATAGGTAATGCTAGTATGATGCTATTAAGTCGAGGATGATGCGAGTTACTGCTATAGCTAGTATGATGCTCGAGATATGCGAGATGCAGGTAATTATGAGTCGAGGATGATGCGAGTTACTGCTATAGGTAATGCTAGTATGATGCTATTAAGTCGAGGATGATGCGAGTTACTGCTATAGGTAATGCTAGTATGATGCTATTAAGTCGAGGATGATGCGAGCTACTGCTATAGGTAATGCTAGTATGATGCTATTAAGTCGAGGATGATGCGAGCTACTGCTATAGGTAATGCTAGTATGATGCTATTAAGTCGAGGATGATACGAGTTACTGCTATAGGTAATGCTAGTATGATGCTATTAAGTCGAGGATGATGCGAGTTACTGCTATAGGTAATGCTAGTATGATGCTATTAAGTCGAGGATGATGCGAGTTACTGCTATAGGTATGCTAGTATGATGCTATTAAGTCGAGTATGATGCGAGTTACTGCTATAGGTAATGCTAGTATGATGCTATTAAGTCGAGGATGATGCGAGTTACTGCTATAGGTAATGCTAGTATGGTGCTATTAAGTCGAGTATGATGCGAGTATGATACGAGATGATGCGAGTATGATACGAGCTCACGGGGGGGGGTATTACCTGTGGATCTCGCTGTACCTGGAGTAAACAACACGTTGGGTATTGTGTGTTGTTTACGAGGCTCAGGTGTCACGTAATGTAAACAATGAAGGTCCCAGGTTAAACAGGCGTAAACACTCACCTGTCAAGTAGACGATGAAATATTTTAGAATAATCGTGAAAAAATATGAAATTAAGTTGAAGTATTTTTAAAGTTAATGGAGGAAATGAAGGACGTGAAAGAAATTATGGTAAGAAAGTTTGAATAATTATGAGACTAATGAAAGAAAGTTCGTGTGTGTGTGTGTGTGTGTGTGTGTGTGTGTGTGTGTGTGTTCAAGGACGTCTGGATGGTGTGAAGGCTTGCCGTGGAAGATAAGAACCCGATAAGAGCATAACAGTTAAGGGAATAAATGTGGGGAAGAGAGAGAGAGAGAGAGAGAGGAAAAATTATATATACCTGTATGAGAGGAAAGAATGATAAGGAAGGTTGAGAGGAATAATGATGGAAGACAAATAGCAAAGACGAGAGAGAGAGAGAGAGAGAGAGAGAGAGAGAGAGAGAGAGAGAGAGAGAGAGAGAGAGAGAGAGAGAGACTTACTAAAAATACTGAGGAATTTCTTGTTGTAGTGTTATATTCTTCAGTACATGGATAAGTCATGTTCCGGAACTAAAAAATCTCACATACAAACATACAACATAACATCAACATACAGCATATACAACATACCACACAACATACAACATTAACATATACATCATCAACACAACATACAGCACAAATACATCATACAAAATATACTGTATCATAAAACATACAACATACACCAACACAATATAACCTACAACACACATCTAACAACAAACTACCTATAATAAACTACCTACAACAACAACAGGGACGGTGGGCAGTTAGGCAGGCAGGCATTCAGAGTGTCGACACATTGCCCCTTTCCAACCCCTCCTCCTCCTCCCCTCCCTTGCCCTGTAGCCACTCTTAGCCCGGGGGAGAAAGCTCTGTTGAATGCTGATAAGATTCTATTATATAAGTAGTACTTGTGTGAGGAGTAAATGATAGTATGAATAAGTGGTTTGATAATAATGAAGGAGTGGCAGTCGAGTGTTGGCAGGGATGAATAATTTGAGATACAAAGAGAAAATCAGGAATAAAGATGAATAAGGAAACATGGATAAAGATAATGTGAAGGGAAAGGAGGAAGGAACAAAGAAATATTATCGTTTAAGAGGAGTTTTAAATGTGGGTAGAAATTCAGGTGTTTTTAGAGAGATAGAGAGAGAAAGTTGTGGCATCTTTGTACTGTCTTAACCCCGTGTAGTGAAGATGTGTGCATGATATCAACTTACTTATAGCAGAATGACTCTTAAGGTTTTATAAGATACATTGATGATTTTGTACTTTATTTTAGTGTTTTGTTTACTTATATAATAGTTTAAGGTTATAGAAGGAAGTAGATCACCCTGAGGTTATGTTGAATAGACAAAAAAAACATTGATTTTCTCTTGTATAATGTTTACCTTCGAGAATGGGAACAAATAATTCCTGTCTATTGAGGTTCAGTGTTGTGACAGTTAGAACAAATCTCCCGTCCAGATGTTTGATTAATTAAAAGACGGTGTTATAAACTCACGTAAAAAGTTATGATGAGAACACAGCTGTCAACATGTGTGTGTGTGTGTGTGTGTGTGTGTGTGTGTGTGTGTGTGTGTGTGTGTGTGAGCATTTACCGAATAGATGTGTGACAGAATGAAGCCCTAAGGTATATTATTGGAACCAGGAAGAGTTTTACTGAACCAGGGTTCCTAGAGGACAGACTTCTAAAATACAGTAAACACACATAATATAGAGAGTATAATAGTAGTGAATTTACTACCCTATAACAGCTATATAGTCATTAAGCTGTATTTTTCAACGTTGGTACATACATACATAATAATAATGGAAGCCCCTCGAAATCAAGTATGGCCGGCCCAAGGGCCTCCTAGGCATGAATTTGTTAAGGAGTAGCAGCTGTGGCCAACACAATAACCACACCCCAAGTTAACGAGCTGCATGACCCAGTTTCAAGGAATAGTCCGAGAAGACCGGACAACTCGCCAACTGCACTGGCTAACCATTACCCCAGAATACGATCCGCAAATCGATTAACATCCAGGTTCCCAATTACTGCTGGCTAGACAGAAGGAAATAGCACAAAGAAACTTTCCCATAGCTTCACCCTGCCCGGGGATCGAACTCGGATCCACTGGCTTGCGAGGCGAGCATACTGACCATTACACCACATGTCGCCTGCATCACATACATACATGGGTAAGGATGTGTCTACTAAGAGGCTGAACGCAAAGAAAATGATGGTGATGGTGTTAGACAGTTAATGAACGGGTTTCTCTTTATGGAGATGTTGAAGAATGTTACCACAGGAATTACTTGAAGTGGTTTATGTGTGAGACACTAAGAGATTCACACACGTCTCATCGGATGACTCAGCATGTGTAGAGAGCATAGATTAATGAAGTGTGTGTGTGTGTGTGTGTGTGTGTGTGTGTGTGTGTGTGTGTGTGTGTGTGTGTGTGTGTGTGTGTGTGTGTGTGTGTGTGTAAATTAGAGAGAGAGAGAGAGAGACTTACTTAGCTCGTGTGGTGTGTGTGTGTGTGTGTGTGTGTGTGTGTGTGTGTGTGTGTGTGTGCAGTATTTACGGTCTTGTTTACGTGCTTGGGAACAGGTGTGTTGTGTGTGCAGGTGGCCGGGGTAGCAGAGTAGTGCCACATATGCAAGTAATTCAGGTATGTGGTAGACTACCCATTGTGCCTCCACAGTGGGAGGGTATACAATCATGGACTGAGGTAAACTGACAGGTAGATGGGTATACACTGCTGTACTGAAGAGATAGTTGGGTTTACTCTGTCCCCGTGTGCGGTAAACTGTGACTGGACGAGAATTCGGAACCTCATTTAGTAATCGTCACTTATTAGCTGCGTCAGTTAACTTAATGAATGCTTAACCCTTTGTAGTGTATATAGTGACGCACTGACGCAGCTTATGGCTAATGGTTTGATTATTATTATTATTATTATTATTATTATTATTATTATTATTATTATTATTATTATTATTATTATTATTATTATTATTATTATTATTTTCATCTTCATTATTATTATTAAAATTTCTGTTATTTTTTTTTACTTTTGTTCTTTCTAAAAAAATTAATCCGCCCAAATAATTGACGTGACACTTAAGAACATTACGTCAGGTGGGATGATAAAGGTGTTGACCACTATATGAAATTAATGAAAATAATAATAAATGTTTAAGTTAAGAATAATTTAATATGTGAGAGATTTTGACCACTTGTCGTGAAGTTAGACCAGCACCAACCATCCCACCAACCATCCCATCAACCATCCCATCAACCATCCCACCAACCACCCCATCAACCATCCCACCACCATCCCATCCCATCCCATCAACCATCCCACCAACCATCCCATCAACCATCCCATCAACCATCCCATCAACCATCCCACCAACCACCCCACCAACCATCCCACCAACCATCCCACTAACCATCCCATCAACCATCCCACCAACCATCCCATCAACCATCCCATCAACCATCCCACCAACCATCCCATCAACCATCCCATCAACCATCCCACCAACCCACCCAACCATCCCACCAACCATCCCACTAACCATCCCATCAACCATCCCATCAACCATCCCATCAACCATCCCATCAACCATCCCACCAACCACCCCACCAACCAATTCCCACCAACCATCCCACCAACCATAACCATCCCATCAACCATCCCATCAACCATCCCATCAACCATCCCATCAACCATCCCATCAACCAACCCCACCACCAACCCCACCAACCATCCCACCAACCATCCCACCAACCATCCCATCAACCATCCCATCAACCATCCCATCAACCATCCCACCAACCATCCCACCAACCATCCCACCAACCATCCCATCAACCATCCCATCAACCATCCCACCAACCACCCCACCAACCATCCCACCAACCATCCCACCAACCATCCCATCAACCATCCCACCAACCATCCCATCAACCATCCCATCAACCATCCCACCAACCATCCCATCAACCATCCCATCAACCATCCCACCAACCCCACCAACCATCCCATCAACCATCCCATCAACCATCCCATCAACCATCCCACCAACCATCCCATCAACCATCCCACCAACCATCCCATCAACCATCCCACCAACCATCCCATCAACCATCCCACCAACCATCCCATCAACCATCCCATCAACCATCCCATCAACCATCCCACCAACCATCCCATCAACCATCCCACCAACCATCCCACTAACCATCCACCAGCCAGCGTAAACATCCGAGAATTCTGAAATGTGGTGAAATTGAACGTGTTTTTATGAGAACTACCAAAAGAACGCCGTGAGATTGAGGGTTTAATATAACAGGTTTCCAGCAGATGTTGTGTTTTTTCCTTTCTTTTTAACGTAAATATCAGATTGTGACTTTCGGTAATAATGTAATTTTTATAACAGAGAGGACCTGTATGTGTCTTGTTCACACCAACAAGTTTGTGAGAGTTGTCCCATTAACAGTTTGTGAGGTCATCTTATATAAAGTTTGTGAGATTAATATAAATAAAACGAAGTAAAGTGTTAATTTAAATGTATTTTTTAGAAGTCAAAAAGTAAGTCGAGGGTATACTAAATTTTTATGTATTTATATATATGTAGTTGATAATTACTGGCGAGAGGTGAGGCGAGGTATAATCTTCTGGTCAGTATTGGTCATTAGCCACAGGTTATTTATGGCTGTGTTTTGGGTTTGGTTATGTGATTTTATGTCTGTTTCTCATGTATGTCTGTTTCTTCTGTATGTCTTTCTGTCTGTCTGTCTGTCTCTCTCTCTCTCTTTGTGTTTTCTGTCTTTTGTCTGTGTTTTTTCTCTGTGTGTTTCTGTCTTTCTGTTTGTTCTCTCTTTGTGTTTCTGTCTTTTGTCTGTGTTTTTTTCTCTGTGTGTTTCTGTCTTCTGTTTTGTTCTCTCTCTGTTTCTCTGTGTGTTTCTGTCTTTCTGTTTTGTTCTCTCTCTCTCTCTGTTTACGTTCTATTGTTCAAACGCCTCAAACTATTTCTGGAAACATTTCTTTTCCCGGCGTCTGGTTGAAGGTGTTGATATATTAATACAACCTAAGATGTGTGGCTAAGATGGTAGGGATTATAGATAAGGAACGTGGGATTATAGATAAGGAACGTGGGATTATAGATAAGGAACGTGGGATTATAGATAAGGAACGTGGGATTATAGATAAGGAACGTGGGATTATAGATAAGGAACGTGGGATTATAGATAAGGAACGTGGGATTATAGATAAGGAACGTGGGATTATAGATAAGGAACGTAGATATAGGAACGTGGGATTATAGATAAGGAACGTGGGATTATAGATAAGGAACGTGGGATTATAGATAAGGAACGTGGGATTATAGATAAGGAACGTGGGATTATAGATAAGGAACGTGGGATTATAGATAAGGAACGTGGAATTGTTGATAAGGAATGTGAGATTATATTATTGCTATGCCATAACTTATCAACTTGAATTACGTTAAAGATTAATATGCTAATGAGGGCAAATATGGCACAACAAAAACAAATTGGCAACTCAGCACAACTTAGTCCGAGGTTCAATCACAGCCGTCTCTTGATCCCAACAGCTCAGGAGTGAAGGTTTGGAATTATACACATTACAAAAGATTTAAATAAAATTAAATAACAAAACATTTACCAAAATAAGTGTGTAGGTTCCATCATGAACAGATACAGATAAATTAAATCAAGAGAATAAAGAATCAACATAATCCTGAGTAAACCAGTAAATAAACTACTTTATAATATCACCATTGATTGCACTTTACACCCATACATAATACTAGAGCAGCAATGAATAGTTAATACTCAACTAAACCTGATTTGAAAAGGTATCCACCACTGACAAACTCAAACGCCTTTCCACCTCCAAGGCTAGCCAGTGCCTGACATCGCTCCATACTCCAGGGAACTTACAAACCTAAAACTAATATTAATCACCTCCCACATTAAGCTGCAAAAATACCTACATACATACAGAAAAAATATTTCAATTCATTATACGAAATTATATTTACATAACTTGTGGGTAACATGCCTAAAAAATATTTCACTATGCACAGCGTAACACACAACTGTACATTACGCCATGCATAACATTATTGATAAGGAACGTGAGATTATTGATAAGGAAAGTTGGATTATTGGTAAGGAACTTGGGATTATAGATAAGGAACGTGGGATTATTGATAAGGAAAGTAGGATTATAGGTAAGAAATGTGAGAATTATAGATAAGGAACTTGGGATTATAGATAAGGAACGTGGGATTATTGATAAGGAAAGTAGGATTATAGGTAAGAAATGTGAGAATTATAGATAAGGAACTTGGGATTATAGATAAGGAACGTGGGATTATTGATAAGGAAAGTAGGATTATAGATAAGAAACGATGAATTACGAATAAATGCTAAGGTTATAATTATGTTATATAACCTTACCAATTATCCTATACTGTATATAAAACGGGTGTAGGTATTATATTGTATAACGGATGAACGTCTTGAATAACTGGCTTAAGACTGTGTGGATGACGGACTTATCTACACACACACACACACACACACCTGCATTGAGCAATATGACTCTCCATAATAATTCTACTAATAATAATATGAGCTGCACAACACCTGGTAGAACGTGTGAAGGACAGCAGGTGTGTAGGTGTGGTCGTCACGAACCCAATTTACAGCTAGGTGTGTGATGGTGTGTGTGTGTGTGTGTGTGTGTGTATGTGTGTGTGTGTGTGTGTGTGTGTGTGTGTGTGAGCAATACGTAACTGAACGAAGCACTGA